>NW_022589716.1:13577226-13768453 GCF_004348235.1 Phoca vitulina
TATCTATCTATCTATCTATCTATCTATCTATCTATCTATCTATCTATTGATCTATCTATCATCTATCTTCTAACTATAATGTGAGCTCCAGAAGGGCAAGAATTTGACTATTTGTTAAAAAACTGTACACTCCATGCCAGCAATGCCACATACCTAGTAGGCAGTCAATAAACATTTGTTCAGTGAATTATTGTTCTAACTATAAGAGGTCTTCTATGCATTGTAAATATGTTACCAAGAGTCCTCTATGTGACCAGCTCATGAAAATTATTTCCTTGTTAGACTGAAATCTCTATAAAGACAGATACTTTGTCTTATTCACTTATGGACCATATGTAAAAATAATAACTAACATTTACAAAGTGCTTACTCTGCACTGACCCTATGCTAAGTGTTCATATGCATTTTCTCATGTCTTCTTCAAAACAGCTTCATAAACTGAGTACAATTACCATTCTGTTTTTACAGATGAGGAAAGCAAGCTTCAGAGAGAGGTCACCTGCTCAAGGTCAAGCCACGATTTGAGTCTGACTCTGGAAACTGGGCTCTTAACCCCAATCTACACTGCCAAGTAGGAAATGGAATGAGTGAATGAGTGGATTATGAACTAGAGATGTCCATCAGTACTCTCTCTGGTTGCAGAGCCAGACCCTCTACCCACAGCCAAGTTCCATGTCACAAGGCCCTGCTCTTGGTTCTTCTCATTCCAGGACCTAAACAGACCAAGAGATGGGCCTCTCACCCATGGCCTGGCTGGGCTGTCAGATGCCTCTCAAACCCAAAATTTGAATTGGAAACAGTCAATAGAGGAAGCAAAGTTGCAAAGAATTCCTCAGGAAGATATGGGGCCTTGGCAAACTAAAGCCCCAGGGAAACCAAATTCTGAGGAAGCAAAATGGACATGGAGAAGGCTGTCAAAGTAGACCATGAAGAGGGGCACCTGGGTGGCTCAGTCGGTTAAACCGCTGCCTTCGGCTCAGGTCATGATCCCAGAGTCCTGGGATCGAGCCCCGCATCGGGCTCCCTGCTCATGCAGGAAGCCTGCTTCTCCCTCTGCCTGTCACTCCCCCTGCTTGTGCTCTTTCTCTCTTGCTATCTCTCTCTCTGTGTCAAATAAATAAATAAAATGTTTAAAAAAAAAAAAAAAGTAGACCATGAAGAGAGAGCAGAGCAGGAAAGCCATGGACATGCCCTAAGAGAGCAGCTGACTTAGATCCCAATAGTGTTTCAGTTTCAGTTCCAGTGAACCCCTCGCTTCCTCAACTCACATAATCAACCATATTGCAAAAGACTGATTAGACTAAAACAAAGTATAAGATAAGAAATTCTTGTCTAATAGGACCCTATCGGGGACCTGTTATCCAGAACCAGCCTGAATTACTAACTAATCCTGGACATGCAGGAATGAGTGCTGAGATCCAGATTTCAGGTTTTTCTCTCTCTGCCAGCACTAACTTTCCCCAGGTCACCAACTTCTGCTCGTCCTGGCCATTACCTCAACAGGACTGGTGGGCTCCAAGTGACTCATTTCTTTCTTTATCCCCAGTCCTCTCATTCCCAGGAAGCAGCAGGCTAGAGGCTGTGTTGGCCACAAGCACCTGCCTTACCACCCCTCTACACCTTTGGTCTCTGTGAATTCTCCCCATTCTTTTTTTTTTTAATTTTTTATTGTTATGTTAATCACCATACATTACATCACTAGTTTTTGACGTAGTGTTCAATGATTCATTGTTTGTGCATAACACCCAGTGCTCCATGCAGACTGTGCCCTCTTTAATACCCATCACCAGGCTAACCCATCCTCCCACCCCCCTCCCCTCTAGAACCCTCAGTTTGTTTTTCAGAGTCCATTGTCTCTCATGGTTCATCTCCCCCTCTGATTTCCCCCCCCTTCATTCTTCCCCTCCTGCTATCTTCCTTTTTTTATTTCTTAACATATATTGCATTATTTGTTTCACAGGTACAGATCTGTGATTCAATAGTCTTGCACAATTCACAACGCTCACCATAGCACATACCCTCCCCAGTGTCTATCACCCAGCCACCCAATCCCTCCCACAGCCCCCACTCCAGCAACCCTCAGTTTGTTTCCTGAGATTAAGGATTCCTCATATCAGTGAGATAATATGATACATGTCTTTCTCTGATTGACTTATTTCGCTCAGCATAACACCCTCCAGTTCCATCCACGTCGTTGCAAATGGCAAGATCTCATTCCTTTTGATGGCTGCATAATATTCCATTGTATATATATACCACTTCTTCTTTATCCATTTATCTGTCGATGGACATCTTGGCTCTTTCCACAGTTTGGCTATTGTGGACATTGCTGCGATAAACATCGGGGTGCACGTAACCCTTTGGATCCCTACATTTGTATCTTTGGGGTAAATACCGAGTAGTGCAATTGCTGGATCATATAGTAGCTCTATTTTCAACTTTTTGAGGAACCTCCATACTGTTTTCCAGAGTGGCAGCACCAGCTTGCATTCCCACCAACAGTGTAGGAGGGTTCCCCTTTCTCCGCATCCCCACCAACATCTGTCATTTCCTGACTTGTTAATTTTAGCCATTCTGACTGGTGTGAGGTGGTATCTCATTGAGGTTTTGATTTGGATTTCCCTGATGCCGAGCGATGTTGAACAATTTTTCATGTGTCTGTTGGCCATTTGGGTGTCTTCTTTGGAAAAATGTCTGTTCATGTCTTCTGCCCATTTCTTGATAGGATCATTTGTTCTTTGGGAGTTGAGTTTGATAAGTTCTTTATAGATTTTAGATACTAGCTCTTTATCTGATATTCATTTGCAAATATCTTCTCCCATTCTGTTGGTTGTCTTTTGGTTTTGTTGACTGTTTCTTATGCTGTGCAAAAGCTTTTTATCTTGATGAAGTCCCAATAGTTCATTTTTGCCCTTGCTTCCCTTGCCTTTGGCGATGTTTCTAGGAAGAAGTTGCTGCAGCTGAGGTCGAAGAGGTTGCTGCCTGTGTTCTCCTTTAGGATTTTGATGGACTCCTGTCTCACATTGAGGTCTTTCAACCATTTGGAGTCTATTTTTGTGTGTGGTGTAAGGAAATGGTCCAGTTTCATTCTTCTGCATGTGGCTGTCCAATTTTCCCAACACCATTTGTTGAAGAGACTGTCTTTTTTCCATTGGACATTCTTTCCTGCTTCGTCAAAGATTAGTTGACCATAGAGTTGAGGGTCCATTTCTGGGCTCTCTATTCTGTTCCATTGATCTATGTGTCTGTTTTTGTGCCAGTACCATACTGTCTTGATGATGACAGCTTTGTAATAGAGCTGGAAGTCCGGAATTGTGATGCCACCAGCTTTGCTTTTCTTTTTCAAGATTCCTCTGGCTATTCAGGGTCTTTTCTGGTTCCATACAAATTTTAGGATTATTTGTTCCATTTCTTTGAAAAAAATGGATGGTATTTTCATGGGGATTGCATTGAATGTGTAGATTGCTCTAGGTAGCATTGACATCATCACCATATTTGTTCTTCCAATCCATGAGCATGGAATGTTTTTCCATTTCTTTGTGTCTTCCTCAAATTCCTTCATGAGTATTTTATAGTTTTCTGAGTACAGATCCTTTGCCTCTTTGGTTAGATTTACTCTTAGGTATCTTATGGTTTTGGGTGCAATTGTAAAAGGGATTGACTCCTTAATTTCTCTTTCTTCTGTCTTGTTGTTGGTGTATAGGAATGCCACTGATTTCTGTGCATTGATTTTATATCCTGCCACTTTACTGAATTCCTGTATGAGTTGTAGCAGTTTTGGGGTGGAGTCTTTTGGGTTTTCCATATAAAGTATCATAACATCTGCAAACAGTGAGAGTTTGACTTCTTTGCCGATTCGGATGCCATTTATTTCTTTTTGTTGTCTGATTGCTGTGGCTAGCACTTCTAATACTATGTTGAATAGCAGTGGTGATAGTGGACATCCCTGCCGCATTCCTGACCTTAGGGGGGAAGCTCTCAGTTTTTCCCCATTGAGAATGATACTCGCTGTGGGTTTTTCATAGATGACTTTTATGATATTGAGGTATGTACCCTTTATCCCTGTACTCTGAAGAGTTTGATCAAGAAAGGATGCCGTACTTTGTCAATGCTTTTTCTGCATCTATTGAGAGGATCATATGATTCTTGTTCTTTCTTTTGTTAATGTATTGTATCACATTGATTGATTTGCAGGTGTTGAACCAACCTTGCAGCCCAGGGATAAATCCCACTTGGTCGTGGTGAATAATCCTTTTAATGTACTGTTGGATCCTATTGGCTAGTATTTTGGTGAGAATTTTTGCATCCATGTTCATCAGGGATATTGGTCTGGATTTCTCCTTTTTGATGGGGTCTTTGTCTGGTTTTGGGATCAAGGTAATGGTGGCCTCATAAAACGAGTTTGGAAGTTTTCCTTCCATTTCTATTTTTTTGGAACAGTTTCAGAAGAATAGGTATTAATTCTTCTTGAAATGATTGGTAGAATTCCCCTGGAAAGCCATCAGGCCCTGGGCTTTTGTTTGTTGGGAGATTTTTGATGACTGCTTCAATTTCCTTAGTGGTTATAGGTCTGTGCAGGTTTTCTATTTCTTCCTGGTTCAGTTTTGGTAGTTGATACATCTCTAGGAATGCATCCATTTCTTCCAGGTTACCTAATTTGCTGGCATAGAGTTGCTCATAATATGTTCTTATAATTGTTTGTATTTCTTTGGTGCTGGATGTGATCTTTCCTCTTTCATTTATGATTTTGTTTATTTGGGTCATTTCTCTTTTCTTTTTGGTAAGTCTGGCCAGGCGTTTATCAATCTTGTTAATTCTTTCAAAGAACAAGCTCCTAGCTTCGTTGATCTGTTCTACTGTTCTTTGGGTTTCTATTTCATTGATTTCTGCTCTGATCTTTATGATTTCTCTTCTCCTGCTGGGTTTAGGCTTTATTTGCTGTTCTTTCTCTAGATCCTTTAGGTGTAAGGTTAGGTTGTGTATTGGAGACCTTTCTTGTTTCTTGAGAAAGGCTTGTATTGCTATATACTTTCCTCTTAGGACTACCTTTGCTGCATCTCAAAGATTTTGAATAGCTGTGTTTTCATTTTCATTGGTTTCCATGAATTTTTTTAATTCTTCTTTAATTTCCTGGTTGACCCATTCATTCTTTAGTAGGATGCTCTTTAGCCTCCATGTATTTGAGTTCTTTCTGACTTTCCTCTTGTGATTGAGTTCTATTTTCAAAGCATTGTGGTCTGAAAATAGGCAGGGAATAATCCCAATCTTTTGGTACCGGTTGAGACCTGATTTGTGACCTAGGATGTGATCAATTCTGGAGAATGTTCCATGGGCACTAGAAAAGAATGTGTATTCCGTTGCTTTGGGATGGAATGTTCTGAATGCGTCTGTGAAGTCCATTTGGTCCAGTGTGTCATTTAAAGTCTTTATTTCCTTGTTGATCTTTTGCTTAGAGGATCTGTCCATTTCAGTGAGGGGGGTGTTAAAGTCCCCCACTATTATTGTATTTTTGTCGATGTGTTTCTTTGCTTTTGTTATTAATTGCCTTATATAATTGGCTGCTCCATGTTAGGGGCATAGATATTTACAATTGTTAGATCTTCTTGTTGGATAGACCCTTTAAGTAGGATATAGTGTCCTTCCTCATCTCTTATTACAGTCTTTGGTTTAAACTCTAATTTGTCTGATATAAGGATTGCCACCCCAGCTTTCTTTTGGTATCCATTAGCATGGTAAATGGTTTTCTACCCCCTCACTTTCAATCTGGGGCTGTCTTTGGGTCTAAAATGAGTCTCTTGCAGACAGCATATCGGTGGGTCTTGTTTTTTTATCCAATCTGATAGCCTGTGTCTTTTGATTGGGGCATTTAGCCCATTTACATTCAGGGTAACTATTGAAAGATAGGAATTTAGTGCCATTGTATGACTGTTAACTGTATATTGTCTGTGTTCCTTTCCAGTCTATGTTGCTTTTAGGCTCTCTCTTTGCTTAGAGGACCCTTTTCAATATTTCTTGTAGGGCTGGTTTCGTGTTTGCAAATTCCTTTAGTTTTTGTTTGTCCTGGAAGCTTTTTATCTCTCCTTCTATTTTCAATGACAGCCTAGCTGGATATAGTATTCTTGGCTGCATTTTTTCTCATTTAGTTCTCTGAATATATCATGCCAGTCCTCTCTGGCCTGCCAGGTCTCTGTGGATAGGTCTGTTGCCAATCTAATGTTTCTACCATTGTAGGTTACAGATCTCTTCTCCCGAGCTGCTTTCAGGATTTTCTCTTTGTCTCTGACACTCGTAAGTTTTACTATCAGATGTCGGGGTGTTGACCTATTTTTATTGATTTTGAGAGGGGTTCTCTGTGCCTCCTGGATTTTGATGCCTGTTTCCTTCCCCAAATTAGGGAAGTTCTCTGCTATAATTCGCTCCAATATACCTTCTGCCCCTCTCTCTCTTTCTTCTTCCTCTGGGATCCCAATTATTCTAATGTTGTTTTGTCTTATAATATCGCTTATCTCTCGAATTCTGCCCTCGTGATCCAGTAGCTGTGTATCTCTCTTTTTCTCAACTTCTTTATTTTCCATCATTTGGTCTTCTATATCACTTATTCTCTCTTCTGCCTCATTTATCCTAGTGCCCCCATTTTTGATTGCACCTCATTAATAGCCTTTTTGATTTCGACTTGGTTAGATTTTAGTTCTTTTATTTCTCCAGAAAGCGCTTCTCTAATAACTTCCATGCTTTTTTCAAGCCCAGCTCGTATCTTTAAAGTGATGATTCTGAACTCTAGATCTGACATCGTACTAATGTCCGTATTGAGTAGGTCCCTGGCAGTCGGTACTACCTCTTGTTCTTTTTGTTGAGGTGATTTTTTCCATCTTGTCATTTTGTGCAGAGGAGAATAGATTAATGAGAGAACAAAATGCTAACAGGGTAACAATGTCCCCAGAAAATATACTCTAAACAAATCAGAAAGGACCTGAAACTGGGGGAAAAGAAAGGGAAAGAAAGAAAAAAGAAAAAGAAAAAGATAAAAACAAACAAAAACAGATCAAAACAAACAAACAAAAAAAAACTAGAATATAATCAAATATGATCAGGCTGGTGCATAGATCAGTGCCATACACTAGATTTTGGATGTATTTTAGTATGTTAGAAGAAAGTGCCCCCAAAATTTTAAAGAAAGAAAAACTTATATATGTCCAAAAATAACGGTTGATACGATGAAGGGATAGAATATGACTGTAAAGATGAAAATTATAAAAAATTTTATAAAAGGAATTGATGATAAGAAGTTGTCTGAAAAAAGAAAGAAGAGGATTTAAAAAAAAAAGAAAAAAAAAGGGAGAGAATGTGATCAGGCAGGAGACTAGAACAAAGCCATACACTAGAGATTTAGGGTATATTTTGATCTGTTAGAAGGAACTGTATCTCAAAATTTTAAAGAGTACAAATTATATATATATGCCAAAAATAAGGGTAACTACTATTAAGGATAGAATATGACTCTAAAAATGAAAAATAAAAATGTTTTTTTAAAAAGGGATTGATAAGATGTTGGTTGAAAAGGGGAAAAAGAGAAATTCAAAAAAAAAAAAAAAAAGACCGTTAAAAAAAAAAATTAACTTTGAAAGACTAAAGAATCATGGTAAAAAAGCCATGGCTTCTATGTGCAGTATTCCCCTAGCACTGGAGTTCTGCCGTTCTCATTGATTGGTAAACTTGGTCTTGGCCGGCTGTTCTCGCTGATCTTCTGGGGGAGGGACCTGTTGCCGTGGCTCCCAAGTGTCTTTGCTGGAGGCAGAATTGCCCCACCTTTGCCCCATCCGGGCTAAGTAATCTGCTCGGGTTTGCTCTCGGCAGCTTTTGTTCCCTGCAAGCTTTCGGTACAGCTTTGGAGGACGAGAGTGAAAATGGCGGCCTCCCAATCTCTGCCCCAGAGGAGCCAAGAACTCGGGGCCCCGCTCCTCAGTGCACCCCCAGAGAAAAGCAGTCAATCACTCCCATCTCCCCGTCTCTGGTCGCACTCCGTGCTCACCCGGCCTGTGACCACGCGTTTCTATCTCTGGCACATGATCCCGTTTGGAGTCTCCAAACCCAGCAGATCCCTGCGGTGCGCTCCCGTGCCGCTCCTCCCAGGTGAGGAAGGGGAGTCTCCCAGATCTGCCGCTTGTTGGGTCCCTGCTGGAGGAGCAGTGTCCCGACTGTGCCGTGGATCATGGTTTATGGCAACCCCGAGCTGAGAGCCCGCGCCTGGGCTCCGTCTCTGCAGCCGGCTTCCCCGCTCCAATACCTGGGAGCTCTGCCTCACTCAGGCACCCCCGGTCTTTCTGTGACCCCGAGGGTCCTGAGACTACACTGTCCCAGCGAGGCTTCCACCCCCTGCTTAGCCACTGGAGCGACGTCACTCAGCGGAGCTGACTTCTAAAAGTTCCGATTTTGTGCTCCGGGGCTCTATCACTTGCCAGAAGTGGCCGGCGGAGGCCCCCTCCCCTGCTGTCTATCCTACCGAATATCGCCTCGGATTCACTTCTCCGCATCTTCCAGAAAGTGGTCACTTTTCTGTTCAGAGAGTTGTTGCTATTCTTTTCTTCGATCTCTTGTTGAGTTTGTAGGTGTTCAGAATGGTTTGATCCCTATCCAACTGAATTCCTGAGACCAGACCGGATTCTCCCCATTCTTGATTTCTTTTCTCAAAGGTTCCATGATCTCTCTCAGACAGATCTGTCAAATATCTCTCAGAAAGCAATCTGGCTTTCTCTGGGGATCCTCAGCCCATCAAAACAGGGTTACCTATGCCTCGATTCCATTTATATTCATTAAGAGTTCAAGTTCTTTCCCATAAATGTTCCATGGCACCTGGGAGGCCTAGGAGCATACAAAGGGGGTGCTGCTACCCAACTGCACCTGCTGAACACTTTCAACTCATTTCCAGTCAAAATCCCCCTTGAAGACCACTGAAAGATAATGGACCCATATTTACACACCACTACTATAAGCACCCATTCATCCTGACATCTATGCAACATGTATCTCACTCCAGATTTCCTCAAGGGAATCACAGAAACCCTAACTAGAAGGACACTAATTCAATCCTTCCAGTTTGCATATGATGAAACTAAGTCACAAGGCACAGAGGAAACTTAGACCTAATGAGTGAAGTGTAAAGAGAATTTGAGGATCTACCCTCCTCAAAGCACAATTGGTAAAGTTTGGAAAACACTAACTGAAGAGTAGTTTGAACAGTGTTATATAGGAAGCACTGACAATACAAAGATAATAAGGTCTAATCTTCTTCTTCAAGGTATTTGTAACTCAGTGGGAGAGAGATTGACCCACATATTTATATGATAAGATAGGCATTTGCACATGCTCTACCTGAGGCAGAAATAAAGTGTTACAGTAACCTAGGTCAGGGGTGTCAAAGAAAAAAATGTGATCAGGAAGGATTCCACGGAGAAGATGGAATTTTGGTTAATTCTTGAAGGCCCTCCTCATGCTTCCAGTTTCACCTAGAATGTTCCATCCTCATAGAACCTTCCATGACATCACAGGCTAGGTTTCCACCCTGGATATACAACCCACAGCACCCTGAACTTTCTTCCACTTTCATAACTGACTCATTTTCTTCCATGTTTTTCTCACAAGATGCAAATTCCATAAAATCAGGAATCTCACCCTCAGTACCCACCAGAATGTTTTTCACACCCCAGGCACTCAATAAAGAAATATGTGCGTGTGCATGTGCATGCGCATGCGTGTGTGTGTCTGTGTGTGTGTGTATTAAACGAAACTGAGCTGGAAATCAGTAGGCTATCCTATACCCACACTAGAGAAGGAGAAGGTACAAATGGGAATTTTCAGAATAGTCTACTAGATTCTAAAGGTAAAGAAGTAAGAAAGGAGCAGAAGAAGAGAGAAGGGACAAAGGAAAGGGTAACATAATAATAGCATCAACTAACATTCACCAAATCCTCTCAACAAGGCCTGCACCTGGATTACCCTATTTAATCCTCCCAACAACTCAGGGAGGAAGGTAATATCATTGTTCCTGTTTTGCCGACAAAGAAACCAGGGTAGAGAAGAGGTCAAGTAATCACCCAGGGTCACATGCTAAAGAGTAAGAGCCAGACAGAAACCCACCAAGTCTGATCTCAGAAGCTGAACTCTCCATCACCACCTGACACTGAATTTGGAAAAGAGTAAGAGAAAGAAGCCTAGATTTGGTGTTTGGAAAAGTACAGGATCATCTTCTCTGAGAGCTGCTTCTTTAAGGATGCAGCCCCAGCCGTCACCATCCTTTAAGTAATTCAAGAAAAGGTGAACAAGCAGAGCAATGGACAAGTCCGTGGACACTGAAGCTTAGATACTTTCCTATTTCTTCCCATTGCGCTCCACCCTCCCCAACCTTGGTCACCTTCTTTTATTTTCCAATGACGGGACACTTATGGATCCTGAAAATAATTAAAAGCAAAATCTTTTTGCAAATTACAACATGGGAAGTGGACTTCTGATGTTTAAAAGATTTTATTAAAGGGATGCCTGGGTGGCTCAGTCAGTTAAGAGTCTGCCTTCAGCTCAGGTCATCATCCGGGGGTCCTGGGATCAAACACCACGTCGAGCTCCAACCCTGAGTAGGGCTCCAATCCTGAGTCAGCCTCCCTGCTCAGCAGTGGAATCTGCTTATCCCTCTCCCTCTGCCCCTCGCCCCACTCATGGTCTCTCTCTCTATCGCTCACTCTCTCAAACAAACAAATAAAATCTTTAAAAAATAAATTAAAAAATAAAATATTTTGTTATAAACTGATTAAGTATAAATTGTTTGGGGGGAAGTTAAAAATTTATCTTTTACTCTTTTAACCTAACTTTATTTAGAACATAAATCAGAAACAAATCCAGTTATACAAAATGCCCAACAATTAGGGCTGTCTGGGTGACGCAGTCAGTTAGTATCTGACTCTTGATTTTGGCTAAGGTCATAATCGAAGCATTGTGAGATTAAGCCCCAAGTAGGGCTCTGCGCTCAGCAAGGAGTCTGCTTGAGATTCTCTCCCCCTCTCGCTGCCTCTCTCCCCTGCTCACGTGCATGTGTGCGCTTGCACTCTCTCTCTCAAGTAAATAAATAAATCTTTAAAATGTCCAACAATTAAAATCATTCAGCACAGTGGTAATTTTAAGAAATAATTTAAAGGACCTTCCAAAACAATGACTGCTTAAATAATTGTCTGAGATTTAAAGTACACCAATGGCTTCTATGACTTTCTAGCTTTTGGTAGATTTTGAAGATTCACCATATTCTGAAGTGGAAACTATTCACAGGTTTCTGTTTAGTAAAATATCCACCATTTTACTACCTGGATTACTCCAAAGGAGCCAAAGACAGGGGGCTTGGTCTTTTTATCCACTCCCTTTTTCTTTTCTATCACACTTTTGATAGAAGCATCTGACTATAACCACAAAACAGTTACACTTTTGCTGCCAGCTATTATTTATTCTAAAACCTCTTTCTATGTCCAACCTATAGACTGATGGAACGAAGCAAGAAAAATATTACTATTTCATATCTTTATTTTTAAAAAGTTATAAAAAAAAAAAAACTCCGCAGGGGGCAGCGTTGGTATGCAACACCCCCCCTCAACACACACACATTCATGTGTTTTATCTTCAGGAGCCCTACCAGGTTTTCACAGTGGAGACGGGAAGAAAATCCCCTTGTTCTTCCCACAGGGGTATGGGCAAAGCAGCCACTTTGAAATATTCCCAGATCATTCTCTTCTTTTTAGCAGGGTCTGCTCTCAAAGGAAACTATTTTACCAGAACCTAACTGACTCAGAGAAGGGAAATACCCAACTCCAGCTCTCCCCGGACTTCTTGTCTCTCCTAAGGGGTAAAAGCAAAATGAAACTGAGAAGCACCAGTAAAGGTGACAGCCCAGGGACACAGGCTCGCTCACAGATGGAGACCTAACCATAGGACTATTAAGAAACAACATTAGACAAATATTGGTTAAGTGCCAAATGTCCTTTCTAGGTTTTCCAGGTACTTTCACATATATTTTCTCACTTCATTCAACCTGTGGGACAGGAAAGGAAGAGGACATGGTCCCATTTTATGGATAAGAAACTAAGGCTCTAAAAAGATGCTAAACTTTGGTGAAGCCAGATTCTAAATCCAGCTATTCAGCCATTCAGTCCAAATCAGTTTTTACTAAACCACATCTTCTATATTACTTATAGATTAGAAAGGTTCATGTCTCTTCAACCAATGGTGTTGGGAAAATTGGACAGCCACATGCAGAAGAATGAAACTGGACCATTTCCTTACACCACACACAAAAATAGACTCCAAATGGTTGAAAGACCTCAATGTGAGACAGGAATCCATCAAAATCCTGAAGAAGAACACAGGCAGCAACCTCTTCGACCTCAGCCACAGCAACTTCTTCCTAGAAACATCGCCAAAGGCAAGGGAAGCAAGGGCAAAAATGAACTATTGGGACTTCATCAAGATAAGAAGCTTTTGCACAGCAAAAGAAACAGTCAACAAAACCAAAAGACAACCGACAGAATGGGAGAAGATATTTGTAAATGACATGTCAGATAAAGGGCTAGTATCCAAAATCTATAAAGAACTTATTAAACTCAACATCTAAAGAACAAATGATCCAATCAAGAAATGGGCAGAAGACAAGAACAGACATTTTTCCAAAGAAGACATCCAAATGGCCAAAAGACACATGAAAAAGTGCTCAACATCGCTCGGCATCAGGGAAATCCAAATCAAAACCTCAATGAGATACCACCTCACACCAGTCAGAATGGCTAAAACTAACAAGTCAGGAAACGACAGATGTTGGCGGGGATGCGGAGAAAGGGGACCCTTCCTATACTGTTGCTGGGAATGCAAGCTGGTGCAGCCACTCTGGAAAACAGTATGGAGATTCCTCAAAAAGTTGAAAATAGAGCTACCATACGACCCAGCAATTACACTACTGGGTATTTACCACAAAGATACAAATGTAGGGATCCGAAGGGGTACGTGCACCCCAATGTTTATAGCAGCAATGTCCACAACAGCCAAACTATGGAAAGAGCCAAGATGTCCATCGACAGATAAATGGATAAAGAAGATGTGGTATATATATATATATATATATACACACACACACACACACACACACACACACACACACACAATGGAATATTATGCAGCCATCAAAAGGAATGAGATCTTGCCATTTGCAACGACGTGGATGGAACTGGAGGGTGTTATGCTGAGCGAAATAAGTCAATCAGAGAAAGACATGTATCATATGACCTCACTGATATGAGGAATTCTTAATCTCAGGAAACGAACTGAGGGTTGCTGGAGCGGTGGGGGGGTTGCGAAGGATGGGGTGCCTGGGTGATAGACATTGGGGAGGGTATGTGCTATGGTGAGCACTGTGAATTGTGCAAGACTGTTGAATCTCAGATCTGTACCTCTGAAACAAATAATACACTATATGTTAAAAAGAAGAAGAAGATAGTAGGAAGGGAAAAATGGAGGGGGGTAGTTGGAGGGGGAGATGTACCATGAGAGACTATGGACTCTGAGAAACAAACTGAGGGTTCTAGAGGGGAGGGGGTGGGGGGATGGGTTAGCCTGGCGATGGGTATTAAAGAGGGCACGTATTGAATGGAGCACTGGGTGTTATACGCAAACAATAAATCATGGAACACTACATCAAAAACTAATGATGTAATATATGGTGATTAACATAACAAAATTTTTAAAATGTTAAAAAAAATAAAAATTTAAAAAAAGAAAGGTTCACTAAATTAAGTTTATTGGATCAATACTTACAGTCCCCAACTTATAATGCTAATTCCATTTATTGAGCCCTTACTTTAGGACAGGCACTGGGACAAGCCCTTCCCGTGCATTATCTCATTGGGTGCTCATCGCTTTCCTTATAAGCAAGGTACCATTTGATCCATTTTCTGGAAAGGGATTCAGGATCTAGAGACCAAGTAACTTGCCTAAGGTTGCACATCAAGCAAGAAGTGAATCATTGGAGGAATTCATGTGTCCGTTTCTCACTTGCCACTTGTGCTTCATCCTAATCATGGCAGGTGACAGAGACTGTCACCTGGAACAAACTTTACTTAGGGTCCTCTGAGCCCTCTTGTTGACCAGACCTCACCTTGGCCTCTGCTCTGTCCTTGCCAAGCCTGCAGAGCCCAGTCTTAGCAAGAATCCTGTCAGTTCAGAGCAAATCCTTAACCCTAAATATCTGATGATGTTCTTCATTCCTCACTTTTAATGCCTAAGTCCCTGGCCTGCTTTTCACAAGAACCCTGTTAGGTCAGTTTAGCAAGCATCCCCCTATCCTTGATGTCTTTCCTTGGTAATTTTCCATTCACTGAGACCCTCACTCTGTTCATTGGCTATAATCCCCAGCTGTCTTTGCTATAATTGGAGTTGAGCCTGATTTCTCTCCTTTATTACAATGCCTCTATTGCAATAATCTTGAATAAAGTCTTCCTTACTATTTTAACAAGTCAATAATTTTTTCCTTGAACACAGGAATGATACTCCAACAAATTAACAGTTCTTGGGCTTAGGAGCTTCTAGAACTAAGTTTCTACCACCCAGAAGGCTCTGAGGTCTGTACATACAAGGATATTCAAACATATTTTTTTATTTTTATTTTTTTATTTTATTATGTTATGTTAATCACCATACATTACATAATTAGATTTTGATGTAGTGTTCCATGATTCATTGTTTGCATATAACACCCAGTGCTCCATTCAGTACGTGCCCTCTTTAATACCCATCACCAGGCTAACCCATCCCCCCACCCCCCTCCCCTCGAGAACCCTCAGTTTGTTTCTCAGAGTCCATAGTCTCTCATGGTACATCTCCCCCTCCAACTCCCCCCTCCATTTTTCCCTTCCTACTATCTTCTTCTTTTTTCAGGTACAGGTCTGTGATTCAACAGTCCTACACAATTCACAGCGCTCACCATAGCACATACCCTCCCTAATGTCTGTCACCCAGCCACCCCGTCCCTCCCACCCCCCACCACTCCAGCAACCCTCAGTTTGTTTCCTGAGATTAAGGATTCCTCATATCAGTGAGATCATATGATACATGTCTTTCTCTGATTGACTTATTTCGCTCAGCATAATACCCTCCAGTTCCATCCACGTCGTTGCAAACGGCAAGATTTCATTCCTTTTTTTTTTTTTTAAGATTTTATTTATTTATTTGACAGAGACACACAGCAAGAGAGGGAACACAAGCAAGAGGAGTCGGAGAGGGAGAAGCAGGCTTCTCGCAGAGCAGGGAGCCTGATGCGGGGCTCGATCCCAGGACCCTGGGATCATGACCTGAGCCAAAGGCAGACACTTAACAACTGAGCCACCCAGGCACCCAAGATTTCACTCCTTTTGATGGCTGCATAATATTCCATTGTATATATATATATATACACCACATCTTCTTTATCCATTCATCTGTCGATGGACATCTTGGCTCTTTCCATAGTTTAGCTATTGTAAACATATTTTAAATAAGTATTTGATCTGATGAGGGGGGAAGAAGTGCAAGAGAACATAAGGGCACCAAGAACCTAAATATGGGAGATAGTAGCATATGGATGCATATGGAATCAATCACACTCCAATAGCCATCCCACTGTCTCCACCAACCCAGCTAGTGTCTTGTGGGCATGTGGCTTTGAGACACATCACCTCCTCACTCTCCCTCATCACTAAGGCTTGCCTTCTGGACCCAAGAAGTCATGAGGATGGAAAGGAAGAGGCTTCACATCTATATTTTCAGAGCCAGGCACCCTACTCACAGCCACTATATGTCAAAGCCCAGATTGTGCAAGGCCTGATTTCATGCTAAAGGCTCACTGAGGAGCTCTCACTCTCATGTGCCTCCATGCTGAGGAGCTTTTGGGGTTCAGGAAGTAGAACAGGGAAGATGAGAATCTAACAGCTGCCTATAAGAATTCTTCTGATACCAAGGCTCTGGGGAGTGATTCCAAGGGAGAGACTTGCTATATTGCACACACACGCACACATATATGCACGCACACACATTAATGCACAGAGATGCTTTTGCTCTGTGAGGAAAGGTGCTTAGGGAGGTATTAGGAACTGCTGTCAAAGCATCCAAAATCATATAACACCTGAGTCATCATCATAACAATAATAATCATAACAAAAATAAGAGCAGCTGCCAGTTATTGAACACCTACTGGTGCCATCAATGTACTAGTAAATTGAATCATTGTGTGTACTCCTCACGCCCCTGTGAGTTGGCTAGATTTCCCAATGAGGAAACTGAGAGGTAAAGTAATGTGTGCAACAGCACCCAGCACAGCCAGGATTTCTACCCAGATCTATCTGATTCCAAGTTAGTGTTCCTTCCACTTCGCCCATAACTTCACATCAGTAATCATTTCCATCAAATAAGTGGGTGGGACACAATACCCATTATCTCAGAGTTCAATCCTTTCGTGGGCCAATTATTTCACATGGCAACATACTACAGCCACAGAGTAGGTAGTCGATAAATATCTGAATGAAAGAATCTCTTTCATTTCTTAAACCACACTTCCAGTTTATTGGGGGCTATAACTTTCACTTCAGGGTCCTTCTCATCAGACTTCACTGCTTTTGTTGGTCAACAATAGAAACTATTGTATCCTTTTGTTAGTAATGTTTGTGTCCCCCCAAAATTCACATGTTGAAATTTAACCCTCAATGTGATGGCATTAGGAGGAAGGGCCTTTAGATGATTAGGTCATGGGAGGGGAACATTCATGAATGGGAACTTATAAAAGAGACCCTAGATATCTCTCTTGCTCTCTCTCTCTCTCTCTGCCATGTAAGGATAAAACAAGAATAACCATCTGCAACCTGGAAGAGGGTCCTCACTAAACCCTGACCATGCTGGCACCCTGATCTCAGACTTCCAGCTTCCAGAACTGTGAGAAATAAATTTCTGTTGTTTATAAGCCACCCAGTCTGTGGTATTCTGTTATAGCAGCCTCAACCTTGATCCCATACTTGCAATTCTAGGAATCAGACCCAAGAGGATAATCGAGAGGCTCCTTTATTTTGAGAGAGAGACAGAGACAAAGAAGAAAAAGGAAGAGGAGGAAAAGAAAAAAAAAATGTGGACACTGGACTTTTCATTTACTTGGCTTTAGCAGTAAAAATACAGCATTTTTGAACCAAGAAATGAATCATTTGGAGGAATTCATATTTTCACTTCTCACTTAAAAGTTAAGATCTTCAGTTCTTGCTGTCAGAGCCTTTTCCAGTATCCAACACGTGGTCACACTTGGTTCACACGTAGCAGCCCCTCACAGACAGGATAAAATCAGTTAACGGGACACATGAGCTAATTGTTAGAGACAGGCCATTACACTCATAGGCTCTCTCTCCTCTACAGCTAGTGAGAACGTAAACCGAAACAACCTCTCAAACTGCAGAGTAGCCATCTGGTTCCAGAGACTTAAATGCACGTCTTTCCTTTGATCTCCTGAGTCCACTCCTAGGAATGAAACCCAAGGAAGTCATCTGAAAGGCACACAAGAATTTAGGTGCCAGCACATTCTTTGCATTTCTCATGCTGACAAAATTTAGCAAACAACTTCAATGTGCAATTCTGGAAAAATGGTTAAATAAACCGTGGTTCAGCCATTTGGTGAACTATGAAGCAGAGAATAATAAAAATCCTATCTCTAACAAATATTTCATGGTAAGGGAAAATGTTCATAAGAAAACATTAAATAAAAAGCCAGGTTCAAAACTGCATAAACAGTTGTAAGCCAATTTGTCTAAAAAAATAACAGACAAATTATTTTATCTTTACATATATGCATATAAAAGACTATAAGGACATATATGCTCCAAAATGCTAAGTAATTAACCAAGATGCTATCTCCAGCTATTAGAATTATTTTTTATTTTCTTCCATATACTTTATCTTTTCCAAATGAACAGATATTCTTTTTGTTGTCAGAAGAAAAGGAACTTTTTCAAAGAATAAATTTTATATGGAAAACCCAAAAGACTCCACCCCAAAATTGCTAGAACTCATACAGGAACTCTGCAAAGTGGCAGGATATAAAATCAATGCACAGAAATCAGTTGCATTTCTATACATTAACAAAGAGACAGAAGAGAGAGAAATTAAGGAATCAATCCCATTTACAATTGCATCAAAAACCATAAGATACCTAGGAATAAACATAACCAAAGAGGTAAAGGATCTGTACTCTAAAACTACAGAATACTTAATGAAAGAAATTGAGGAAGACACAAAGAAATGGAAAAACATTCCATGCTCATGAATTGGAAGAATAAATATTGTTAAAATGTCTATACTACCTAGAGGAATCTATACATTCAAAGCAATCCCAACAAAATACCATTGACATTTTTCACAGAGCTAGAACAAATAATCCTAAAATTTGTATGGAACCAGAAAAGACCCTGAATAGCCAGAGGAATGTTGAAAAAGAAAACCAAAGCTGGTGGCATCACAATTCCGGACTTCAATCTCTATTACAAAGCTGTAATCATCAAGACAGTATGGTACTGGCACAAAAACAGACACGTAGATCAATGGAACAGAATAGACAACCCAAAAATGGACCCTCAACTCTATGGTCAACTAATCTTCAACAAAGCAGGAAAGAATGTCCAAAGGAAAAAGGACACTGTCTTCAATAAATGGTGCTGGGAAAATTGGACAGCCACATGTAGAAGAATGAAACTGGACCATTTTCTTACACCATACACAAAGATAAGCTCAAAATGGATGAAAGACCTAAATGTGAGACAGGAATCCATCAAAAAAAAAAAAAAAATCCTAGAGGAGAAAACAGGCAGCAACCTCTTCGACCTCAGCCACAGAAACTTCTTGCAAGACATGTCTCCAAAAGTAAGGGAAACAAAGGCAAAAATGAACTATCGGGACTTCATCAAGATAAAAAGCTTCTGCACAGCAAAGGAAACAATCAACAAAACTAAAAGACAACCTAAGGAATGGGAGAAGATATTTGCAAATGACATATCAGATAAAGGGCTAGTATCCAAGATCTATAAAGAACTTAACAAACTCAACACCCAAAAAACAAATAATCCAGTCAAGAAATGGGCAGAAGACATGAACAGACATTTCTCCAAAGAAGACATCCAAATGGCCAACAGACACATGAAAAAATGCTCCATATCACTTGGTATCAGGGAAATACAAATCAAAGCCACAGTGAGATACCACCTCACACCAGTCAGAATGGCTAAAATTAACAAGACAAGAAACAACACATGTTAGCGAGGATGCAAAAAAAAGGGGAACCCTCTAACACTGTTGGTGGGAATTCAAGCTGGTACAGCCACTCTGAAAACATTATGGAGGTTCCTCAAGAAGTTAAAAATAGAGCTACCCTAGGACCCAGTAATTGCACTACTAGGTATTTACACCAAAGATACAAATGTAGTGATCTGAAGGGGCACCTGCACCCCGATGTTTATAGCAGCAATGTCCACAAAAGCCAAAATGTGGAAAGAGCCAAGATGTCCATCAACAAATGAATGGATAAAGAAAATGTGGTATATATATACAATGGAATATTACTCAGCCATCAGAAAGGATGAATACTTCCATTTACATTGATCTGGATGGAACTGGAGGGTATTATACTGAGCGAAATAAATCAAACAGGGAAAGACAATTATCATATGGTTTCACTCATCTGTGGAATATAAGACACAGCACAGAAGATCATAGGTGAAGGGAGGGAAAATTGAATGGGAAGTCGTCAGAGGGGGAGAAAAAACGTGAGAGACTCTGAACTACAGGAAACAAACTGAGGGTTCCTGGTGGGGATAGGGAGTGATTGGGTGATGGGCACTAAGGGGGGTACGTGATATGATGAGCACTGGGTGTTCACATACTGATAAATGATTTATCAGTATTTATCACAACTGATAAATTATTGAATGCTACATCTGAAACTAATGATGTACCATATGTTGGCTAATTGAATTTAAAAAAAATAACTTTTCAAAATCTATGTTCACCTTTCAGGAAATTGATTTATGATATCTGTAATAGTCAAATCACCCCAGAAAAGTGACAATTCATTAAAACACAACAAAAGAGAAAATTCTAAAGAATAAGATGACTAAACTCTACCTCTGAAACTAATAATACACCAAATGTTAATTAAATTTAATTTTAAAAGAATAAAGAGAATGCATATATAATAAAAGTAAATAAATAAATAAATAAATAAATAAATAAAATTTTTCAAAAAGAATAAGATGACACACATTCCAAAATATAACTCCAATCACTGTCAGGAGGCTTTTCAGTACATTTAACCCATTCCCTCCCACTGTAATTTATGCCATTTAACTTGGTTTATAATCTCATTATTAGTCTTTGAATCCCTAGAGGATAGCATAGTGCTTGACACAGAGGTAAGGACTTGACACAGAGACAATAAATGTTTATTTAATCTCAAGAGCAACCACCAGCGAAGTATGGAAATCATGGTTTCATTATTCCCTCAAATGTTCTTGTCCTTCTCCTTCAAGCAATGGTGCCCCTTTGTTCTGACTAGTTCATGGCCCCTCCTCCTGTCTCTGATGGGGCTATCAGTTATTCACAGCCCCTGACCAAACATAGGGACTGTTCAGGGAGAGGGAATATGGGCCAAGCAGGATCAAAATCCTTCCCTAAAAATACACATGGGGATATTGGGGGAGAGAAGTACTACCTCCCAACATGCCACAGGTGCCAAAGTATGAGAAGGTGCCTGGAGCATCTGGGGGACACCTTCTCCAGCCACATGAAGGAAGCCATGTCTGCAGGAGAACAAAAGGAAGCCAAGTGGCAGAGGGAAGGAGGGCCATGAATGAAGAAAGACAAAGCAAGGGCTAGAGAAAGATGCCATAGGTCAAGAGGAACTGAGACCAATCATGGCACAGAAAGAGAGAGTTCTGGAAGCCTTGAGAACCCCGCTCCAGCCCTGATGACCCCATTCCTGCAATTTAGCATCAATTCTGCCTTTCCCAGCTATGGTAAGACAATAAATTCCCATTTTCCAAAGGCTGATTTAGTTTGGGTGTCTGTGTTTGCAACTAAAACTATCCTGACTTCTTTGTTTCTCTAATAACCATAAACATGTAATATTAAGTTAGAATCATTAAGAAATATTACGTGGGGAAAAAAAACGCTGCTTTGTTTCTAAGAGACTAGGGAAAGGCCATGCCTGATAAACTTACTTATTAAAATAGCTGAAAACATTTGAAAAGTTGCCAAGCTGATTGATACTGATTATAAAGTTGATGATAAAAAATCTCTCATAAAAAATTTAAATGTAAGGCAAAGCTTATAGGTTTGGAATATAAAAACCTACATATTTACAGATGAAAGGCATTTATACCAGCACTTTAGATTAAAATACGATTTCTAAAAGGTTGGTAGATTTTCTATTCAATTAGTTAATCTAAGAAAACTAGTTAACATGCTCACAATTAAAGAACCAACTGAAAACTCATTTCATCCCAGGGTTCCATCTTCTCTCAAGCTAGCATATAAAGGCCCACATGGGACACATACATGTCAGCTGCAATTCCTCCATGATTTCTCCTCAAAGAGGTCATGATTTTCACAGTACATGACTAAAAGGATTGTTTTAAATCAACTGAGAAAGTTGTCATTTAAAAAAAAAAAAGATGGAGGGATATTCTGATAGGCAGAAGCTCCAGTGTATACTATATATAGATTAGAACATTCTGCCTAAGTGTTATTAATGACCCATAAACCGTAAGATGAAACACAAAACCATGGGCAGGACATCTTAAGCTAATGGAGCCTTGTAAATTAGAAGGTACTGCCTAAAGGAAAGTAGATTGAGAACTAAAAATACATATTAAAAATTCAGATCAATCGGGCACCAAACCAAAAAAGCCATCTAAACAATAATTAGAAGCTGTGTTCACTTAAGTTAGGGCTTACTTGAAAACTCTATCTGGGAATGGAAAAACAACTCTGTCTCTGTTACTCTGCTGTGAGCCATCCTTCCATTCATTCATTCTTCCATTCACTGAATGAACAAACACCTCCAGTACGCAGCTGTGTGCCCAGCATGGGAGACCTGGGGATAAATACCGTGGGTGGGTCTCAGCTCTCATGGAGCTTATAGTCTACAAGGGAAAGCAAAACAGTCCACAAGTAATTATAATGGCACCAAGTATTTCTTTAAAAAAAGAAGCATCTACCTTAGCTCATAGGCAGTTCAAGCAAGTACACTGAAGCTGGGTTCTTAAGGGGAAGAAATACTAATTAGGTGAGGAAGGGTGAGGGAAGAGCAGCTCAGATAAAAGGAATACCAAGTGCAAAATCCCTGAGGAGAGGAATAGGATGTATTAAAGGTATTTAGAGAAGTCTAGGAAAGAGAGACAATACAGTGCAATGGGTGAGATTATAGACTCTGGAGCCAGAACACGTGGTTTGAATCCCAGCTCTGCCTGACATTTACTAGCTGTGTGACCCTGCACAAGTAACTTTACCTCTCTGTGCTTCCTATTTAAAATAGGAATAACAATTTCTATATAATAGAATTATTAGAACAGTGCCTGGCACATGGAAAAGTGTTGAGTATTGTGGTTGGAACACAGACAAAATGGGAGAGTAGCATGAGGCTAGGGAAGGGTAGCTGAGGCCAAATCACACAGAGCCTTAGTGAGAAGAAACATAAGCAGACTAGGTCTTTTTAAAGATCCCATTGGCTGTAATAAGGATGACTGGTGGGGGTGTGGTGATGAATGTAGACATACCAGCTAGCCAGTAAGAAAGCTTCCATGGTATGTGGTTTAAAAAAAAAGGTCAATGTAAACAGTGCTGAGGCTTTGGATAATGTTTATAATCATTACTCTACATGTCTAAGACTTCAATTCTATCACTAATAAAAAAATCTTAACAGAAAAGCCAAATACTGACCCACTGATCATTTATTTTTTAAGAACTTTTATTTGTTTATTTATTTATTTATTTATTTATTTGAGAGAGAGAGAGTCGAGCGGGGTGAGGGGCAGAGGGAGAGAATCTGAAGCAGACTCCGCACTGAGCAGTAAGCCTGATGCAGGGCTTGGTCTCAGGACGCTGAGATCATGACCTGAGGCAAAATCAAGTGTCAGACACTTAACTCACTGAGCACCCAGGAGCCTCCCATCAATCGTTTATTACTCTAATTCCTGTTAGAAAAATTCTTGGATATTTTATAACCTCAGAATCTTAATAGGGGCCTGGAAGGTATGATCAAGGCATAGTCTTATGACATTTCAAAAAAAAAAAAAAAATTGAATGGACCAATATTTGAGGCAAATAAACCCAGCTGAGCCTGGCCCTAATGGTGCATAAACCAAAGGAGACAATAAATGCTTCACACTCCCAGCTATCTCATTTTCTTTCATGTTTTTTCCTTCTGGAAAATAGGATCTTTCTTTAACGGAATGACTGCCAACAGGCTTGACCCACATCTGTAGACCAGGAAGGCACATGTCCAGTGTGCCAAACCACAGTTCCCACACTCTCACTACCAGGTAAGTGCCAGTGTTTCAGCACAGAGATAAGAGCTCAGGTTTTGGAGTCAAGGAGCTCAGAACCAGGTTTAGGTCCTGGCTCTACCACACACTGTTATATGACCCTAAATAAATTATTTAACCTCTCTCTAATCCTCAGCGTCTTCATCTGAAAAATGGAGAAAGCAATTTCACTTGTCTCCACTTAGCATAGATTCTTAAACAGAGTAAGCACTTACTAAATGGCAGTTATGATTATTATCCATCTGTGGTTCCTGTGATGCCACCAAATTGGGGAATAGAAGAGGTAGAGAAAGAAAACACTGCTGATAAATTGGTCACCTGTTTTGGAAAAGTGGCATATCAACTAATGGTGAAGATATACCTAACCTTATGGCTCAGCACTTCCACTCCTAAGTGGGCACCGAACTGAAGTGCATCCCATGTGCACCAAGAGACGAGAATGAGAAAGCTCACAGGAGTACCATTCATAATAGCCCAAAGCTGGGAAAAATTCAAATGCCCATCAACAGTAAAATGGAAAAATAAATGATGAAATGATGGTATATTTATATAATAGAATACCATATGGTGCAAAAATGAAGAAATTATGATTATACTCAAAAAAAAAGATGACTCTCTCAAATCCAATGCTAAATGAAAGAAGCCAAACACAAAAGAATCAGACTAGATAGGATAGATTTGTATAAAGTTCAAAAACAGGTAAATTATTAACTCTGGTGTTTAGGAACACATACGAAGATGGTAAAAGAATAAAGAAAAGAAGGAGATTACCGTGAAGTCAGGGTAATGGTTGGCTTTGGGGAGTCATGGGGCTCATGACTGGGAAGGAGAACATGGGGCTTCTGAAGTTCTAGTTCTTGACCTGGATGGTGGTTATGTGTGTGTTATATTAATTCATTAAGCTGTATGTTTAGGTTTTATACACTTACATGTTCTTATGTGTTTTTGATACTGTACAATAGCTGAAAAACTAATCTGCCTGCCCCATCTAATCCATGCCCTCTTTTCAGGAATGTCAGAGGACTGGGGAATGTGGCTTATGCAACTAGCTCTGACCCTCTGAACCCCATCTACTTGAGCCAAAATCTTAGTTGGGGGTTCACGGGCAGGGAGGATGCAAGAGAGGTGAGGAGGTGAGCCCACCACCAAGGACTATCTTAATAGAACTGTCTAACCTTTCCATCCCAGTCTCTAGGGATACTCCCAGGGTCAGTCCCTGTTCTGTATCATGTCACTTTTGAGACATGAAACAAAGAAAAGTGAATGAAGAGGCTTACAATCATCATAAGCAAGGAATTAGGGACACAAGGAGAAATGCCACATGGACTATTCATTCAACACATACAAAGTGTTAGGCCACAGTCATTGTCCCAGGAATGGGCATATGACCGAAGCAGAGCCAAAGTGCCCTAAAACCCACATAGACATATTGGGGAAAGAAGTACTTTTCTCCCTGAGGCTGCCAAGCTGCCAGAATGAATTTGAAGATTCTGGAGGCCGTATTCCCCAACCCTGTGGGGGAAGCCATGTCTACAAGTAGAAAAATAAGGCTGAAAGAGGGAAGCAGGGCTGAGAGCTGGAAAGAGATAAAGCAAAGTCCTGAGAATGAGGCCTCATGCCAAGAGGAACAGAGGCCAACAAAAGCTGAGGGCTTGGAAGCCTTGAGTCCCCAGTTTCACCACTGATGCTGATTTCTGCAAATTAACCTCAATTCTGTCCTTCCCAGCTACATGGAGACAACATGGGTCAGCTCTTGTGCTCAATTCTAATAACAGAGAGGTAAGTAATAGACAGGACTTCCTCTTAAGGATGTCTCAGTTTCATTAGGAAAACAGATATCGACAGATAGTCCAATAGCACTATGAGAGTCATATGGATGTGGAACATCTTAACCAGATTGGGAAAGGAGAGGAAGGGTCAGGGGAGGATTCTGAAGGAAGTGATCCGTTGTCTGAGCCCTACAGAATGCTTTGGATTCATCAGGGAAAGGAGAAGAGAAAAGGCAGTCAAGGCAATTGGAGAGGGGCAGGGGTGCAGCTTGAGCAAAGGTGAGGAGTAAGAAAAGGAATTTAGGGGTACACTAGAGCACTTCAGTATTGTTGGAGTGAGGTGAGGTTGGCAGGAGAAGCCAGAGAGGTGGGTCATAAGGATGCTGAGAGCCACTTAAAGGAGTCTGGACTTGGTCATGTGGAAAAGGAAGCCTTTGAAAAGCTTTAATCAGGGGAAAAATGGGGTCTGATTTCCCTTTTAGAAAGAGTAAGATGTTTCCTAAGGCCACTAACAGACAGCAGGAAGATCTCTCTCTCTCTCTCTCTCTCTCTCTCCCCCCCATCTCTATCTCTATCTCTATCTCTCCTTCCTCCCACCTTCTTTCTTCCCTCTCTCCTTCCCTCTCCCCTCCCCAGTGGCCTGAATCTCTAAAACTCCCACCAGCCAAAACGTTCATTTCCTGCAATTGTCACCCTATTATGTAAGCAATAGGGATAGCATCCGCTAATAGTAAGAGCAGCAGACCACCTGTCCTGAGAGCCAGGTTCTAATCCCGCCCCACCACTACCAGGCCTTGTGAGCTACAGCAAGCCACCCATGCCTTTGGCCCTATCTTCTCCGTGGGCAAAATGAGGAATAACGAAATCAGTTGTGTACACCTCAAAGACCTATTGTGAGAAGTGTGATAAAGTGGGTCAAAAATCACATCCCCAGCATCTCTGAATCTGCCAAAGGGCTTTGATAAAGTTAGCATCCTGATGCAGAATAGCACTACACAGCATACTTTGTTTTCTTATTAATGGAAAGTATATTAATCCTACCACTTGGTAAATATGTACAAACATGGCATCTAGATTTTATTTAAAATAACTTAACACAGACTTCTCAGACCTGTAGGTGTCCAATATTGTATTTGTAGTCATCTATTTTGACTTTATTATTTTTTCTCTAAAGTACAGCACTGAATACTCCCACTAAGAAAATTTATATTGACAGATACCTAATATTTAGCTCAAACTGAAAAAAAGAAAAGAAAAACATGCCAATATATGTTGAAAACAGAAGTCTTAATAAAAGAACACAGATAACCAGACAAAGTTCTCCACAGGTAATAAAACACTGGTACCTCAGCAGGGTATCAAAATCCCTTAGGAAGAACCAAATGTTTCCTGAAATTAGGTAGCAATTTTGCCTCTAAGATGAAGCTGCACAAACCTAGTGGGAGAATCACTGAGGCTTTGAGTTTTTTAAATCTAACTAATTTACAGAGCATATTTTTCAAGCATTATTAAGTGCCTAGGGGCAAGTTTTCTTTTAATGGTACGCATAATAGTCTGACAATTGCCCACAAGGTGGCACCAAATTCAAGTCCAGAAGACAACCAAGGGAATTTTTTTTTTTTTATTGTAAAGCAGACGTTCCAAATACTCAACAGTTTCCTTTATAGCTTATGTTCAAACAATGAGCCAGATTTATAGGTATTAGCTTCCCCTTATCCCTATGTGATACAAAAGTTAAAACTATTGCCGACTATAAGAAAACTTTAAAAGTAGACAGACCCTCCTCCTCTCAAGATAGAACTGTTCTACTTCTGTGCAGTTTTCAACAGAAAAAAAAAAGTATGTAAGTCCTAAAAATAAATGTCCCACTTCTTAGTGGGGAAAAATCCTAAAGCTAATTTAATACACTGAATGATACCCAGAAGTTGATCATTCTCTCCTTTGTTTTACATTTTATTTGATTGAGCTTAGATGAGCCAGTATAAATCTTTAAAGAGCTGAATATTATTTAAAAATTGAAGCAGATTTGCAATTAATACTTAATGTAACAGGTCATGGTTATTTTAAAAAGATGAGATCTATTTTGGAGACTTTCGCCTTCCTATACCTTCCATCCTCTTCCATCTTACAAAGGCTATACTAAGGTGAACTGGCCCAGGCTGGCATGAGCTCTGGGAACCTATAATGAAAGTCATTCTGGGAACAGACACACTGTATCACTGCTGTGTTAAGGGATATTTCTGCCAATTAAAAACAGCGCTCTGGGCCTAAGCCCCCGGGAGCCAAACCTTCCATTTTGAAAAACCAGAGGTTGTGCAGAGTGATAGATAATCCTCAAAGGGCCCAGCTTCCTATTAGCATGAAAAGAGAGAGCTATCTGTTAGGAAGAGTTTATTATTCCCATTTGCAACAACCACCACAGATAAGAGTGACCACTTGTGAAGGGCTTGTGACATGAGGTCATCGATCTTTTAGAAGAAAAATCTGAAAGAAAAGAACAAGGTAGATGAATCCTATTCTGAGACCACCTAGATACCTATCACCAAGTATCATCCCACTGGGCATGCCCAAGAAGGTTCTCTAATCCCATTGGCAATCCTGAATCATTTGTTCAGCCCCCAGAACATTGTCCCACCAAGGAAATATCCTTAATTGCAACCTCTTGGCTTCTGATTATTTGTGATCCCTGAAATCACAAGGTAAACTTCCTGTTCACTAATTTGTTTCCTAAGCAAGGCATCATACATCCCTAGACCAAGTGGTTTGAGATCTCAGGGACAAGGCCTTCTGGGAGGCTTGTGAAGGTGCTTTCTGTAGGTCCTTTGCCCACCTAGGCAGACACTCGCAAAGACTGGCTGGAGAGGCAGAGAGGCAAAGGGGAACAAGGGCATGGTCGCATTAACAAAGATCATAAAGCTGCTCATCTGTCACTCTGCATTCTACAAACCTGCAGTCCTGACCCTGCCACCCTGACTTTCCCTCCATGTGAGGAACACAGAACTTCAGCTTCTCAGAGATACAACTCTCTTCCAGTCTGAGCTCAGAGCAACCTGACAGACATTTTAGCTCAAATGTCCCAGACCATTTTTTAAAATGCTGCACAAGCCCTTTCTTGCCCTGATTTTTAAACCAATAATACTATTTACTGACATCACAGAATTTAGAAGAAATTCACACAATAAAATACTATAACCACAAAAGCATGTATCACTTCTCTTAATTCACTAAGCAATGTAAGAACTGTAAGACTTTAACAGGGGAGTGGTGTAATGAAGCTTCAGTGTTAGAATCCATAATAATAATAAATATCCTTAGTGATGCAGCATTTGATTAAAATAGGTAGGAAACTACCATTCATTAGACATTTTCCATTTGCCAGCTACTGTGCTAAGCATGTGTCAGTTTCCATTTAAAACTGATTTCATAACTGCAAACTTCCAAAAGACTCATGGCAAATCCCTGGGTGTACCCCCCAAAAGCATTCAACACACATTAATCACCAGGCTGTGTCATGTAGTACTATGATGGACATGCAGATGAAGTGGTTCTGGTCTCTGCTCTCAGAGGACTCACACTCCACTAGGGAAGGATAACTATCACAGTGCACCTGTGAGATATGTGTCAGGTACTGCTAAGGAGGGAGAGACTACTCATCCATGTATTCTAGACCTCATCTTTATTAGAACAATCCTTAATTGAAGAAAGAGGAATTAATGGAATGCAAAATTGAATAGAGTGGAGTAGAGAGAAGTCATTAAGAATCTGAAGAAATGATTATCCGTGGAATGAGGAAATGATCTCTGAGGATTCTCTCTTTTTTTTTTTTTTAAGATTTTATTTATTTATTTGACAGAGAGAGACACAGTGAGAGAGGGAACACAAGCAGGGGGAGTGGGAGAGGGAGAAGCAGGCTTCCTGCTGAGCAGGGAGCCTGATGCGGGGATTGATCCCAAGACCCTGGGATCATGACCTGAGCCGAAGGCAGACGCTTAATGACTGAGCCACCGAGGCGCCCCTCTGAGGATTTTCTTTTAGCTCACAAGGAAAAATAAATTCTCCAAGAAAGGAAGAGTTCACTCTGATGAAGTTCAAGCCCCTTGGCCTTTCTCTGCTTGATCTTCCCTCTGTCCTATGCAGGCCCTGGGGCTGCCCACACCCCTTCCTTTTGAACTTTACCACAGCTAAGCACTTGCCAGGCCATCCCAGGCTTTCCTGCCTTCATGCCACATGCTCCTTCTCCACCAGGTTCATCTTGATCTGTCCTTGAGGTACCGCCTCCTCTGGGCAGCCTTCCAAGATCACACACACACACACACACACACACACACACCCCACAGCCAACATTTTCCCACTAGACCGTAAACTCCATGAGAGCAGGGACTAATCATTGTGTCTCCAATGCCTGCCCCACATAATAAGCATTTAATACATAATTGTTCAAATTACAGAATTTTAATTTTTAGATAATTTTCTCTCCCAAAAGACTGTAAGCTCATAAAAGACCAAAAGTATCTGGCTTCCAGAAAGTGCACTAGAAATGTTCACGGAATAAATAAACAGCAAACATTCAGCCACAAAACAGAGCTGTCTAAATTAAATTATTGATTACTTATTGTAAAGTTGGGTTTTTTAATCATAAACTTCCTTCCCTCACAAAGTCTTAAGGTCGTTAGCTTTGCAAATTCTGTTTGTATTCAAAAGCCACAATATAATGCCAGACTGAAGATTCAGTAACAACAAAGAAAGGATTACTTATTTCAATAATCCTATCTGTTGAAATTTAACATTCTTTTTTCCCCAGAGAATACACGGCATGATCTCTAGCTCCTAACCCAGCAACGCCTGTGTTACTAGGACTTATCAGAGTAAACAGGCAGAGAGAGGCATATGGGTATTTCAAATACCACGTAAAATAAAATATCCTTTCACATTTGTAAAATAAATACAATCTCGTTGCTCATATATCCTGGATAAAGTGGCAAGAAAAAAACATCAAAGAAAACAAATGTAAGAAAAGGACCCAAGGCCTCTCAGAATGTCTAATAACCAGTGTTGAGCTGGCCATTTGAGCCTTCAAAACCTGGAACACAATCAGGCCTCCGTTGCCCAGGGAAGAGCCCTTCCTTCATCCTCCTCCTCTTCTTTTCCACCCTCCCTGATTAGCACACTGAGGAAACCTGACAGCAACACGCCTTCATAAGGTCTATTGGGCACAAAGCTCACAATTACTGTAACCAAGTGCCCTACATTTGCCTCCAATAAATGCCTGCACCATCACTCAGAATGAACAGCCAGGAGCTGCTCCCTACCCCGCCCCCTCCACACCAAATCTCAAGAAGTGACAAGGACAAAAATACCATTCTTCAATAAAATACTTCGGAAATGGGTTAGAGTTATTCTCTCAGTAGCTTTTTTTCTGTTATCAAGCCACCCATCACACCATTAACCCCAAACAAGTAAGAAATCAGAATTGGGACATTTTCACTAATGGCACCTCAGTTGGTTCCATCATGTCCTAGTGACAGTGGGTCCTTCACTCAACAACGACTGACTGCCTACTAGGTGCCAAAGGTCATACACTGCATCTTCTATTCATCTGTTGGATATTTCAAGGACAGAGCCCTGTATTCCCAGGTCTAAGCACAGTACCTGTTATTCAAGAAGTAAAGAGATGTACAACAAATTTTGTTGGATGTGTTGATGAAATCCCTGTGGGATGTGTTCATGGAAAGCCAACACACCAGTTCCCAGTGTGCACGTACATTCTCATCAAGGCCACTTACAGCACCAAGCCACGCTTTGAGGATCCAGTTTACATTCTCTGAAAACAAATCTGAATATAGGTTTGCCTTTAATGTGCTTTGTTCAATCATTCATTTAACAACTTTTATTGATTATCTACTTTATGTCAGCGCCAGGAGACACAAACACAGAGGGGCACAGCCCAGCCCTCATGGAGTTTACAATCTAGTTCAAAGGGCAAGCACTCAGCCAAATGTTACTCAAAGAAGTTGCAGGAGCTGTGAAGATAAAACACAGGTGCTCTGGTTCCACTGAGGCAGGGAAATGAAAACAATAGGTCTATGGAAACAATCATTTGTAGGGTAAAAGAGAAAATTGCTTTGGAGTAGTGCAGAGGTGAGGCAAGGTTGTCTAAAAATAATGAGACCTTTACACGAAGAGGAAGATTGCACACTCACACTTGGGAGTGCTATGAGATAGTTGAGTACACGCCGGAGAGTCACCTGTAAGCATATGTCATGGAGCATAAAGGGTTTATTAGGTGTATGAGGCCCTGAGTGGCCTCTGGGAAGCTGGGAATTCTGCATCATTCACTTCTCACCCTGCCTACTGCCTCTGCCAGGCCAAGAGGAGAAAGAAAGTAATCTCACACAGCTTTCAAAGCCTCATTCTCTTTATTATTTGGGGACCTACCCCTCACGCCATAGAGGAAAGCCGAAATCACCCAAAGGGATATCATTTCAGAGGAGGAATCACTGAGTCATAGGATATGAATATTTTTGAGGCTTTTGATACATTCTGTCCATTTCATTTTGGCTTCTTATATTATTAAAAATCTCTGTGAAACAGAATTCAGTGAAACACTTGGAAAAAAAAAAATTACTATGTATATTAAAAGAGCTGCCCTTTCTGAATTTGCTAACGTATTTTTAGAGACTAAAATGTTGTCTCCATGACTGTGTCAGTCATGTTTAAACTCCTACTTGCTAACTGGAACATTTTAAAAACTGATATTGGCCAATTATATGTGATTATTAAAATAATATCCCTCATCCTTTTATAAGGTCATGACAATAAAAAATAACTAACTTTTCACTGACACTGATTGAAGAGTATTTTAATCACCTAAACCTTTGCTAAAATATAAGGTCTTCGATGTGGTGCATGCCATCCTCCCCTCAAAAATAATAACAACCATAATCTTAGTAAATTCTGTTACTGAACTAAAATTGTTTGTCATATCTTTTTGCTTTTTGTAATTTTTTTTATTTGAGTATAGGTGACACACAATGTTACATTAGTTTCAGGTATACAACATAGTGGTTCAACAAGTTTATACATTGTGCCATGTTCATCACAAGTATAAACATCATCTATCCCTTACATCACTATTATACTACCAATGACTATATTCCTTATGTTGTGCCTTTTATTCCCATGACTTATTCATTTCATAACTGCAAGACTGTTTCTCCCACTACCCTTGACTCATTTTGCCCCACCCACACCCCCTCCCCCTATGGCAACCATCAGTTTGTTCCCTGTATTTATAGGTCTTATTCTGTTTTTTGTTTATTTGGGGTTTTTTTTAGATTCCACATATAAGTGAAATTATGTCACTTGTCTTTCTTGGTCTGACTTATTTCACTTAGCATAATACTCTCTAGCTGTCTCTATGTTGTCTCAAATGGCACGATCTCATCTTTTCTTATGGCTGTGTAATATTCCATTGTATGTATACTACATCTTCTTTATCCATTTGTCTATTGATGGACACTTACGTTGCTTCCATACTTTGGTTATTGCAAATAATGCTGTAAAAAACATAGGGGTGCATATATCTTTTCAAATTAGTGTTGTTTTCTTTGGGTGAATACCCAATACTGGAATTATTGGATCATATGGTATTTCTATTTTTAATCTTTTGAGGAACCTCACACTGTTTTCACAGTGGCTGTACCAATATACATTCCCACCAACAGTGCATGAGGGTTCCTTTTTCTCCACATCCTCACCAACACTTTTTTTTTGTCTTTTTTTATTTCAGCCATTCTAACAGGTATAAAGTGATATCTCATTGTGGTTTTGATTTGCATTTCCCTGATGATTAGTGATGTTGAGCATCTTTTCATGTATCTGTTGGCCCACTGTATGTCTTCTTTGGAAAATGTCTATTCAGGTCCTCTGCCTGTTTTTTAATCAAATTGTTTTTTTACTGTTGAGTTGTATAAGTTATGTTTGTCCTATCTTTATTTTATAAAAACATTTATTCCTTATTTTAAAGTAACAATAAATGCCTGGGTGGCTCAGTCGTTAAGTGTCTGCCTTTGGCTCAGATCATGGTCCCAGGGTCCTGGGATCGAACCCCGCATCGGGCTCCCTGCTAGTGGGAAGCCTGCTTCTCCCTCTCCCACACCCCCTGCTTGTGTTCCCATTCTCGCTGTGTCTCTCTCTGTCAAATAAATAAATAAAATGTATAAAAAAATAAAGTAACAATAAATGATTCATTCAACAATTACAATCACCTATATGCTAGACATTCTCCTAATTATCTGGGCCAAAGTGGAAACATAATTCAGAAACTGCCCTCCAGGGGCAGCTGCATGGCTTAGTCGGTCAAGCGTCTGCCTTTGGCTCAAGTCATGATCTAGGGGTCCCGAAATCGAGCCCCACATTGGGCTCCCTGCTCACAGGGAGTCTGCCTTTCCTTCTCCCTCTGCCCCACCCTCCTCCTCGTTCTCTCTCTCTCAAATAAATAAAATCTTAAAAAAAAAAAAAAAAAGAAAGAAACTGCCCTCCAGAAGACGACAATCTAGTAAGAGAATCAGGTATGCAAGCAATTATATTTAATATGTTAATATATGTAAAGAAGTTTGTACAAAGAACAAAGAGAATGTTGAAAAAGGAACATCTAAATACATTTGGGAAATTCAAAAAGGCTTCATAGAAGAGGTAACTTTTGAGCTAAATTTGAAGACACAGAGAGATTGACAGGCAGACAAAAATAAACAGAGGACACGTGGCAGAGGACACTAAAGGTGTCAGGGAGGACAGCACACAGAGAGAGCATACTGGGAGCCTGGGCAGATCATGGAGAGGCTCACCCACCATGCTGAGGAATTTGACTTTCTCTCGGGTATAGCATAGAACCCATTCTTGAGAGAAGAAGGGACAAGATCCAATGTAGGTATTCTATAGGAGATGGGGTAGACTGGGATAAGATGATAAAAAGAGCAAATAGTTAAAAAAAAATAGTAGTTCAGGAGAGAAGTTATACAACCCTGAAATAGTGGTGGGAATCAAAAGAGATGTATAATACAGGTGGAATTAAGGAAACAAAAGCTAAGGGATCTGATACTAGACTGGATATTAGAGTAAGAGAAGATAGAAAAGAAAAAGATAAATCCCAGGTTTCTAGCAAGTAAACTTATCGTTGTACCATCCTATGACCTAAGACATAGAGAATAAAATAATAAGTTCTGATTGGACATGTATTGGTCAAACTAGAATAGGTTAAACTATGGTAACAGATAATCCCCAAATCTCAGTGATTTAAACAACAAAGACTAAATTGTCAGTCATGCTACATGTTTCCTATGCTCTAACAGGCTTCCTCCCTCTGGGGCCCAGACTGATAGAGGCCCTACCATCTGGACACTGCTGCATGCAAAAGCAGGAGAAGGGAGTGCTAAAGAATCACACTCTGACAATTACATTTTGACCCAGAAGTATCACACATCACTTCCATTCACAATCTATTGGTCAGAAATAGACATAAGATTGTGTCTAGCTTCAGGAGGCAGAGAGGTTACAATTCTTTTAGAAACAGCCCAGAAATGCTCAGAAGTAGAGAAGAACTAAATATTAGTGGTCAGCAGATGGATTTAACAGATATATTCAGAACATTCCATCCTAAACTAGCAGAATACACATTCTTTCCAAGTGCACATGGAACATTCACCAGTATAGATCACATATTTGGTCACAAATTAGGCCTCAACAAGTACAAATAGATTGAGATCATACCATGCACCATTTCTGACCACAATGCTATGAAACTAGAAGTCAACCACAGGAAAAATTTGGAAAGATCACAAATACATAGAGGTTAAATAACATGCTATTAAACAATGAATGGGTCAACCAGGAAATCAAAGAAAAAATTTAAAAATACATGGAAACAAATGAAAATGAAAACATAACAGTCCAAACCTTTGGGATACAGCAAAAGTGGTCCTAAGAGGGAAGTAAATAGCAATACAGGCCTACCTCAAGAAGCAAGAAAAATCTCAAATACACAACCTAACCCTACACCTAACTAGAAAAAGAACAACAAATGAAGCCTAAAGCCAGCAGAAGGAAGGAAATAATAAAGATCAAAACAGAAATAAATGATAACAGAAATGAAAAAAACAATAGAACAGATCAATGAAACCAGGAGCTGCTTCTTAGAAAAAATTAATAAAACTGATAAACCTCTCTCCAGACTTACCAAAAAGAAAAGAGAAAGGACCAAAATAAATAAAATCACAAATGGGAGAGGAGAAATAATCAACACCACAGAAGTACAAACAATTACAACAGAATGTTATGAAAAACTATATGCCAACAAATTGGACAACCTGGAAGAAATGATAAATTCCTAGAAACATAGAAACTACCAAAACTGAAACAGGAATAGGAAATTTGAACAGACTGATAACCAGCAAAGAAATTGAATGAGTAATCAAAAAACTCCCAATAAAGAAAGTCCAGAACCAGATGGCTTCACAGGAGAATTCTAATTCTACCAAACATTTAAAGAGTTAATAACTATTCTTTTCAAACTAGTCCAAAAAATAGAAAAGAAAATGTCTAAATTCATTCTATGAGGCCAGCATTACCCTGATACCAAAACCAGACTCCACTAAAAAACAGAACTACAGGCCAGTATCTCTGATGAACATGGATGCCAAAATTCTCATTGAAACACTAGCAAACCAAATCCAGCAATACATTAAATAAATAAATAAATAAATAAATAAATAAATAAATAAATAAATAAAATAAAATAAAAAATCATTCATAACGACCAAGTAGGATTTATTCCTGGGTTGCAAGTGTGGTTCGATATTCAGAAATCAATCAGTGTGATACACCACATTAATAAAAGAAAGGATAAGAACCATATGATCATTTCAATAGATGCAGAAAAAGTATTTGACGAAGTACAACATCCATTCATGATAAAAACACTCAACAAAGTAGGTTTAGAAGGAACATACTTCAACATACTAAAGGCCATATATGAAAAACCAACAGCTAACATCCTCCTCAATGGGGAAAAACGGAGAGCTTTCCCTCTATGGTCTGGAACAAGATAAGGATGTCCACTCCCACCACTGTTATTTAACATAATACTGGAAGTCCTAGTCACAGCAATCAGACAACAAAAAGAAATAAAAGGCATCCAAATCAGCAAGGAAGAAGTAAAACTTTCGTTTTTGCAGATGACATGATACTCTTATATAGAAAACCCAAAAGACTCTACCAAAAAACTGCTAGAGCTGATAAACAAATTCAGTAAAGTCTCAGGATACAAAATCAATGTACAGAAATCTGTTGCATTTCTATACACCAATAATGAAGCACCAGAAAGAGAAATTAAGGAATCAATCCCATTTCCAACTGCACCAAAAACAATCAAATACCTAGGAATAAACCTAACCAAAGAGGTGAAAGACTTGTACTCTGAAAACTATAAAACACTGAGGAAAGAAATTAAAGATGAAACAAAGAAATGGAAAGACATGCCATGCTCATGGATTGGAAGAACAAATATTGTTAAAATGTCTATACTACCCAAAGCAGTCTACATATTTAGTGCAATCCCTATCAAAATACCAACAGCATTTTTTACAGAGCTAGAACAAATAATCCCAAAACTTGTATGCAACCACAAAAGACCCCAAAGAGCCAGAGGAATATTGAAAAAGAAAACCAAAGCTGGAGGCATCACAATTTCAGACTTCAAGTTATATTACAAAGCTGTAATGTTCAAAACAGTATGCTTCTGGCACAAAAATAGACACACAGATCAATGGAACAGAATGGAAAACCCAGAAATGAACCCACAACTGTATGGTCAATTAATCTTCAACAAAACAGGACAGAATATCCAATGGGAAAAAGACAGTCTCTTCAACCAATGGTGTTGGGAAAACTGGACAGCAACATACAAAATAATGAAATTGGACCACTTTCTTACAACATACACAAAAATAAATTCAAAATGGGCGCCTGGGTGGCTCAGTTGGTTAAGCGACTGCCTTCGGCTCAGGTCATGATCCTGGAGTCCCGGGATCGAGTCCCGCATCGGGCTCCCTGCTCTGCAGGGAGTCTGCTCCTCCCTCTGACCCTCCCCCCTCTCATGTGCTCTCTCTCTCATTCTCTCTCTCTCAAATAAATAAATAAAATCTTTTAAAAAAAAAAATAAAAAAAATAAAAAAAAAAAATAAATAAATTCAAAATGGATGGAAGAACTAAATGTGAGACAGGAAACCACAAAAATCCTAGGGGAGAACACAGACAGTAACCTCTTTGACAATGGCTGTAGCAACTTCTTTCTAGATATGTCTCCTGAGACAAGGGAAACAAAAGCAAAAATGAACTATTGGGATTTCATCAAAATAAAAAACTTCTGCACAGCAAAAGGAACAATCAACAAAACTAAAGGGCAACCTATGGAATAGGAGAGGATATTTGCAAAGGACATATCTGATAAAGGGTTAGTATCCAACATATTATAAGGAACTTAAAAAGTTCAACATCCAAAAATTGAATAATCCAATTAAAAAATGGACAGAAGACATGAATAGACATTTTTCCAAAGAAGACGTAGAGATGACCAACAGACATGAAAAGATGGCCCAACATCACTTATCATCAGGGAAATACAAATCAAAACCACAATGAGATTATCACCTCACACCTGTCAGAATGGCTAAAATCAACAACACAAGAAACAACAGGTGTTGGCAAGGATGTGGAGAAAGGGGAACCCTCTTACACTGTTGGTGGGAATGCAAACTGGTGTGGCCACTCTGGAAAACAGTATGGAGGTTCCTCAAAAAGTTAAAAATAGAACTACCCTACATTCCAGCAATTGCACTACTAGGTATTTATCCAAAAAATGCAAAAATACTAATTCAAAGGGATACATGCACTGCGATATTTATAGCAGCATTATCTATAATAGCCAAATTATGGAAACAGCCCAAATGTCCAACGACTGTTCTGTGTCCAATCACAGAACAACACGAATGTGGTGGGACAGGCCTCTCAGAGTCTGATTCTGAACTCAACATTCTTTCCGTTCCACTGCAGATGCTTCTAGTGAAATGCCCTACTTGGACAAATTCTGTCCAAACAGCTATTATCTGTTCAAGAAAGATGGCATTATCTTGACTTTATTAGCAAGTCAAAAAATTGCCCATTCTCTGAGAAAGTCAAAGTAAATTTTAGTGGTACTCACTCACATTTGGACAATGTCTTCATTTTCTCAAATAAAGATTTAACCTGTGTGTTTGGTTTTTACAGTGTGAGAATTATTTTTCTAAACTTATGTGTCATAGTCCTCTGTTTTAAATCAGAACTAAGGAAAAACTGAAATTTGCACTAGAGAAGGAGTGTGCAAGAAGTGTGTATTTTCCCGATAAACAAATAGACATGGCTGTATTCCAATAAAATCTAATTTATTAAAACAGACAGCCATATCTGATCCAGGGGCTACAGTGTGCCAACCCCTTCACTAAAGGACAAAATCAATTAATAACAATACTACCTTGGGGTACATCATAAAAAGATCAGTAATTAAATGCCAAGTTGGAAACCAGTGTTGTACAGATGAAGACCTAGAGATCACAAGAACAACCAAACTCTCCTAAAGTACATTTATGAAATTGGAACCATGGTTTTTGTGTGGTGCTTGTGAAGCCCTCCAAGTTCAGTCTCAAAGTTCCTTTTGGTTGAAGGGACACTGGACCTGTAATTAAGCCACTGTTTCTCAGGTCCATACTCATCTTTCCATACCATCTCTGTGATGCTAGGGCTGGGGTTCTGTGAACCACCTTTCCACTCTGCCAGCTGCTGCTAGATGGAAGCCACGCAACTGGAGGAGGGGTGGAGCCTAGTCCTTCCTGTCTGCTCCCTACTGGCTTCCAGCTCCTGTGGATGTGGCCCAGCCACATTCCTTCACTCTAACGGAAGCACTTCCTTCCTGTGGCAACTACTGAATTCAGTTTACAGTCTCGCTGGAACCAGCCTCGTTGTGCCCCATCAGGGACCGTAGTCCCAGCCTCCCCCTCCTCAGGTCCAGGTCCCAGTCCTAGCCTGCTGCCCCACACCTGAGCTCAGAGACTCCAATACCAACCAAGTAGTACCACTTCTTCAGAGTTCTGGTTACCAGGCCTTCAGCTTCCCTCCTCCTTGCTCAGAGGCCCCAGCACCAACCATCATTTTGGAGATGGGAGTTCCGCCCCACAGGGCCCCTCCTGCAAGCTTCCAAATCTTAATAATCCTAACCCTGGTAGTGGCAAATGCCTCCTGCACACATTAGTGTTCTCCTGTTGCCTTTTCAGTTCTTCAGTATCAAGTTGATAACTTTTAATACTAAATTCTTCTGGTGAAAATAATTGGTGTGGTTTCTGTCTCTGACTCAACCTAGACTGACAGAAACACAATCCAGCAATTTCAAAATAACTCAAATCCTAATTTGTGTTTCTTAAGCACTATGAAGTAGACACATGATTCTGAACTTTACTTGAAATCACATCTGCCACTCTCAAATACTACAGCTGCTCCCAAGGGCTGGCTCCTCGGGAGTCTCCCTTTCCTCTGAAATTCCTTCTACCCTTTGCTTCTTCTCTGGTCTCTTGTCTTCTTCCTCAACCCTTTTCCTCCTATCTCCATCACAAAACTCCAAGGACCAGTCTACCAAAAAGGATGAGCCTCAGAGGGTAGCAAAACCAAGTCTACAGTCCAGGGCACTTGGGCTCCTTTCCTCACAACAGAGGTTAGAAATGGAAATGTCCACCCCAAACTGAAATGGGTAGGTGGGAAACACGGGAGAGAAGCCTGCCAGGCATATGAACTCTGGGACTCCAACATCACTCTAATAAAGTACATTTAGCCTCAGAGTCAGACAGAGAAATAGGCAGTTGTGGGGACTGCAAAGTATGTGCTCTGTCTACATGTCAGAGCTTCAGTTTTTCAAAGCAGGCTGAAAAAAAAAATCAAGGTTCTTACATAAAATCTCTAAGTTTCTAAACATTGGTTCAGTTTTCTTTAACACTCTGTGCAGGTTAAATGAAACTTGCCCAATTCTACCTATTTGCCCTATTTGCTACTACTACCCTATGTTGGCCCTAAATCCATTCAATATATTCCATTTTCTTTACAAAGATTTGATGATTAAAACTGTTTATTTTTTAATAGTTACTACAGAGCTCTAAGCCATAACAGCAAACCAAAAATAGGATTCTTTTCCCTGCCACTTTTCCAAGTTACCATAAAAGTGAAAGAAAGCAAGAAAGAACTGAGTAACAGAAGACACTACTCAATGTAAACCCTCAGAAAACATGGGATTCAATTCTAAAAAAATTAAAGAAAAAAATAGATCTCCAAAGTAAAGCTTTCAAAGTTTATTTTAGAAGAAGATAACAGTGCACATTATTTTTTAAGTAATATTTACAGAACAGTTTGTTCTAGAGTTCTAAATGACACAAATAGAGTAGGCCTGGTATACACACACCAAAATGGTGACAATGAAATTAGAGCTTGATCTGGTGATAAATTACCCTCTGCTCATCTCACCAACACCTAAGGCTCCAAAATGGAGAAGGTATCATTTGATTAAGTCGACCACTTGGGTACACATAAGGCCGCACACCCACTTACCTCCCAACACCACCCCCCCGCCAAGTACAATTACCCAATCTGCAAAAGAAAGACACACTGGCTCTGTAATTACCAGATGTGAACTAAAAAACCATGCCCTTTTAAAAGCTTAGCTACATTTCCCAGCCACACTCTATCAGCCTCAGAGCAAACTCCAAAGCAGTATGATGCCTGCTGCCTGAAATGTCGAACAGCAAAGAACAACGTGAAATCCACTACTGGGGGACAAAGCAATGCTAGTAATGCTAGAGTTGGGGAGAGAGGTGGAGAGAATGGGTTAATTTCTTATTTCTTATTCCAATGTGTCACTATGTGTTATTGCTACAGAAGGAAAAAAAATACAATTTCCCACAGCCAACTTATTTTCCTTCACCTCCACAGGTGCTTATTGTCAACTGCAATGAGAACTAACCTATCTAAAACCCACAACCTCACTCTCCAAGAGCCATAAAGGAGTAATAAAAGGGCTCTGCAGAGCTCATATGGTTGGCACAAAGGTCATGCCCTAAAGACTCCTTGGAGACCCATTATATCTTCAGTCCATTAACTTTAACTTGACACAAAATTCTAACTAGCCTGTGTGATTTCAAAGTTCACAGATCAGACTCAGGAAATTTCAGTATGAAGACAAATCAAAGGCACTTGGGAAAGAAAAGGACATATATATTGTGAGATGCCAGAACACATGGTAGAGACACCAAATGCGGAAAAGAAAGGGAGATGTGTTAAAGAAACGAAGAGGAGTGTGTAGCCCGTTGCTCAAAGTGGGTCTTAAAGTGACAGGGCCACTTGCTGAAAGGCTGGAAGAGGCTGTGAAAAAGGAGAGGACAGAAACAGGTAATACATTGGGATCAACAGGAAGGAACCAATTTGAAATAGCCCAGAGGCACAAAAATATCATGAGTCTCATAGCTGTCAGAGTAGCAGATGATATTTATTGTGGACTTAGGCATGCAGGCTCGATGCCAAGTATTTCACCTGCTTTTTCTTACTCAACCCTCCCAACAACTGTGTGAAGTAGGTATTACGTCCATTTTACAGAAGAAGCTACAGGGGCTAAGAGAGTTCAAGCCCAACATCACCTATCTAGGAAAGGACATAGCTGAACTGAGTTCCAGGTCTGCCTACTGTGAAAGCCTGCCCTGGAGAGAAGAGGCAGGGGCAAGGGGAGAAAAAAAGAGTGATACTCTTCAATGATGCCCCTGGCTTTCTGCACTCTGCAGCCACCGCAGCTCTCTGAGGGCAGAGATCACAGCTCTCTAGCACAGCGTCTGGCACATGGCCTGTGCTCTTGGTACCTAATGAATGAGGGTATGATTATTTTCACAGGACAACTCTATAATGTAGGTATTGATATCCGCATTTAACCATTAAAGAAACCAAGCAATTCTTTAAAGCATTCATTCTAAAAGAGAAGAAAAAACTTTCCTGGTGAAAGATAAAACCAGGAGTTGACAGGCCAAATGATTGCCCTTGTCAAAACAATTGACAGAATACTGGGATGGAAAATAAAGCAGAACTACTAGGAGATGGAAAATAACAGACATCTTTTCCTTTCCTTTTTCTTTACTTTAATATGAGATAACATAACTTGCAGTAAGATCAGTAAAGGAAAAAGCTTTCTTTGCAACAGAATTTCGACCATACCCCTAAAAAGTTTGCCCATGACAATGCTGCAGGACATGATCACTTGAAAGAAAGGAAAGAAAGAAAAAGAAAGAGAGAGAGAAAGACAGAAAACTAACAACCCAGAAAACTAGACAGCTCATCACGTGTTTTCTTCCAAATTCTGCAGAATCACACTTGAAGTGACAGATGTGAAGAGGAAGAAAGTTCACACCCAGAAAGGCAGGAGAACTATTTTGGGAAGGTTAGAGGAGGTGGCAGGGTGCCTGGAGAACTAGTGCACAGATGTACCTCTGGCATGTGTATTCATTCATTCATGTATGCATGCATGCAACATTTACCAAGCCCCTACTATGAGCCTGGCTCATCAACAGAAGCTGGTTCCTGTGGGGAACGAGACATAGTGTCTACTCTTAAGAACCTCGTAATCTGTTAGAAAGTTTCAGGCTAGTAGTAAGTCAATTAATACTACCCATGATGGAGTATGTCCTGGGGATTCTAGGAACTTAGTCTGGAAGACTCAGGACAATTCAAGAGAAGGAGCTGAGGAAGTCTTTCAGAGGTGACATGTGAGTCTTAAAGTGAGGGATAGCCAAGGAAAGAAGTAGAAGGAGGGTCAGAGAGGTTATCAGGGATAGAGCTTTGCCTGCCATGGCAAGAGCTTTATATTCTATCCTGAGAGGAATGGAAAGCCATTTCGTGTCCCATTATCAGAGGGATTACATGTCCAGATTGGCATTAAAAAACAAAAATCTGGAGACAATGTGGGTAACAAATTGGAAAGAGATGTAGACTAAAGGCAAGGAGGTAAGTCAAGAGACTGCTGCTATTGTTCAGGCTAGAAATACTGAAACCAAAACTAGCGTAGGGATGGGGAGAATGAAAAGGAAGGAACTGAGTTAAGAGATACTTTCGGGGAGAGAATCAGTAGGAATTTGGGACCAATTTGATTAGGGGTTATGCGGGGGGGAAGGAATCAAGGATAGCTTCAGTGTGTGTAGCTTGGCTGTGCTGGGGTTGGGATGCTAGAAACATTCCCTAAGAAAGGGACACAGGATAGGATTGGGGGAAGGTAGCAAGTTCAGACTTGGACGTGCTGAGTTTAAAAGGTCTTTGTCTGGTGAGAGTTCCTGGTCATCCATCTCTATATCCACTCACTGTATTAGTTACCTATTATTACATAACAACATTAGTACAAATTTAGCAGCTGCAAGCAACACATATTTATCTCATAGTTTCTGTGGGTCAGGAATCCAGGTATGACTAAACTGGTTCTTCTGCAAGACTGCAATCAATGTGTCAGCCAGGGCTGGGTGATCATCAGAAGCTCAGCTGGGAGAAGACTCCATTTCTTAGCTCAGATGTCTATTGTCAGCATTCGGTTCATTGCAGACTACCAGACTGAGGGCCTCAGTTTCTTACTGGCAGCTCCTTGCTCCCTAGCCCTTTCCATAGGCATCTAACAACATAACAGTGTTCCTCAAAGCTAGCAAAAATGAGCATCTCCTTGCAATACAGGCATTACAATCTTATATAACATAATCACATACACACAGTCGCATACATAAAATCACCTTTGCTGTATTTTATTGTTTAGAAACAAGTCACAGATCCTCCACCTTATTCAGAGGATCACACAAAGGCATGACCCAGGAAGCGGAGATCATGAGGACCACCTTAGAGTCTATCCACCACACTCAATTTCATTTGGTCTCCAAAAGTTGGAAACTCTTGGACCCACTTTCTTACCTCCTATGGCCCCATGGCCTAAGCAAGCAACTAGATACTGAGTGGTATGCAAATACAGTTCCATAACCCTCTATCCCTCTCAATTCGATTTCTTTCAAGAAAGATTCCCAAAAAGGCTATCCCCTCCCCACTCCCATTCTGGTCTCATAGCACTTAAAATCTAAACTAATGGTTTCCAGAATTTGAGAGTCAAAACACTGCATATCTCCCAAAATAAATAATAGCTACCATTTCCTAAACGCCTACTCATTTTACTGGAAACCATATTTGCAATATCTCATTTAATCCTCCCAACGATACTAAGTTAAGAGCAAATATAATTCCTTTCGTACAGATGGGAAAAGTGAGACACAAAGAGGCTAAGACACTTAGCCCAAGTCAGACAGCTAATTAAGTGGCAGGTACTGGGCAATCTGACTCCGGAGCCCACAATCAAAGCCAGACTAGGCACTTAAACATCACCAGCTGCATTTTTAGTATCTTCTGAGTGAGAAAATACAAAATAGCCAAAAGCTACTTTGAGTTCAGTAACAGTTTTAAATACATTTGTAATTTTTTCCCACAATAGAATCTACAAATATTTGCAGAACACAGTACATACATGTGCAAACATTTATTCTCTCCACAGATAATATGGATTGGCAACCATTTGCAGAGCCTCACAGCCCTCCCCATATGGCTCCTCAGCTGGGCATCAGTGGTCCACGCCACGTTGCTTGGTACCTGGATTATAATCTACATCAGCAGTTCTCAACCAGGGGTGATTTTGCCCTCCAAAGGACATTTGGCAATGTCTGGAGACATTTTTGATTGTCATGACTAGGGAGGGGGTGTTGCTGGCGTCTAGTGGGTATAGGCCAGGGATGCTGCTAAATCTCTTAGAATGCATAGGGCAGCCCCCACAACAAGGAATTATCCAGCCCAAAGTGTCAATAGTGTCAAGTTTGAGATACCCTGATGTGTATCAATATAAAATTCTCTAATTATTTTGTATGTATTTGTCCTAACTCTCCAAAGATAAACCTACATGCCATCAGAGCAGGGACTTCATGAGTTCCTCATCACCCTATCTTTCGCAGCCTATGCCTAAGATCCAAACATGGTGAGTGTTCAAGAAATGCTTTTTGAATCTAAATTTATTTCAAAGACATAGTAGGCTTTATTTCTACAACAGTTATTTTTTCAACAATTAACACATTCCCTCCAAATTAAGAGCTTCTACTTTGAATTTGCTGAAGGCTAATTTACTTCTGGAATTAATACAGCCCTACCCAGAGCAGCCTCTAGCACCCATATAGTTCAGTTAGCAAACAAATCTTTGGTTTAGAAAAATCAGATAAACAAAACAATATGCAAGATTGAGACAAATAGACCCAGAAGCACCATCAAATGCCAAGGACTAGAAGGTGTTTATTTCCTTATACAAACACTCACCCCTTAAACATATGAAAGCCAAGGACGTACAAATGGACTAGGTTCCAAAAATGATCCTTTTTTAAAATCACAAGTCATTGTGAGGGAAGAGAACATTGTTCTATAGCATGTCAGATGCATTTGCTGACTGATGAAAGAGTCCCCATTTTTTGTTAGCACAAGTAGGAGCTGTGTATATATAATTCTAGGAAGGCGTTATTATTCCATTTTTCAACATATAGAAATCTAAACCTGCAGTCCAGACAGTGAAATGACCATCCCAATGAATTTTCTACCAAGTAGGGAAATGCCGCATTTTATATTTCCATGCCTCTGTGACCCAATCTCAGGGTACAGTCTGGTTCCTCTTTCACTCTCAGATAAACAAAAACACAAGTCCACTGAATCCCAAAATAACCTAAAACCTTTGGGACCACGCCTACACTGCTAAGAGGGCTCCAAAATTGTTCTGTCTGCTCCAGCAATATACTTTCCATGGGGATTGATGAATCAGACTGGACAGGACAATGCCGTCTCTGAAATTCCTCAGGAGTGTCTTGATTACACCCAATTAGTGAGGCTATACACAGAAGCCCAGTGAATCAGACAGCCTTGCAACCCAGCAGAGTCAGCAGGGCTGGAAAACCAAAGCCATTAGCTCCTGCTGTTCCCCACCTCTCAAAGAATCAAATCCACATTGGATGTGAAAGACAATGGCTGCTTTGTACAATCAGTCACAGATTATTTTTAATGGGGGCATGAGAGATTCAAAGCAATAAGGAACCCCAAAATCACTAACAGTCACATGTGGAATTCTCTGAAGATTGTTCTTTGAAAGAACAGACCTAACTTCTCAAATATAATTTTCCTAGACTAATTTGAACATTACCCCTGAGCTCCCTGAGCACATGACAAACAGCATCAGAAAACAGCAATACAGGTATGTACCAGGGCCTGGGTAAGGTTGCCTGGGGGTAAAGTTCATCTGAGCATTAGCCTGGTTCTGTGGGGATGGGAGAGCTCATATGGGTGGACTGAGCCCTGGTCTACGATCTGGTCTGGAGTGTGAATAGGCATCTAGTTGGCATCGGTCTATAGCCTTTCATTCATTCATTCACATCGGACTCCTCAGCCCAGACCTCAATACCTACCAAGATCTACCTCTCTCTTTATTCATTGCACCTACACTGGCTTAGCATTTACTCTCACATGTGGGGTGTTTATTATGACCTTCCCTTTCTTTCTTGGTGCCTACTTAACCAGATTCTGTACATTCTCCAAAACCCAATGGCCTACATCAAGCTCTACCTCCTCTAAGAAGCCAACCCTGACCAAATTCAGCCAACATAGTCTCACAGTATTCTCTGAATAGTGGGTATCAGGGCAGCTGTTTGTTGAGCTCTTATGATGTTCCAGACACCATGCCCAAATCTTTATATAACTGACCTGATTTAATTTCCCTATGTGATATCATTACCCCCACTTTACCTATGAGAAAATTAAGGTTAAGAGAGGAAAAGTGTAAAAAAAAAAAAAAAAATGAGAGACAGACAGACTGAGAGAGAGAGGAAAAGTAACTTGACCCAGATTACACAGCTAGTAAACGGCAGAGCTGGAACTCACGCCTATGTCTTTCTTAGGTACTAAATCAGGGGTAAATGGCCATATAGTAAATATTTCAGGTTTTAAAAGCCACACATTCTTTGTCTCAACCTCTCAACTCTGCCTGCAATTATAGTGTGAAAGCAGTCATTTAAAAATGAAAAAAAAAAAAAAAAAAGCCATTTTAGCTCACCAGCAGTTATGAAAACAGGTTGCCCACAGGCCTGTATGAAACATTCCCCTATATATAGTCAATGGGCTACAAGACCTTGGCAATGCCCCTCCCCACAATGTACACAGTCTAGACCTACCCACAGTAACAGCAACGTGTACCAGGGGCTTGTTAGAAGCCAGACTCTGTCTGTGTTTCCCAAAGTTCTTACAATAATCCTCCCACAAGGCAAAGGCCAATACTATTCCCATTTGAGTGGATGTGGTTTGAGAAGTGAAAGAATTTCACAAAGTCGCCTTGCTGTTTACCTTGGCTGGTAGGCTAAGATTTAAATCCAGGCTGACTCCAGAGATGCATTTTCCACCTGCACAACTTGTATATGATCAGGCTAACTGAAGCTGGAACCAACACCTCTCCAGTGTGAGCACCCAGGATGGAGTGCTGGTATCTTGGCTGCCCTGCTACCCGTGAGTGTCCATAGGAGGTATTTACAAAGCCCCAGCAGCTTCTAGCCTCCCGATGCAAGTCTCATAGAGAGTGCTGCCTCTCACTGCTTTGAACAGACAGAAAACATTTCAGCAAACTAAAGATCAAAGGTCATTTCAGAAGGTCTGATTTCATATTTCATTGTAAAACTTTAATGAGCCATTACATTCAGCAGAATGAATGATCCAAGGGATCCAATACATCATGTCCCATAATGTAATTTTTTAATTATAAATAAATACTGCAAGCACCAAGGAAATCACTTCTCCGAGCCCCCTTCATTTATAGTCCCCACTCCAGGTGTGCCTGATTCTATTCTGAGGCACCAACCTGCCATATTAAACCATGTCCTCATAGAACATTCCCTCCTCCATAAGACTTCTTCTGCCCTAATTCTGCGAATACTAGATAAAGAAAAGCCCCATGCTGGCTGAGCAGAGGAAAGGGGAAAACGGGTCCTGATTACAAAGGAATAAATCCTTGTTCTCCCATGGGCTGATATGTCATCCAGTGAAGAGAACATGAGTTTTAGAGCCAGAAAACTAGTTTACTGTTGGAGTGACCTTGAACTTCACTAATCCTCAAGTTCCCGGTCTAGAACATGAGAACAAAAATGCCTTTGGCACCAATTCTTGATTAAATGAAACAATATTTCTAAAGCGACTGATATGAAACAATATGAAACAATATTTCTAAAGCCTCTCAGAGCCTTGTTATCCTGATCTACAATATGGGATGAAGATGCCCACCCCATGAGCTTGTTATTAGGGTGGAAGGAGATAATCTATGTAAATACATATTAAATCCATGTAAATCCATAGTAAATGTAATTTAATATGCTGCCTCATTCCTTGTAAGGATTCAATACCTATAGGTTATGATGTTTGTGTTATTATTAATGTTAGCTTGTTATCACTGAGGAGATTCTAAAGAATATGCAGCTCTGAAAGGAGAACTCAAAGAGAATGCTGAGCAATAAAATTACTGGGAAGGGTGGATGGTCTAAGGTGACACCCTGACAAGGGGTTGACTCAGTTGGCAGAAATTCATTTCAACATGTGTGCACGTGTACATGAATTTGCAAAGATGTGTATATGTGCAAATCCTGGCATATTTCTTAAAAACTCCACCACATGATCATCATACCTTATGTATCTAACCAGACTGGGGAGTCTATCACAGAACAACTGTCAAGTTAAAATTAGATTATCACTGTCCAAATGAAGGCAGTTTCTCAATTTCCTTTTTTCTTTCTCCACTTCTCGTCACCCTCCCACAAACGAACCTGCTCACCCATGCCAAGAATATACAGCTCAGAAAGGAGTTCAGAAAAAAAAAGTAAAAATGAAAAAGAAAGACCTAGGAGAATGAGGATATAAGAGAAAGTATCAAAGAGCAGCACCATTTGATTATTCACACAACAAAAGTGTGAGCTGCCCTATACCAGATACACTTACTATCTGCTTAGTGTTGTTGTCTCTAATCTGATAATCAACAGGCAAAGTACATATCCTTATTCCCATTTCACAAATCAGGACAGGCTTTTACAGATGAAGTGACTGCCCAAGGCCACAGAGCTGGTAAGTGTTGAGTCAGGATCTAGACCCTACCCTTGCTGGTAACAAAACTCTTCCTAATTGCCCCTGCCACTTCTCCAAGCTCTGTGACAGGCTGGGGGGCTTTCTATAAAGAAACTAAGGTTTGCTCTTGTCCTCAAAGAACATATAGTCTAATGGGAAGGAAAGACAGAAGCAAACAATAATGATACAACGTGAAAACATGTTTTCCAGGACTAAAAACAATGTGTTATGGGATATCCAAGGAGGAAAGGACTCAGTCTAGGAGTGAACAGGCAATGTAAGAGTTGGGATAAAAGGATGAATAAGAGTTTGCCAGCCAGCAAAAAAGGAAACAGGCATCCAGGCTTGGGGTTATCATGCAAACAGAAGCACAGACGTAGGAAAGATCCTTGCATGTTGGAGGTAGTAAGATGAGAGGTATATGACTGAGCTGTGAGGGAAATGGGAGCAACCTGGAGGGGAAGACTAGGGGCTGATAGTGAAGTCTTGTCAGCCATGCTATAGAATATGGAGTGGATTCTGTAGACCAGTTGCAGGCATAAGGAGTCCAGCAAGGCAGCTGCTGTACAAGGACAGAGTAGAGAGGATGAAGAAGGACAATGGGGTGAATTTAAGGCACACTCATGGGGTGGAAACAAGGGAGATAAGGATATCAAAGGCTGACAGAAAACACATGGAAGAAAAGATGATACCTTCTCAAAGGAGGTCTACCCAGGCAAAAACATCCCATAAGAGAAATAAGAGCAGTATAGAATTCTTGATATTTAGAACACAGAATTGAAAACAAAACAAGCCAATAGCATATTTGGTTTAGACCATTAAGGAAAAGAGAAAGTTTCAAAATTGAAAGTGATGGAGATTAGCGCAAGGTCTCCAACAGACATTAACAGAAACCAAAATGTAAAAGGTAAGACTCAATATTCTATGTGTTAAGAGGAACTTAACTAAATGCAATAAGGAATTTCATTGAAAGTGACTAAAAAATAAAAACAAACACAATTAGTTTGGTTTGGAGGTGATACCACTGGACCACAGGATACTCACAGGATATCAAGAAGTGATCCAGCACTGCCAGTAATAAAAATGGTACATATTGCTACAGGGAGAGGGGTCATTCACACAGGGTCAGTTTTCTATATTTTCCTCATAAACCATAAATCACATATAGATGAGAAGCATGGGTTCCAGGGTACAACCCAGAAAACAGTAAGACCTAAAATAACAGCACAACTTCCTTGTTATCCTCAATACTGCTCTCGTGATGCTGGCTGCAATTCATGACTCACACTCAGAAACTAAAGGTCTCAAAGAAAAAGAAACTTCTCCTTCAATTATACAGACCACTTCTATAAAAAGGAAGGTAATGTATTTCTACTGATGCGGAGAGAACTTTAAAGTCCAGCTAATCCTCTGTCAGGGGAATTCAGGAGAGTTCCCCATAAAGACAAGATAAAAACTAAACACTCTATCTCCTGCCAAATGGAAAGAAGGACACCGGTCAACCAAAACCAGAGTAAACACAGGAAGAAAGGTCCACAAGCTACAGGAAACCAAGGAGTGATTAGTGTTAGAGCTGCCAGGCCCCTCAGAGACCATATTGCCCAACCTCCTCCTGCTTTATTGTTCAGGAAAATAAAGACCAAAATAAGGGAGATACTCACAACCTCATATAGCACTTTGGAGCGGGGCTGGAGGGGGAGGGAGAAGTGGGGAGGGGACTAGGAACCAGGGCTTCTTACACCTTCCATTCCAAGATGCTACTTTTCCCAAGGTCCAGAACCCAAGTCCTCAGGTAAATGAGCCCCTTCCACACTGGTAGGCTCAAACCCTCTTGAGGAAAGAAAGATCAGAGATAAACCAGCCACACCCTAGTTCTGGACAACTCTAAATTACTGATTTTGGTGATGGACAGATGGTCCTTACAGTTCCATTCTCAGAGCCTGCTCCTGTTGTTTGAGCGTCTCCAGTGCGCCTTGAATTATTTTTTCTCCTACAAAAATTCAGGAACAGTTACATACAAGCCTATTCAGAAGGGACAATTAGTTATTTACGTCTGTAAGGAGGTGACAGTGGGCTCTTCCTAACAGATGCCATCCTCCTCCCATGAGAATGCTTGCCCCATTGGAACAGAGGGATCCTGCTCTGGAAGCTCCACCCAACAGCTGGGAAGCTTCTCCTTTCTTACAATACAGGCTTTCTTAGGGTATTTGAGCCTGAGCTTTCTAGGTGTCTCAAAAATCTGCCCAGCTATTGGCAGACCCACCTAATGGAGGATGTTGTCTCCTCATAGCCTGGTCTCCTTTGCGAGAGGTAAACAGGATAGTTGCAATCGGTTTTTAGGACAGCTACATATAGAAACAAACAGTAGTCAGTCTATATGGCAGTATAATGAGTATCATTTCTTCATGATACTTTTATGATACAGAAAAAAAAAGAATAGAATCTGTGGATGGTGATTCATTAAGGAGTAGAGAACAGAGTAGGAAGGACTATAATGAGAAATAGATTAAATGTGTAATCAAACCTCAGGAATAAACTCCTGATGAATAAAAATGGCCATTTTTTTAAAAAAGAGATTTGCTGAATTTCAATTTGAACAAGCCATCCACAGCAAGAAAAATAAACATACAATATTTCAACCTTAGAATTTAATTCCTTGCTTTCAAATCACTTAATTAAATACTCATGACTGTCAACTCCAGCACCAAATACCATGGGACATAGGAAGGAACAGTAAAGCAGGCTCCTTACCCAAAGTAGCTTGAAACCCATGTTGGTACAAGCGAGGTGTACATGACTGAATTAATGAAAAAGAGAATTTATACAGTTAGAGGCAGAAGTCACCAGGCAGTGACATTGCAACATCATGTGTTTCTTCCAGTCAAAATAAATCCCCAAGTGCTAACATTCTTGCCTTAAAAAAAGGTGCAACTACAGAGTGGCTTTCGCTTCACTTTAAATAGAAAAGCATTTTATCTATCATTGAAAATTTAAAAATAAAACTGGGAAAAACTACAAATTAGTCTTCCAACCTTAAGTCCAGTAGTTCTCAAAATAAGGTCCAGGAACATCTGCATAACAATCAACCAAGACACAGGTTTAAAATGCAGGTTCCCACCCTCAGTCCAATGAGACAGGACTCCACGGTGGGCCCAGGAAATCTGCATTTTTAGAAACACCATGGGCAACTCCGTTTACTCAAGTTTGAGACTAAGGCTTCCAAAATCACCAGGTCCCAGGCCTCTTCCATACCTGTGCCAGGGTGCTCCTGAAACAGAAATCTCATCATGTCATCCCCGGCTTAAGAAAAGAACAAGAAAAAAAAATTGCCATTCCCTCCTTGCCCACAGAAGGAAATCCAAACTCTACAGCATGGCTTATAAAACTCAGCCCACTCTTCTACTGTCTAGTCCCTGCCTAACCAGGAACATTTTCACAGCATGCTGTTAAATTAAAAAGTAGGCTACAACGCAATATGTGCATCTGACACATGCTACAATATGGATGAAACTTGAAAACATTATGCTAAGTGAATAAGCCAGACACAAAAGGACAAATTATATGATTCCATTTATATGAAATATCTAGAACATGCAAATCCATAGAGACAGAAAGTAGATTGGAGGCTAGGAGAGGCTGGGGAAAAGGGAAGTAAGCAGTTATTGCTTAATGGTTACAGAGTTTCAGTTTGGGACAATGAAAAATTTTGGAAAATAGTGGCAATGGCTGCACAGCACTGTGAATATAATTAACACCATTGAATTCTACACTTAAAAAAGGTTAAAATAACAAATTTGGTGTTATATATATTTTACCATGATTTTTAAAATTTAACAATGTAACATACCTAAACCCACTGAATTATACACTTTAAATGGGTGAATTGTATTGTATGTATATTACATCACAATGAAGCTGTTAAAAAGATGTACAATATGTACATAAAATACTAGTGTGAGAGAAAGATAGGGATGAAATATCCTAACTACTAACAGGAATTAATTCTGGATGGCAAGATGCAGGGGATCCTATTTTCTTTTCTGAGATTTTCTACATTCTCTCCATTTTTCATAATGAGCTTGTGTCATGTTACTTTCATATCCAGAAAAGGAAGAATAATTGTCATTTTAAAAACACCAAAACTTTAGGGGTGCCTGGGTGGCTCAGTCAGCTGAGCATCAGATTCTTGATTTAGGCTCAGGTCATGATCTCAGGGTTGTGGAATCAAGCCCAGAGTCAGGCTCTGAGCTCAGGGTGGCCTGTCTGTCCCTCTCCCTCCCCCTGCTTGCGTGTGCTCTCTCTCTCTCGCTCTCTCTCTCTTGCTCTCTCTCCATCTCGCTCTAAAATAAATAAATAATAAAATCTTTTTAAAAACCCACTAAAACTTTAAACAAAATAAAAATAAGATATAAGCAGTGATCTTCTTTTGGGAGTCAGGGCACATCCTGGTAGCATGGCAGAGGGGGTCCCTAGGCACCTAGTGCTGCCTGCATTCTCCTTCACTGAGTGAGCCCCTGACCACTTCAATGTGTCTATTTATGATGATGTGTCTTGGTGGCCAATAGAGCTAATAATATAGCCAAGGACTCTGGAGGAAGACTCCCTGGGTTCCAGCACTCACTGAGCCCCTCTCTGAGCCTCTGTTTCTTCATCAGAACAATGGGAGTAATAATGGTACTACTTCATAATGTTATCAAGAGAATAAATGAGATAATTTATATGAAATGCTTAAAACCACATCTGACACCCAGTACTTTGACCTAAGTGTTAGTCAACTATTGGCTGCTATTATTTTTACTGTTACTATTGCTCTGCTACACCCATGTGAGTATTTATCCATTCCCTACTAAGCAGGGAATAGCAAACTATGGCCCAAGGGCCAAATCCAACCCACCATATGTTTCTGTATGGCCCATAAGCCAAGAACAGTTTCTACACTTTCTTTTTTTTAAGATTTTATTTGACAGAGAGAGACACAGCGAGAGAGGGAACACAAGCAGGGGGAGTGGGAGAGGGAGAAGCAGGCCTCCCACTGAGCAAGGAGCCCGACATGGGGCTTGATCCCAGGACCCTGGGATCACGACCCGAGCCGAAGGCAGATGCCCAACAACTGAGCCACCCACGCACCCCTCTACATTTTTTATATGGTTGAAAAAAATCAAAAGGAGTGAAATTTCATGACATGTGAAATTCATATAAAATTTAAATTCCAGCAGGCATAAATAAAATTTTACTGGAACTCAGGCTCTCCTATACATTTATATATTATCTGTATCTGCTTTCATACAGTTGCAACAAAGATTGTCTGGCCTGAAAAGCCTAAAATATTTACTATCTGTGCCTTCACAGAAAATGTTTGCTTACCCCCAGGTGTGGTACCCAAGGAGGTCCCTTGTGCCTTGCTACTCACAGCTTATCAACTCTGTCAATGTGGTGAGTCAGCACTGGGTCTGAACACCACTCTCCTTGCGTTGAGTTCTTGGCTATTTATTCTCCATTTGGTAGTACCCAGATTTTGTTATTGGTTCCCATTTGTTTAGAGGAATCAGGCCATTCTTTTTTTTTTTTCTCTTTCATCCTTCTATTTTATATTGTGCTATCTAAAAGTATTGTTTGCCATAAAAGAATCACAGTGTAGAAAACAGGCACTAGGCCCTATAAACCTGTTATTTGAGCCAGTCTCCCAGATTGGTGATTTTGTGGTTCTCACCAGACCAGTGTCCATTTAGACAAGCTTTTCTGTGAGTCAACAATGAAACTGGAAAAGATTCTCCTTTCATCTTCATTTTTGGTCCTAAGAGTGGTTTAAATACAGAGAAATCATTCTCTCTAGTCTTCCTACTAGGGAGGCACACACTCTCAGGTCTGCAATGGAAGGCAGACATCTGTCAGGTTGAAGGTCCAAGACACTACACAGGCACCACTTTCAACCAAATGTTGCCAGCTCTCATGGGGTCATCAAAATCTAATTCCTCTCTTCCTCCAGGAAAAGCCCCTGCTTCTTACATGAACTTTCATTACAATCCTAATTCTTGCACCCATCTCGCCTCCTTTCACCAATGCCACCTCCAACGGACAATCTAGAAAACATCTGATTAAACAAAATTGTTTATTTGAGAGGTGCCATAAGAAAAAAAGGGAGGGGAATAAGATTTTTCAGGCCCAATGGGCAGCATTTTTTTTTTAATGAGAAGAAAATAAAAGTACTGAGTGATCACTAAGGTTGAACAACATTTACTCTGCAGTTCCAAAGAGAACTTATGGTTGTTGGGCAGTTAATATACATCAGCTGCTACACTGTATGCATATTACCTTATGTAATCTTTTAAACAGACCTGGGAGGTAGGGATTAGAATTCTCCATTTAAGGGATGTAGAAACTAAAACTTCCTCCCAGATTACAGGATCCAGTATTTGTTGGGTTTTTGAGGACCTCCTACATTTGAATCCTTTGTTAATGTGTGTGTGTGTGTGTGTGTGTGCTGTACATGAATGCATGTGCATGTGTTTGAGTGCACTTGTGTTTACATGTGAACATGAAAGAGACAAGAAAGAAAAATATACGTATCTTCTTTGGGCTCTAACATACAGATTTGTTCCTCCTTCTTAGTCCTCATGTCAGTGAAGGCAACAGAGGTTCCAGCTGACCTTTTCCGCTCTTACCCCAAGGTCTAACTAGTCACCAAGTGTTCCTGCTCACTCGGCTTCTGACGCCCTCCATGGACCTCTGCCCCCACTGGCCCATCTAATTACATCGTCTGGAGCACCAACCATCACCAGCCAGGGAAGGCTTCCTGCCCCACCCAATCTGCCCCATAGAATTGAGCAACCCTCCCATGTGCTCCCACAGCACTAGAAGTCATCCTTACACAGCAGCATTTTTTATTGGCAGGCAGAGGCCTCCAAACAAAATTCTGATTTAACAATTGCCACTAAAAGATTTTTTGGCCAAAGCTAATGAACAATTTAATAATCTTAAGCAACAACAAACTAGACTCATGTCCCTAGTAAATCCTCTCCCCCACTGTCCTCCAGTTGCCTCCCTACATCCAGCTTTTCCTCTTCCCCCTTATCCTTCTGCTCTATCTGCACCTTTGTTATTCCTCTTCCCCTTATCCAGACCCTCTACCTTTTCCCAATGACCTCAAGATACCAGTTGTGTCTAAAGATCCATTCCACCCAAGAACTTGGTTTTAGGCAATTACAGAATTTAAACCTCAGACCCAAGCTGAATAAGAGCCATAACTAAGGGTTTTCCTAAATCTAGACAAGACCAGCAACTATTCAGAGAAGAATTTCAAATTCTTTTGAGTGCATATGAGCCAGGGTTACCAGGCTTTTATCAATTTGTACACATGTTTGTTAGAATCTAAATTCTGAGTAGCAAAAGTTGATTGGACTGTCCCAGGAAAAGACCTACAGGATCTCTCTTTTCACAATAAACCTGAGGGTAAAAAAATACAATAAAAGGCCTGAAAAATAGGGCAAAATCTTCTAAAAAGCCATACCCAAAATGTTTCCAATAAAAATAGACTGAACCATAGTTCAATCATGCTGAAGATGAAAAAAGATGAAACTACAGCAGATTTTCAAAATAGGCTATAAAATAACTGTCGACAACATCCAGGAGTTAAAGAAGGTGCTGATCTAATAGTGGCTCTTTCATCTTGGCCAAAGGTATTCCCACTAACCCTTATGGCAATGTGGTCTACTTCCTTGGGGACACATTATTCTCCTATGAATGAATAACTGAAAGGTCCATCTGTTTAGGGATCTTACTTCGAATACTAGATTCTGTCCTGTCGCTCACAGACATGGCAAAATATCACAAGGGACTCATGTACTACAGCCAGCCCTATCTCCAAGAGGTAAAGGCCTCCTTTCTACAACATCTTCCTAAACAGCCTCTTCATGATCTTCAAGAAGATTTCTCAATTGGAAGAAACATCAGAGAAAAACTGCTCTTGAACCTTGTTGGAGGAGACATTATGTGATACTATTAACAACAAATACGGCAGTGAAACTCCAAGGAGTCAGTCCCTGGGCTCATGCTTCACAACTAGAGACACAGAATTCCAAAGAATTAGAATACTACCCCAACATGGGGACCTCAAGTTGAGGATTCTCTGGGACCCTCTAGAAGTAGCTGATTTTCAGAAGTAGACAGCTGACCCAAGACCTCTGCAACAAGCTGACGACCTCAAATAGGGGACAGCTTCCACTCAAGGTCACTTCCAGAACCTATCTAATTACTGTTTTGTTTTTCATCTGACTCCTTACAATCATTTTTCTTTCTCTATAGACCCCTGGTTGGTGTCTACCCATGATAGCATTTTTTTCTCTTCTCTTTCTTCTCTCTTGTAATTGTTAGGAAAGAAAATATTCATTCTTAGATCATCCTAAACAGTAGCCACTGACTCAGTGTTACTGACTGCCATCCATCACTGGATACCCATGACAGAGTCCTCTGGACAATTTTAGTTTCATCAAAGGAGACCAGTGGGAGTTATAGTCAGTGGCACTTACAACTATGTGGCCAAATGACCTTAAACAAACCAATCTGTGATTCTACTAGTACCCTCTCTCCTGGGGAGGGCGGGGGGAGAACTAATTATTACAATCTGTTGTTCCAATCCTAGGTAATTTCACATTTGAATTCAACAAATTTCCTAGAGTAAGGGTCCAAATACTTGCCACCTGAAGGAAACTCTTAGAAATTCAAATATCTAACCCAACTAATGTGATGCTTCAAGTTATGAACAACTCCTTTTATCCTGTATCTTCACAAGCACCTACCACTCCTTCTGCAGCCAAGATGCCTGATCCCATTTGCCTCAGACTAATACCTCATGCACTTTAGGAATAATATTCCAAGATCTGTCCATGCACAGAGCCTCTAATGCTATGTATCTCCAAGGCTGGACATGAGCTCCAAAATGAGGCCACCCTTGATTACTCAGGCACTCTACCTGCGGAAATGACTGACTCACTGTTTATGCAAACAATCAGAGCAGTGTTCCCAATGATGGGAATCTTACAAACAGAAACATCTGTAAGAAATTAATGACTAACTCTGGCAGACATTATTAATAATACCACTTCTACCAGATGAATACAGATCAGTCTCAACTCAGTGGAATAAGTAGTGATGAAATTGCATTGCTCTAGATTTCTTTTCGGCTGAGTGATGGTGATGTCTGTGCCATTGTCAATGCTGCTTGCTACACTGGATCAATAAAACAGAAAAGGCAAAATAGGCTAAACATTGCCTTAAGGAAACAGTTACTTGCCTTTCTAAGATTGATTCTCATGGCCTATGGAATTTGTTCTCTTGGCCTGGGTTGAGCAATCGGTGTTCCTGGTTCTGAAGCAACTTATAGGGACTATTAAGTGTTTTCATTCTTATCACAGTGGTCAAATGACTGCTCTGATAATACAACAAAAAGGTCAAGAAGATCTTGCAATGCAATTGTCTATGGAGACAAGTGGACCACCTCTGACAGGGGAAGGTCTGAATCTCTAGCCTCCCTTGAATTGGTCAGCAAGTCACAAGCAAAAGAATGATGAAAGACTGAATATACAAATGGACATGGGTGGCCGTGACAATAGAATTCTGACTCAAAAACTCTGCTGCAACCAGCCTACAACAGTCAGGCTTGGTCAATGACTGCCAACTTCCTTATTTTTTATTCTGGCTTCTAACTCAGGACCAACCAAAGGAAACCAAATATTCTCCCCAAAACAAATCACATAAGATGCCTTGCTTCTAGTTAGTCTGCCTGCAGCTTCCTCATATCAACATCCTCCAATCAAACCATATATAACTGAAGTTTCCCCTTCTTTCACTGTTGAGATTTTCCATTCCACCCACTGCCTCTAAGAGTCTTATCAAAGGCAAGTGATGGTGACTCCATTCCTTGTTATAGCCAGCTCTGAATACATAGCCTCTGTTTGCTCTCATTTAGGGAATCTTCATTTATTTCCACACAAACATAACCCCCCCCACACACACACACACGCACATACACAGCAGGAACATGTGCAAGACACTAGAAATCCCGGCAACCCTATAACGAGAGTCACTCTTCTGTGAGGTACCACGTTCTTCCTCCACTCTACCCACCAAAAGTTCATGTCCAATTGTAACCACCTACAAATATGCCCTTACCCCATAGGCAAATTTGGCTTCCTGGGATAGCCTGACATCCTATCACTGCACCCAGACTCCGCTCAGAGACGGAGCTTCCTAACCATACACCATGACAAAGCCATGTGGTCGTGGGTTACCAGTGTACTGAGAAGTCATTGATTCTCACGCCACCACCCCAACCAGGCATTTCCAGCCATGGGCAACATTAGCCTCTCACTCTAGAGTAACAGGGAAAGATTACAATTTTCTGTGTGTGCCATGGCCTTAGAAAACTGGAAAGGCACTAAGAAGTTTCCGTACTACCCAGCCCTTGGATCTCTTGTGCTGTGTGCTAGCTTTTGCCCCGGGAAGGAATATGTATGGGCTGATGGGGCTTTGGCAAGATGCCCAAAATGAGAGAAACATGAACAGGATGCTTTTGATGGGTGAACGAATCACTCTCCAAGGAAATGCGCTGAAGAGTTCTGTGACTAGGAGGTGTTCCATGCTTTTAAATTCTAAGAGCTATACAAGCTACAAGCTACAACATGGCTCCAAACAGGTGGGGCCCATAATATTCTACATTCCCACTGATGGCAGAACATCTAAATTATATTGATTAATATTAGCACATTAAATAAGATTAATTATTTCAAAACAACACATCTAACACTCAATAAACGTTCACTATATTCCATGCACTATTACCAAGTACTTCACATGTTTTTTCTAAATCTCACAACAGTTTGATGATACAATTCTTTTTTTTTTTTTAATTTTTTTAAATTTTTTTATTGTTATGTTAATCCCCATACATTACATCTGATGATACAATTCTGTGAGTGAATCCATTTTACAGATGGGGAAACTGAAGCTAAGAAAATTGCACCAAGGTCACAGAGCAGAACAGAAGCTAGAACCCAGCTATAATCTGTTAAACTTCATACCCTGAGCTATTAACCTCTAATTTAAAAGGCTACATATAACCCATACTTGACGGACCGCAAATGAGCAACTCAGGAATGACAGCTTAATATGAAGAAAAACAAATGTATATAAGGGAGAGAAAATTCATCATTACTCAGCAACTGAAAATTAATATATAAAATCAAATTTATATCAAGTCAGCTATTACTATTACGTCAATTCTAATTAGATACTTCTGTCGCACTTTCACAAATATAGAATATAAATTCCTTTAGTGTTTCAATTTCCTGTGGTTTTAAAATTGACTTTGTGTCAGCAATTGTCTCCCAAATTATTTGAGATGATAACAACTAAAGTAATTTCATATATTGTAATGGTCTATTTTATATACCAGGCCAGCACTTCATTTGCATTTTTCAGCCTAATAAAATTTAACTAATATATTTTAATCATAATGATCCCATAAACTTACATGGAAGCCAAGCTAGTATAAACCAAAAAAAAAAAAAAATCCATATATCTACTAATGTGTGTGCTATTTCAGAAGAAGTAGATTCAATAACTTGATATTTTTATACAGAGTCCATTTCTATAAACTAAAAAGAGGAGGGAATTTGAAACTCATTTAGTCTATTCAACCTCAGGATGTATTACTTCCTAAATCTGAATATGGTATGTGACTAATCTGGGACATCACCATATCATGAAAGCATACTTAAGATTCAATAAGGGATTAGTTGCAGAGCTTTTCGGCTTCCCCATCTCACCAGCTCCACCCCTCCCAACTTTATGCTAGAAATAGACAGCAGCATACTGGTCTAAAGCAAGGATCCGCAAACTTTTACTGTAAAGGGCTAGATAGTAAATATTTTAGTCATTGCCAACCAGATCATCTCTGTCACAATTATTGAACTCTGCCAATGTAGTACAAAACCAGCCTGAGACAATGCTGAAATGAATGAATGTGGCCATTATATAAACTTTATTTTACTTTTAATCATTTTTTTATTTTTAAATTTTATTTGTTTTTAATTTATTTTATAAACTTAATTTTGGACATGGGCATGGGCATTAGTATTTCATGTGCTCTGAAATGTTGTCCTTTGGATTTTTTTCAACCATTTAAAAATGAAAATTCATTCTTGCTCATCTTGCTTACGAAAACAGGAAGTGGAACTGACTTGGCCCTCAGGTCCTAGTTTGCCAACCCCTGGTCTAAAGTAGAATTGCCTTGTTTTGTTTTGTTTTTTTATAATCACATCCTCAATCAAGTTCATACCTTGCATCCGCGCCTCCATGCAGAGAAGTCATCCAGTATTTGTTTTCAAACAATGAATACAGCTAATACTTACTAAGTGCTTACTGTATGCCTGGCCACGTATGAAGCGCTTTGAGTGTAACATTTCATTCATTCCTCTTCCTAATGTTAAAGGTAGGTTCCATCATTATTTTCATTTTACAGATAAGAAGACTTAGAGAGAAGTTAAGTAACTTGCCCAAGGTCATGAGACTGGTAAGTGGTAGAGCTAAGCAGGCTAACTCCACAGTCCCTACTATTAGTACCCCACTATTATACACCTTCCTAAAAAGGCTTCGGTGGGGCAAAAGGCAGGAGAGAAAAGTAAAAGTCAACCAGGAAGCTTTTAATATGAAGAGTAACAAATAGGAGACATCAACAGATCAGAGGTCACAACCACCAACCTAGTAAGAAAAACTCCTATTTCTAAATTTCTTTTGAAAATGACTAGTCTCTGTTATCTCTTTTATTTAATGGTGAACTCTGTCAGTTTCAATGTAGCAATATTTATCACTGAGTGTGAGAATGAAGAACTAGGGTCTGCCAAAATATAACTGTCCAGAAAGGCCACCCTCATATTTTAGCTTTTTGAAATGGATGAGAGCAGCCATCCCTGTATGTTCTTCCTTGGTACTTGCATCAAAGGAGAGACCCAGGATGCTCCCAAGGTTACCAGGTCATAACCAATAACAAGGGAGATTTACATAGTAATCGCTCACCAAAATCTTTCCCTCTGGGAAAGAGATTCCATACTTCTCTTCCTGGAAAGAGAAGGCCAGGACCCTGGAGGCTGGGTTAGGTGTGAGAGAAGGGCAGGAAAGGGAGAATGGAGGCAAGAAGAAGGGAGCTCTGGGGCCAAAAGGGCTTCCAAAAAAATCAGGTCTGAGGGGATGGAAAGAGATGCAAGAATTAGGTCTAAAGTCAAGGTTCATCACTCAGGGCCAGGAAAACAGCAGAAGCAAGGAGCTGACACTGGTGAGAAGAGAAGTAAAAGTTTTTATTGAACTTATGGCCTCTTCCACTCCTTCATACTGAACATCACTTTGTGCCACAAACTTAAGTATTGGGGGTGCAGTCGTGGACAATACAGACATAGTCCCTGCCCTTATTGGGTTACAGGCTATTGATGGAAGGCAATTCACTAAAATAAAGATGGAGGAGCTGACAGAGAGGAAACACTGAGTTCTATGTGAATACTAATTGGAAGAGAATCATTAAGGATGCTGCATTAGGCAGCTTCTTAAAATGGTTTCCAATGATCCCCATCTCCTGATACGCATGCCCTTCAGAGTGGTCTGGACCTAGCAACTTGCTTCAGTTGAACAGAATATTGCAAAAAGGATGGGATGTAACTTCTGAGGTTAGGTTATTAAACACTGTGACTACAGCCTTCCTTACACTCTTTCTCTTTCTTGCTCTCTCTTGCACATTCACTTTGAGAAAAGCCAGCTGCCATGTGTGAGCTGCCCTATGGAGAGGCCCAAGTGGCAAGGAACTGAAGACAGCCTCCAACAACAGCCCATGAGGACCTGGAGCCCTCAGTCCAATAGGTTGCAAAGAACTGAATCCTTCAACAACCTCATGGATAAGGTTGGAAGCAGATCCTCCCCAGTCAAGCCTTCAGATGAGACTGCAGTTTCAGCCTACACACTGATTACAACATGACAGAGACCCTGAGCCAGAGGACACAACTAAGCTGCTCCCAGATTCCTTACCCACAGAAACTGTGAGATAATAAATATCATTGTTTAAAGCACTAAGTTTTGGAGAAATTTGTTACATAGCAACAAATAAATCAATACATATAGCAGACCAGGTTGCCCAGAAAATATCCACCAAACTCTTCTTTTCAAACTTCTCATTTTAAAAAGAAACATTTTATAGGGTATTTTATAGGAACATTTTATATGGTATTCACTGCCAAAGTCCAGAAGCTCTGATATGGTAACATTGATATTACAAATGGAAACCATCCCTCCCAATAGGTTGGGCTAACCTGGTTCCAACTATTCCATAGAGAATCTCACTTGCTCCCAGAGAAGAAATGGTAATAAAGAAAGTCCCTCTTTTGCCAATGGGCTGGGTATAAGAATTGGGGCAGGGTAGGGAGATTCTAGTAGAACCAGGATGGCAGAAAAGGACAGTAAACAAAGAAGTCACAATAAATAGGAGGAGGCTGTTTCTAACATATCATTCAGGAGGCAACAGATCACTAGCTTCCCCTAGATTTATTTTTTCAAGTGTAAGATGCACATATGATTATAAGATAGTAGTACTTCAGTGCTCCCACAGCACCCCATATTTCCCCCATGAAATCCCTTAAGATGCTGAACTGCAACTGAACTGCTTACTGTCTAGTTTCTCCCATTAGAGTGGAGGGCCAATGTCCATCTCAGTCACCACAGTATCCTCAGTGCCTAGAACAATGCCTGCCACACAGTAAGAATTCAATAAATATTATTTAAAGATTTTATTTATTTGAGCGAAGAGAGAAAGAGAGAGCATGAGCGGGGGCGGGAGGGGGGGCAGGAGAAGGGGCAGAGGGAGAAGCACACTCCCATTGAGCAGGGAGCTGGATGTTTGATCCCAGGACCCTGAGATCATGACCTGAGCCAAAGGCAGATGCTTAATTGACTGAGCCACCCAGGTGCCCCATGAATTCAATATATTTTTGCCAAATAAGTAAAACATGATCTCATTTACATAATAGGATATATGCATAGAAGAAGACTGGAAAGAAATACATTGAAACATAAGAAATCATGGAATTCCAGTAAATGGAAGTGTATAATCCTTTTTTATTTTCTTTGATAAACTTGTCTGCATTTTTCAGAATGTCTTTAATGCAGAAAGAAATACCAGAGATCACATAAGACAGACTTTTTGGACCCTATGCTATTCATTTTTACAATTTTATAATCTTGAGATTGCTGCCATAACTCTCCAAGTTTAAAGACTTATTTATAATAGATTGTCATCTCACTTGTCAATTTTTCAACCTGACAACTGAATTCTTAAGCACCATGTAGAAAAAATATAAATTAAGAGACCAACACCTGCAGAGCAGTATTATGCATACAGTTACCACTGATTTTCATCTTTAAGTAGAATTAATCATTTCACACTTTAGGCCCTAAAACAGGTATCAAATGGGAGAAAATATTGTATTGCAAATAACCACATGAGACTCTTTGGATTGTGTAGTACATTAGCTCCAACCAGTCTTTAAAATGCATTAGAGTATCCAACCTACAAGACAATTACCCCCAAATGTAGTCAATTAAGTAGAAAGAGATTTTGCACATATGTGTGTAAACTTCACATTTTTGTCATGAATCGTTGGACTAAATCACAAAAGTAGCAGAAAACAGCAACCATCCCAGAGCTCAAGACCTTCCTTTTGGAAACAAAAGGCAGCCACATGAAACCATTCTCCAGATGTACTTTAGATTTATACAGATAGAAAACATTTCTTCTATATAATTCCAAATTCTAAAAAGAGCTCAAAATCATCCACATGTCTCCAGTTTACAACTTCACCAAACAAGCCAGATGAATTGGGCTTAGAGACAGGTTCCCATTCCTGCCTCGTCATGACTGTACTCATGGTCTGCCAGTGAAAGTTATGGGACGTCTCACTGCAACAGGGGCATTCTGATTCTGGCAGATGCACCTCCACTCAAGAAGTCCTGCCTCTTAGGTTAGCTCTGCACAGTCTAATGGAAATATAAAGCAAGCTGCATATGTAATTTTACACTTTCTAGTAGCCACATTTTTAAGATGTAAACACAAACAAGTGAAATTGATTTTAATATTTTTTATTTAATCCAATATATCAAAAATAATATCATTTCAACATGTAATCAATATTAAAAGTTGCTGACATACTTTATAATCCTTTTTTTGTACTGTCTTTTAACCCCATGTGTATGTCACACTTAAAGCACATCTTAATTTGGATAGCCCACATTTCAAATGCTCAATCACCACATGGGACTCATGGCTACTGTATTGGACAGTGCAGGGTTAGTGCATTTCTCCTATCTTACTAATCTGTAGAGACCTTTTTTCATGTTGTTTATTACTTACCAAGATAATTCATTTATCATGAATTTAAACTAAAGCCCAACCACATAGAGATGAAAAAGCAAAATAACCTGGTGCAGCTTCTACTCACTCATGAAATAACACAGTGAGCACTTTCTTCATACAGGCATTGAGCCAAGTGCTTTACATAGCTCATCTCATTTAATGCTCATGACAACCAAATAGGAAGGTACAACGTAATCCCCATTTTACAGATGAGAAACGGAAACACAGAAAATTAATAATTTGCCTAAGGCACTTTTCTAGCAGGTAGTATTGCTTGGATTTCAACCCAAACAGGCTGACTCTAGAATGTACACTCTTATTCATCATACTTACTTAATCAGGAGTAAAGAAAGGACAGGAGATAAATGGTTAAGAAATCTTAGTCTAATGTGAGTGTGCATAACAGAAAAGATTCAGGGAAGTATTTGAAAAGGCTGGGACAGAAATCTAGACTTGATTCTAGATTTCTAAATCTAGACAGGGATAAATTCATCTACAAGGTAAGGAAAGGAGAAAGCAAAAAACATGCAACCAACTGAAAACTTTTGTATCAATGACGACAACAATGAGGATGATGATGATGATGATGATGACAACAACAATTATGTTAATGATAAGAGCTAACATCTTGGAGCTTTTGTGCTGGACCAGGCATTGTGCTAAAGTCAGAGTTTCTCAACCCCAGTACTACTGACATGTGGAACCAAATAAAGGTTGTGGGGGCTGCCCTGTGTATTACAGGACATGTAGGAGTATCCCTGACCTCTACCCACCAGAAGCCAGGAATAGCCCTCCACCCTCACCAGGCATGTCAATCAAAAATGTTTTTAGACATTGACAAATGTCCCCTGGCAGGCAAAACAGCCCCCAGTTGAGAACCCCTGGATTAAGTGCTTCCCATACATTATCTTATTTAATTTCTTCACAGCAGCCCACAGGGAAGCAATACTATTGCTTAGGCCCCACCACTAAAATGAAAGAGCAGGGACTGGAACCCAGGTTTGTCTAATTCTAAAGCATATTTTTATTGCTGGTCAATACAAGTTCCCCTCTCGTCTCTGATTCATTCATGGATTTGCATGCTTTCCCACTCCCTCCTCAGATCCCAAAGAGGAATAAAAACAAACATCTTCAGGGCTCATTGCTGAGAAGTTCTCCTCCTACTACAATCACCTTTAGCTTCCCTTTCCATCTTGTGCTCTTTGAGCTCTATTTGTACCCATGTTTTCATGGCTAATCACCCTTTAGGTTGGCTTGGTATGAATGAACAAATAAATATTTAAAGCCTGAATACCTCCTTATGGAGAATGTGTGCTCATGTTCTTAATACAAAAGCCTAACCAATAGCAATTAAAAGCCGCAAATACGTTTTTATAAGGAAATTAAGCTATCAGCGTATCACCTTTGATATCAAGTGAGATGTGACTAAAAATGTAAACTTCACAAATGGAGCTAAACTTCAAGTTGATACAAGTTGTAAATTTGTTCTTGAAATATTAAACACATGGGAAACAGAAGCTAATTATTTTATCCTATTTTAGTATGTGAAAATTACTTATAATCTGCCTGTTAAACAATTCAAAATTATTTTAAATGATAATTGACTATCAAAGTAGGCCAATTTACACCTACAATCCCTCTGAAACCACCTAAAAACGGGGACAACAGCAGAAGAAAAGAAAAACACTTCCATGTGTGTGAATTTCTTTCTGTTTCTTAACCATTGGTCCCCAAGGCTAAAAGAGGGAAAATCAGAAAAGTTTAACTAAACACAACTGATTAATAAAGTAGCACTTCTCAAGCTTTGCAAGTTTCACATTATTTGATTTGACTATGCCAAGGAAAATCCTATGACTCACACTTAAAACAAGTCATTATTCCAATGTTGTTCATGGGAAATTTCAAGTTTTTTTAAGGAAAAAAAATGAGAATTTCTTCTGACCACTTCATCATCAGTATTTTTAAAGAACTGTATGATTTTTTTAATGCCTTTATCCCCATCCCAAAGAAGGAAAAAGCATTTGCATTCATATTTATTTAGTTTTTCATCAAAATGCTCAACATCACTCAGCATCAGGGAAATACAAATCAAAACCACAATGAGATACCACCTCACACCAGTCAGAATGGCTAAAACAAACAACTCAGGGAACAACAGATGTTGGTGAGGATGTGGAGAAAGGGGAACCATCTTACACTGTTGGTGGGAATACAAACTGGTGCAGCCACTCTGGAAAACAGTATGGAGTTTCTTCAAAAAGTTAAAAATAGAGCTACCATACAACCCAGCAATTGCACTACTAGGTATTTACCCAAAGGATACAAAAATAGTGATTTGAAGGGGCACATGCACCCTCAATGTTTATAGCAGCAATGTCCACAATAGCCAAAATATGGAAAGAGCCTAGATGTCCATCGACAGATGAATGGATAAGGAAGATGTGATATATATCATGGTGATGGGGAGATATATATACATATCATGGAATATTACTCGGTGATCGAAAAGAATAAAATTTTGCCATTTGCAATGACATGGATGGAACTAGAGGGTATTATGCTAACGGAAGGCAGTCAGTCAGAGAAAGACAAATACCATATGATTTCACTCATATGTGGAATTTAAGAAACAAAAAGATGAACACAGGAGAAGGGAAAGAAAAATAAAATAAGGTAAAAAAAAAACCAGAGAGGGAGGCAAACAATAAGAGACTCTTAACTCTAGGAAGCAAACAGGGTTTCTGGAGGGGAGGTGGGTGGAGGGATGGGATAATTGGGTGATGGGCATTAAGGAGGGCACTTGATGTAATGAGCACTGGGTTTTACATGCAACTGATGAATCACTAAGTTCTACCCCTGAAACTAATAATACACTATATGTTAACTAAATCATATTTAAATAATTTTTTTTTAATTTTGTTAAAAAGTTGTCTATGCTATGGTCTCAAATTAGAATCAAGCTTTTTCCATTTCCCCAAAAGAGCTCTTAGCAATTTTAGGTCCTCATGATCTTTATAAGTCAACAGTCAATTTTCAGTCCCCCTATTATCTGATCTATCTGAACCATCCAAAACAACTGATTATGTCCTGCACTGTGAAATACTTTTCTTCCCTTGACTTCAAGGATACCATACTCCTTATTTTCATTCCACCTCAACTACTTGACATCTTAATGTTGCAATATCTGAGGGCTCAGTTCTTGGCCATCCTCTCTTCTCTGTTTATACTATATAGTTTATATTGCACTCACGCTCTTGGTGATCTGACCCAGACTTCTGCTGATCAGTCCCAAGTTTATGTCTTGAGGCTGACTGTCTCTCCCTTGAATTCCTAACTTACAGAGCCTAGCCATCTCCACTAGCAAGTCTAACATCCCAAGTTTCACATTGCCAAAACCAAATCCCTGTTTTACCTTCCAAACCTGCCTCCCTAAAATAAACCCCTCAGTAAATAACAACTCCACCCTACTGATTGCCCAGGCCCCAAACCTTGGAATCATTCTCGATATGATATATATACACAATGGAATATTATTCAGCCATAAAAATGAATGAAATCTTGCCATTTGTGACAACATGGATGGAGCCAGAGAGTATACAGCAAGGGAAATAAGTCATTCAGAGAAAGAAAAATACCTTATGATTTCACTTATATGTGGAATCTAAAAAACAAACAAAATGAACAAACAACAACAGACAAATGGATTCATAAATATAGAAAACAAATTGGTGGTTGCCAGAGGGGAGGGGTTACAGGAATAGGCGAAATAGGTGATGGGGATTAAGAGGTACAAGCTTCCAGTCATAAAATAAGTTAAGTAATGAGGATGAAATTTATAGTATAGGGAATATAGTCAATAGTATTATAATAACTTTGTATGGTGACAGATGGTAACTACTCTTACCATGGTGAGCATTTCATAATGTATATAATTGTCGAATCATTATGTTGAAATTAATGTATTATATGTCAACTACGCTTCAATTAAAAATAAATTTTAAAAAGAGAGGAGAAAAAAGAGAAAATGGGAAGGGTTGTTTTATTATGAATAAACAAAGACCCCAAACTACATCTTAAGAGGGAACACAGCTCCACAAAAATTAGAGATCTACTAGAAATAATTAGGAAAACAGTCAAACAAAGGCTTGTATCTACACTGTGAAAACAAAGGCTTGTATCTACACTGTGAAGCCCCAGATTGCTTGGTAGAGGAGTGACCATAGGTGGAAAATCAAGAGATCCCAAATTCAGTAACAGCAAAAAAGATGATTTCAACTTCAGAATATTCCAGATTAGATAAAATATTAATGATTAAGTCAGAGTGAAACACCTCAAGCATCCCAGATTCCTCTGACTCTTCTTCCTGGTACAGTGCTTATAGAGAGCAGCTCTGATTATATTTTTCTCTTAGCTTATTTTTTTTTTTAAGACTTATTTATTTAAGGGGCACCTGGGTGGCTCAGTCGGTGAAGGGACCAATTCTTGATATGGCTCAGATCATGATCTTGGGGGAGCGGGGGGGCCTCAGGCTCCATGCGCTCATCGGGGAGTCTGCTTCTTCCCCCCTCCTCCCTCTGCCCCTCCCCCGACTCATGCACTCTCTCTCCCTAAAATAAATATTTATGTATATTTATATAAATATTTATTTATATAAATAAATATAGAGAGGGAGGGAGAGAGAGCACATGTGCGAGAATGGGGCAGACGGGCAAGAGGGAGAGAAACAGAACGTCTCAAGCCAACTCCGTGCTGAGTGTGGAGCCAATGTGTGGTTCAGTTTCACAACCCTGAGATCATGACCTGAGCTGAAATCAAGAATCGGACGCTCAACCAACTGTGCTACCCAGGTGCCCGGGCTTAGTTTATTTTAATAGAAAGAACCAGATCACAGAATTAACCTCAAAGCTTCCCAACTCTGGAGATCCTCCAAACCTTCTGGAGATATTTTAGAAATACAGGCTCCACTCTAGACACTAAATCAGAATCTCTACAGTTGGGTGTTGTTACCTGTTTTTTATTATGGTTTTTTAAGTTTCCCCTGGGCTGATTCTAATGATAAATGGTGCTTGGGAACTGTTGGTCCAGACCCCACACCTCTACTGGTTTTCCATGCTGGAGAGATAGCATTAGTAATTGGCTCTGCCAATGAACAGGGCACCACTATCACTGAGAGGTAGCTACTGCTATTAAAGATGATGAATTCTAGACCACACAGAAACATGGAGAAGTGCATAAAATATAATGCTAATTATAAAACAAACACCAAATATAAACACTTTACATAATTTAAGGTTGTGGCCAGGTAAAATAATAGGTACAACATAAGCCCTTTCATCCAACATGAATAGCGTATAAAAGTGATTAAAACTGAGCCTGAAGCTTTCTGTTGGTAGCAAGGAGTTGCCTAGAACCACCTATGAGAAGGATTCAGGTGGTTTTCAAGTGTTCTCCTGTCACAGATATCCCTTAGATGAATAGAAGATCTGCCACAGACATTCTCCCTCAGTATACCATCTCTACTTCAATTCAACAGCAACAGAAATCCAACTGCACTGGTCACAATGAACAGGTCTTTTTTTCTCTAAAAATAAGAAGTCTGGAGGTAGGCAGTTGCTGGCATCAGTTGTGCCATTTAATGATGCCATCCAAAACCCAGATTCTTTCAGTCTTTCTCCATTCTTACCTTCATACTTGTATCACCATAGCAAAATGGCCACTTCAGCTCCAGCATCAAGTCCGGGTTCAAGGCAAAAGGAAGTGGAAAAGGGGAAGGCATCAGCTTTCCCAGAAGCTCCCTCCAGCCTTTTTCCTCTTATGTATCAGTAGTCCATGGGTTACATGACCACTCCTAACTACAAGGGATGCCAGGAAATAAAAATTCTATCAAAGAAAGTAGGATTATCTTGACCAATTTATATCAATCCTGATAGATCTTCTGGGCCTGGATTTTGTTTGGTGACCCAAATTAACTTCTGTTATCAAGAAAGATGAGTAACAATTGTTGAGTAGAAATAGCTTCTACTACAACTTTCTTGCCTCAGTTTTGAAATAAATATCACAACAAAAGAATTGACATGCTTTGCTTTAATTTAATCCCACAATTTCTGAAGAACTATGACAGGCCAACCATTATGCTAGTCACATCAAGGGCTCAATCTGGATCAGACAAGGGCTCTCTCTGAAACTTAACCCAACTATGACTTACCATAAAGCCAAGGAGATAAGGCTTGACCACAGACAACCAGAATTGAGGCAAGATTCATAAATATGTACTATTAAAAAGGTACCCAAAATGTGCTATAGTGAAATAGCATCCAAAGAAAAGTCCCTAATCTATAATAATTTAATACTTATATTAAAATTTTAAGTATGTGCAAATTTCAGCTAAATTATAAATACAATAGAGACATTAAGGAATGTCAAATTAACTTTAAGATGCAAAAGTGCTATGAATTGAAATCACTAACAATTCCTGGGGAAGATTTAACAATTGTTATTATGACTACAGAGAAATCTCTGCTACGAAATTCAACAGTTTTGACCTCCATCTAATTTTGCCTAAGCCTCAAGAATTCTCATCACATCATGGATGTTCTTGGTTTCTTTAACCCACACAATGTAAAAGTGATATTTTTAAATCCTCTAAAATGGACATGCCAATAAAATGGGCAGTGGACCATTCTAAAGATTACTCCCTTGTTTGACTATTCAGAGTCTCTACCATTTTGTGTCTGTGAAACCTGGGATCAGGTCAGGCAGGTGCAGGATAATATTCTTTCACCATGACAACACCATCACCTCTGCTAATGCATCCTAGCCTTTGAAAATGACAAGAAGATTTTAAAACCTCTTTAGTTGGGCTCTTCTCACTGCCTGAACAGAGGAGAGGCTAATCAAATTCCATTTCAAAGAAAAATATCATTGCCCTTCTGTCACCTCTTTCTTTTCCAAGAGTGTCCTCGCAAGAATTGTATGACCCAGCCATCAATACTAAAGAGAAATGATTGATTGGGTAAGGGGACAGAGAGAGAGTATCGCATTCCTATCTCAAACTCTCCTTTTCAAGAAAGGCTGTCTGCTTGTGACTAGAATAATTTGGTATGTTAAGAAAGCTGGAATTAGGGGTGCCTGGGTGGCCCAGTCAGTTAAGCGGCTGCCTTCAGCTCAGGTCATGATCCTCATGATCCCAGGGTCCTGGGATCGAGCCCTGCATCAGGCTCCCTGCTCAGCGGGGAGTCTGCTTCTCCCTCTCCCTCTGCCTGTCACTCTGCCTACTTGTGCTCCCTATCTCTCTGTCAAATAATTAAATCTTTAAAGAAAAAAAAAAAGAAAGAAAACTGGAATTAACAGATGAATACTATATCTTCTTAAACATTTGTAGATAGATATGATCCTCACAGATGATTCCTGTTTTCATCTTCCATTCTTATTCCTCCCCATGATCACTCCTTTTCTTTGAGTAAAACTTTTCCAATGTCATATTTACATATCCAAATCCCAACTCATGATTTTCAAAATAAATATTTATGGAGCACCTATTGTGTGCTAAGGATTATGCTCAGCCCTAAGCATACAATGGGACCCAAGAGTCCACAGAACCTGCCCTCATGGAGCTTAAAGTCTAGATTTCCCATGGCTATTTCAAATGTCACCTCCTGTAGGAGGTCTTCCATGGTTCCTTTCCTTATTCTACATGCACACATCTGTATTATTTTCTACTTTATATGACAATTGTGTACATATCTCATCTCCCCTGTTCATCTGGAAGAAGCTTAAGCCTTCATTCATTTTTGAACCCCAAAATCACCTTACCTGATACCTTGCTTATAGGTGGAACCCCCCAAAAAATTATAAACTGAATAAAAAACACAAGGAAAAAGAAATGTTGCAAGCTTCAAAATCAGCACTAATTACATTTCCAGAGTCTAAAGAGAAATCACAGATAGGAAGAGAAATTTATGAAAATTATGGGGCAATAGAACATTCATAGTATTGCAGAACAAAAAGTCCAAAAATTATAGTGCACATATTATAGAACTCTTCTTATAAGGATGAAGAAGGAATAGCTCACTTTCTGGTCTGACTACGCTCTACCTGGGGAAAACAAAAAATATAAGCCAGTTAAGCAATAGATGTTAGGTGTTGAATATTGATCACAGGGGTAACTACTGAAAGGGAGGAAGGAAATATATCAAGGAGTTCAGTTAACAAATACAGAAGAAACTGTGCCAGTCATCCAGACCCTGAGGTGAGAGTCATACTTCACGGAAAAAGAGAGCAAACAAAATACAGAGAAAAAGCAGGTGTCACTGTGGAATGATCTGTGTTCATTTTACCACAAGAGTAAGGCACACAGAAGGAACCTGACTGAGCAGTGCTCATGATCTCTAGACCTACATACATAATATTCAATTATGCTGACAGGGGTACCCTAGTTCATGTCAATGGCATGACAATGAGATAGATCACCTCCAAATGAAATGAAACCATCCCACCTATAATGGCAGGTGAGGTCCACACATGGTCTTGCTAGTGCCACCTCAGGGGTTCTGCCACAGAAAGAACAATGTCCCTGAAAGAAAGACCAGACAGTAGGTTGAACCTGTGTTCTCAACAGCACTGGCCTATTATTTCTCCAGCTAACTTTGGCTGGAGTCAGCAGAGATAATAAATCATGTCATTGTCTAGTCCCATTATCTCACTCTGTCTATTCTTTGATGCTGTACTTGGAAGAAAACCCTAGAAATCAGGAAGCCTAAGCTGAGAAACTACAGATGTTAATTTCTGGGTAAAGAAAGGTTCAAAGCATTTGAGAAACCTGCAGGAATCTACTGTCTCTTGACCTAGGAGGGCTAGACCCATCCAGATGGAGATCAATAACAGGAAGTTAAAAACAACTAACGACAGCTCTAAAAATCCAACTTCACAAAGCCTGCTAAATTTTGTGGCTAAATCTACAGCTGACTCTGAAAGGGAGCCTAAAATAATGCTGAAATTTTAACAATGAAAAATGATCTTAGTTAATAATTCCTTTTTCCATTCGAAACCAGTGATAGTCAATAAATAAATGCCTATTTGAACTCAGTATCAGAATAAAGTGTTCTTACAATGAAAAATTTAATCCTTTTCGCAAAACCTCTCTCAACAGGATAAAATGCCCTGATTAGTAACTTTGTTAATTAGCTTTTCCATCAGCTTTTCCATCAAGTGTATTTTATCCTCTACAAAAGATCTATCACTCAACTTCTTGGAAATCCTCCTGCTGAGTTTCAGGGAAAAAGATCACAACCAACTCAACGCTAGGTCTCTAATAACGTTCTTATTCATACAACAAAAATAGAATTTCGTGACTTTCTTCTCATAGCTTGCTTTTCAAACTAAACTGACTCTATGTGATTAAGCAATGAGAATGTTATAAGCTACATTAACAATGAAAAGCAAAAAAAAAAAAAAAAAAAAAAAAAAGCAAATGATAGTGACGGGCTGCCTTGGTGCCCTAGGTTTAGAAAGATTCCAAAGCCAAAACTAGGTTTAGTGTAGAGGAAAAGCGTTATGATTGATTAGTGATTTCTGCCATTGAAATCAAAATGGAGAGCAGCAGTATATTTATCATTGGGGCAATCTATATACACACTAATTGGAAATAAGAGGAGAGAATTGAGAAATATTTTCAATAGGAAGAAGATTATTAAGTTTTATTTTTAGGATTCAGCTAGTTCACGTGCCACATTAAGTGTTCACAGACCTGGCCTGATGAAAGGGTGGGATTATCATGCCACGGGATGTAATCTTAACACTTTGGACCTAGGTCACATCCAGGATTAGCAGGAAGTACTATTCAGAAGGACCCCTCCCTGTTGCAAGAGACCACTCATTCTGTTGTACTCTGACATCCTAATAGAGCTATGGGCAAAGGGCTATGAAGAAAAAGCACTGAACTTAGAGCACCTGCTTCAGTTCCTAAATGTGACTCAGACTATGTCAGACTGACCCCTGAGCCTTAGTTTTGTTATCAATTAAATGGTGATATTGGTTCTTGCACTCCTCTCATCCCTTGTAGAAATTAAAATGAGAACCTGAATGAAGCATTCTGACCACAACATACCTTAAACACCTTTTTGATCTCACACCTAAAAGACATTCCAAAAATAAATAAATTAGGTTCCCAAATACCAACATTGCAAATTACTCTCCACTGAAAGATTACCATAAGGAACAGGAGGCTGAGTCCCCCACTGTCCCCTGGATTGAGGCCACAGTGTCACTCCACCGAAGCTGCCTACTAACAGCTTGCAATGCACAACATTGACTACACTCCCCTCATCAGTGAGGGGATAAGAACAAAATAATGTCAGTGATTAATGTCCATCTAGAACTTGAGAGTTTATCAATCACTGACCACAAAAAGACCCTCACATACACTAGAGATATTACCACAATTCTCATTTTTGGAATAAGGAACCTGAGAAAGAGAAAGATTAAAGGACTAGGAAGTGGGGGGCAGGGAGAGAGTTGTAGCCTTGATTCTAAATGTCATGCCATGTCTACTGCTTAAGGTAAGAATTACCAACTCTAGGGCGCCTGGGTGGCTCAGTCGTTAAGCATCTGCCTTCGGCTCAGGTCATGATCCCAGGGTCCTGGGATCGAGCCCCGCATCGGGCTCCCTGCTCCACGGGAGGCCTGCTTCTCCCTCTCCCACTCCCCCTGCTTGTGTTCCCTCTCTCACTGTGTCTCTCTCTGTCAAATAAATAAAAATCTTAAAAAAAAAAAAAAAAGAATTACCAACTCTAGTAAGTAGGTATATTGTGACAGCTGAATGATGACCCCCATTCTCTGTTATCACTTAGGAAGAGATAGAGAAAATGAGTTTTAATTATAGAGGTAGAAACTGAGGTTTCATATAAGGTAGAGTGTACTGAATCATGCACAGGAATGGGTTACTAATGACACTGTGGAGAACATCTCTCCAGGGGGTAGAAAAATATGCCTGTAATTAGATACTTTTTTTATTTGCCAAATTAAAATAGGCCTATGGGCTTTAGAAAAAGTACTAAAAATAACCTTCTCTGTCCCCTGGGCATCATACTATCCCAAATCATATCTGGTGGAAGATTAATTTTCCATTCCATGAATGCTATTCAATTTTAAGTCAAATCAAATACTTACCATGCATCTACTGTGTACAAAGCACAGTCTAGCAGATGACATGCTGTGTAATATATTCAAGTAAACATATTAAAACCATGTACTGAAAATATTAGCAAAGATACTACCTCCCATCTACTAGATAAAGGTTAAGAGACACTTCAAGGAAACAATTTTAAAGAAATGGTTTTAAAGAAATGTTTCAAATATCAATATTATCAAGATGCAAGCAGATTCCTCCAAGCAAAAGTGTGTACGTATGTATATATGAATGTCCATGTAACATTTAATTCTACCACACAGTTTTATTTCCTTTATGTTTTCTGGCCATAAACTGTGGAAATATCTCACTTACATCTTTGGCTCTCCATCTTAAACCTAGTTAACTTCATGGAATGTTTATGTCATCATGATATTTGTTACCAACAAAAGCATCTTCTATCTATCTCGTTGAGTCTTATAATAGGACAATTTCAAAAAGAAGCTGTGGGCTTCTTGGGTACACAGTGACTCAAAAATCACTGCTTCTACAGGGAGATGAAAAATATTTATGTCGACTCCCTTACTGAAATTCATTTTGCCCAAGGGTACTTGTACTCATTAACTTATGGTGATCGCCCTTCTTCGACCATTATATTAGAATTCACCAAAGTATAAAGTCCTCTTTCAGGACAGACTAACAGAATGGGGAAGAGTTAACTAGCTTTCCATGGAGGTAAAAGGGAGAAAAAAATCCTTCAATACATTTGTTTGTTTGTTTGTTTTTATATGCATTTTAAAGTGTCACTTGGACATGAGACTTTCATACAAAGTTCAATAGTACCCTGGGATCATGACCTGAGCCAAAGGCAGATGCTTAACAACTGAGCCAGCCAGGCACCCCTAGACTATTAGTTCTTGAAACCAAGGATTAAGTCTGTCTTTTTCACCTCCGTATCCTTAATAGTTAAGACAGTTTCTGGCACAGAGCTTAATAAATTCATAGAATAAATGAATGAACTGAATTAAATAACTAGAAAGTTCTCTAACCAAGAACGTTTCTCCTTTCATTATTTCCCCAAATCAAACACCAGCTAGTTAACTGAAAGCCAGGATCAGCAAACCATCAGCTACACTTACCATAAACCTCGGTAAAGACCATAAAAGCATCATAGCACAAAGTTCAGTAAGCCGTCAAACAAAGTTTCTTTTTCAGGAGATGAAACATCCTAAATCAATTGTGGTGATGTTTGCTCATCTCTTTGAATATACTAAAAATCACTGAATTGTCTACTTTAAATGGGTGAATTGTATGGTATGTAAATTATATCTCAATAAAGCTGTTATTTTAAAAAATTTCAGAATTTAAGCTATAAAAACCAAAGTGCCAGGGCCTTTAAGTACTTTATTTTAAACCTTAAGTTCTTTAAGTTGTCTCTGGATTCAGTCTTCAATTGTTAAAAAGGAAACTGGAGTTTTTGTGGCTTAAGAAATCCAGTTGGAGACTGCTGTATTTTGAATGGGAAGTTCATGAAAGAATACTTTTTACCAGTGGGTTAGGTTCTCTCCTTTCATAGAATGAAAGGAGTTCACTAAGTTCACTAAGGAGAAACTCCAAATGGGTGCTAATCTGCTTACAAATAATTTTTTAAATGCAAATTAAAAATGAAATTTAATTTTTTTGCTTATAATACAGATAAAAGGCTCAGGATTGGAAAATGTGTGGTTAACAAGGAATTCATACTCACTGTTGGTGAGAGTGGAAATCTGCACAATCATATGAAGGGCAATTTGGCAAGAGCTATTAAAATTGTACATGTTCATATCATTTTACCTTGATTCTCTCTACTACTAGTTCATTCTTCAGAAACACTTGCTCAATTGAGTAATTATTTGTAATACTGAAAAACTAGAAACAAATTGGATGTCCATGGTAAGGACAAGTAAGGTAAATAAAATAGTCTGTCCACTCAATAGAATATTTGACAGTTATTAAAAAGAATGAGGTAGGAGTGCCTGGGTGACTCAGTAGGTTAAGCATCTGCCTCGGCTCAGGTCATGACCCCAGGGTCCTGGGATTGAGCCCCATGTGGGGCTCCCTGCTCAGTGGGGAGCCTGCTTCTCCCTCTCCCTCTGTAGCTTCCCCTACTTGTGTGTGCACTCTCTCTCTCTCTCTAAGAAATAAATAAAATCTTAAAAAAAAAAAAGAATGAGGTAGGGATGCCTGGGTGGCTCAGTCGGTGGAGTGTGCAACTCTTGTAAATTCAAGCCCCACATTGGGTGTACAGATTACTTAAAAATAAAATCTTTTAAACAAAACAGATGAACATAGGATAAGCAAAGGAAAAATAAAATAAGATAAAAACAGGGAGGCAAACCGTAAGAGACTCTTAACTATAGAGAACAAACTGAGAGTTGCTGGAGGGGTTGTAGGTGGGGGGATAGGTTAAATGGGTGATGAGCATTAAGGAGGGCACTTGTTGGGATGGGCACTGGGTGTTGTAAGTGATAAATCACTAAATTCTACTCCTGAAACCAGTACTACACATATGTTAACTAACTTGAATTTAAATAACAACTTGGAAGAAAAAAATAAAATATTTTTTTTAAAAATAAAAAGAATGAGGTGGTTTGACATGTACTCACATGGAAAGGTGTCCAAGATGTATTGTTAAACAAACAAAAAAAAGCAAGTTAGACTACAACATGCCTTTATAGTGTTAATACATGCATAGGAAAAGTATGAAGGAATCTACTCCAAATTTAATGGTAGTTATCTTAGAGTGATGGTATTTCATATTTTACTTTAAATATTTCTATCAAGTTTGAATTTTTTACAATTCAAGTTTTAATTGCATTACTCATGCAAGCAGAAAACAGAAAGTTGTTTTTTGTTTTGTTTCATTTTGTTTTTAATTTTCCCTTTCCTTTGTTTGGCTCTCTGGAGAAGGGGGCAAGGGGAACTGAGAGAGGCAAAAATTGCAACTATCTCCAATAACTAGGAACAGGGGCAACTTTCTAACTTCCATTGTGATAAATCATTCCCCTCCCCTTTTCTTATTCTCCTATGGCCCTTCCTTCCTGGATTCTGAAACTTAACTACTTTCTACCTCAAACTACTGAATGGATCAATCAATTCTCATGCCTTTACTCTCCTGTTGGAGCACAAGCTCCTAGAAAACAAAGGACTCAATTCATCTCTAGGTCCTCCACAGCACAAAGGACAATGCCCGTACACAGTGTTCTGGGGAGCTTCAGCAAGCATATCAGAACTTTTTTAAAAAACAATTTTTATTGGGCAGAAGACATGAACAGACATTTTTCCAAAGAAGACATCCAAATGGCCAACAGACACATGAAAAAGTGCTCAACATCACTCGGCATCAGGGAAATCCAAATCAAAACCTCAATGAGATACCACCTCACACCAGTCAGAATGGCTAAAATTAACAAGTCAGGAAATGACAGATGTTGGCGGGGATGCGGAGAAAGGGGAACCCTCCTACACTGTTGGTGGGAATGCAAGCTGGTGCAGCCACTCTGGAAAACAGTATGGAGGTTCCTCAAAAAGTTGAAAATAGAGCTACCATATGATCCAGCAATTGCACTACTGGGTATTTACCCCAAAGATACAAATGTAGGGATCCAAAGGGGTACGTGCACCCCGATGTTTATAGCAGCAATGTCCACAATAGCCAAACTGTGGAAAAAGCCAAGATGTCCATCGACAGATGAATGGATAAAGAAGATGTGGTGTATATATATATATATATATATATATATATATATATATGCAATGGAATATTATGCAGCCATCAAAAGGAATGAGATCTTGCCATTTGCAACGACGTGGATGGAACTGGAGGGTATTATGCTGAGCGAAATAAGTCAAACAGAGAAAGACATGTATCATATGACCTCACTGATATGAGGAATTCTTAATCTCAGGAAACAAACTGAGGGTTGCTGGAGTGCGGGGTGGGGTGGGAGGGATGGGGTGACTGGGTGATAGACACTGGGGAGGGTATGTGCTCTGGTGAGCACCATGAATTGTGCAAGACTGTTGATTCTCAGATCTGTACCTCTGAAACAAATAATGCAATATATGTTAAGAAAAAAAAAAAGAAGAAGAAGATAGCAGGAGGGGAAGAATGAAAGGGGGGAATCGGAGGGGTAGACGAACCATGAGAGACGATGGACTCTGAAAAACAAACTGAGGGTTCTAGAGGGGAGGGGGGTGGGAGGATGGGTTAGCCCGGTGATGGGTGTTAAAGAGGGCACGTTCTGCATGGAGCACTGGGTGTTATGAACAAACAATGAATCATGGAACACTATATCTAAAACTAATGATGTAATGTATGGGGATTAACATAACAATAAAATTTAAATAAATAAATAAATAAACAATTTTTATTGTTAAAAGTTTTTTAAATGGCTTGGGTTTTGAAATTCAAACAATACAAAAAAAATTTTTAAAAATGTCTGTCTTTCTCTCATTCTGGATTCTCAGTTCCCCAGGACATGGCAATGACTGTTACCAATGTCCTGTCCATTCTTTCAGAGATGGTCTGATATATACTGTATATGCATTCCTATAGCCCCCTTTTTTTACACAAATGATAACACATGCTCTGTTCTATAGCTTACTTTTTTCACTTAAATAATTATGCATATATTTCATATTGGTACATATAGATCTAATTAATAATATCTTATTAATCTTGTTAAAGGCATCCCAATATCATATTTTATGGCTGTAATACAACGAATTTAGACAGTCTCTCCCTCACGTATTTAGTTTGTATATTATTTAGGATAAGGTCTAGCTGTACTCAGGATAACAGTATCTTAAATAGGATAAAATTGCCTTTATTACAAAAAGGTTGGAAGTCAGTATTACAGGCCTGTTCTGATACTCTACAGTGTCAGGCACCCATGTCTCTCCTCTCTCATTATTCTACCAGGCATGGCCTCATTCCAGGTTCACTGCATAGTCCAAGGTGGCAGCTCCAACTCCAGCTACTATGTCCACATTCCAGTCAACGAGAAGGGAAAAAAAGGAGAAAGGCACACCCTCCCTTTAAGTGCACTTTCCAGAAACTGTACATATTACTTACACTGACAACTTAGTCACACAGCCATACTTTGTTCCAAAGAAAACTAAGAAATGCAGTCTTTACTCCAGGCAGCCATGTGCCCATCATAAACTACAAATTCTTTTACTACAGTATATGGGAGAAAACAGAGAGTTGGAAATAACAGTCTCTACCATTTCTTCTAATCTTTCGCAAGTCAAACAAAACAGAAAAGAACATCCTTATGTATCTGCCTTTGTACACTTATGTGAGAGTATCTTTGCATGAATTATAAGAGCAATAGGAGAGGTTTTAGAGATCCTATTCCAATTCCCTCATTTTACAGATGAGGATTAAGATTCAAAGAAGTTAAGTAACTTGCCAAAAGTCATATAACTAGCTCCCAGCAGAGTAAGGTCGCCAGATAAAATATAGGACACACAATAAAACTTGGATTTCAGGTAAACAAACAATGTTTTAGTATAATGTCACATGTAATATTTGGGACATACTTACACTGAAAAATTATCCCGTGTTTATCTGAAATTCAAATTCAACTGGACATCCTGTATTTTTATTTGTTAATTCTAGCAACTCTACAGCAGAGCTTTAGAATTTAAATCTCTTGACTTTAGCCTACTGGTTCTCCTATATACAACATGGCCATGTCACATGGACACTCAGTTAATAAATGAAGTAGAGCATACCAATAATTCACAGACAAAGATTATACCTTCCCACCAAAGATTAGCCTTTATAAGGTACCAGACATCATGCTATCCATGCCATATGCTTAAGTTAACTGAGTTTTTCTATGGCTTCAATACATGGGTAACAAAACAACTGTTCCACGGAGGTTACAATAAATCCAACAGCCACTAGAGCATATGTGCTCCTATTTAAAATAAAATTAGCCTTAAATTAATGCAGATTCCCAAAGGCTGAAAGTAGGCAAATCTTGCCAGAGTTCTGGTTTATTACACATACAGAAAAGAACACAAGGATGGAATACAAACATGCTACAGCATTCAGAACTCCTTTGAAATTCAGTAGTCACTTCATAGTAGTGATAATGACTGGGAATGGGGAACCAAGTTGAAAATTACAATTATGCCAGCAAATATATTTCATTTCATTCTCTATATATGGTTTAAAACTTTTAAACCTAACAAATTAAGACCTCTTCATATTCTCTCTTCCTGATTAAAATAAACAGCTCTGCAAAATTTTTCATATCACAAGGTTTTACAGGCACACTCACATTTTATAACAAAGAAATCAAGAACTGTAGCTCTAAGCATATTTTTCATGCTAAGTTATGTACATTATTTCCCTAAAAGAGAACCACCTGAAAACTTAACTTTCCAAAATTTAGCAAACTGTGTTAAAAAAGAAAAAAGAACCTGATTGTTATCCAGTCTCTAGATTCAGCTACCAATTTCCAGAAAACACAAAGAACAGAGCAACATTTTAAACTCTGCAGGGATGCAATCAACAAAATCCAGGCCACAGGAATCTCAACAGGACAAACAACCTGGTCTCTTCAGTATCTAAATAACAAATGGAAAAAAAGTAAATGACACTTAAAAAGCATCACCCAATCACAAAGTATGATCCTTATTTAAACTCTGATTCAAACTGTTTTAAAAAAACAAACAGGGGCACCTGTGTGACTCAGTTAAGCATCTGACTCTTGATTTCAGCTCAGGTCATGATCTCAGGCTCGTGAGATCAAGCCCAGCGTGGGGCTCTGCACATAGCACAGAGTCCGCTGGAGATTCTCTCTCTCTCTCCCTTCTCCCTCTGCCCACCCCCAACCTTGTGCACGCTCACTAGCTCTCTCTAATAAATAAATAAATATCTTTAAAAAAAAACTATGGCACCAATGAGAAGATTAAAAATTTGAACACTGCCTGAATATTTGGTAGTATTAAAAAACTACTGTTGGAGCACCTGGGTGGCTCAGTTGTTGGGCGTCTGCCTTTGGCTCGGGTCATGATCTCAGGGTCCTGGGATCGAGCCCCGCATCGGGCTCCCTGCTCTGCGGGAAGCCTGCTTCTCCCTCTTCCACTCCCCCTGCTTGTGTCCCCTCTCTCGCTGTGTCTCTGTCAAATAAATAAATAAAATCTCAAAAAAAAAAAAAAAAAAAACTACTGTTAATTTTTCAGTGCATGTGATAATGTTATAGGACTTCTGTTCCCTTAGAATTCTTAGTCATGCCACTTCAAAGAATGAAGAGGTAGATCAGACGAAGAGTGGTGGGCAGCAAGGCAAAGTTTATTGAGCAATAGTACAAAGCTCCCAGAGAGGGAGGGGAACCAAGAGGGTTGCCGTTTTGCCATTCAAATCTAGGGGTTTTTATAAGCTCTTCTGCGGAACTATCTTGAGCATCCTGAGCGTGGGCCCCCTGTGGATTGGCTGCTAAGGCGTGCCAATCAAGACTTTGATCACGCACCTGCCTACCTATCGGGTTATTGTTCATGTGTTGACAGTTTTTTGGGCTGACATCTGGAGATTAACTGCCTCAACTTGTGATAGTGACCAACGTTTTATGGCTAATTGTTTTGTTTCAGGATGTTTTGCAAAAGTCATTTCTATAGAGGCTCCTAGACAAGATGCTATTGTGGTCTTGTCTAAGCTGTGAAACAGGATGCTAGTATGGTTTTGTTTTACCTGTCCCAGCTCCCTGTTTTCTTGTTGGGGAACCTGGCCCTGACTACCTAATTGTCCAATGAACTCCTAACAATAATAGCATTATATTAGAACTTGTTTGAAGATCCTTATCTTTTAGAGATAAAAACTAAAATATTTACGGATGAACTGATAGAATATCTGTGCTTTACCTCAAACAAACAGAGGAGGAGGAAGTAGGTGGGTGAGGATAAGGCAGGAGTGTCCACAAGTTGATGGATTAGGAAAAGATTATAAGTACACAGGGAGTCAATTACACTATTTTCTGTTTATATTTCTGCATGTTTGAGATTCTCCATAATTTTTTTAAAAATGTCTAGTACAGGGCGCCTGGGTGGCTCAGTCGTTAAGCGTCTGCCTTCGGCTCAGGTCATGATCCCAGGGTCCTGGCATCCAGCCCCGCATTGGGCTCCCTGCTCCGCGGGGAGCCTGCTTCTCCCTCTCCCACTCCCCCTGTTTGTGTTCCCTCTCTCGCTGTGTCTCTCTCTGTCAAATAAATAAATAAAATCTTTAAAAAAAAAAAATGTCTAGTACATGCTAAAAAATTAAACTGAAACCTGAGGATAGTTGCAAATATCTGAAATATGAAAATATTCCATCAGAAAAAATAATTTAAACAACCCACTATTTCAGATCCTACTGTGAATAATGCATTAATTCAGATAAAACATTTGTCTTGAATATTTTTCAGAAGGGCTTGACTTACCTGTTATGAATTAAATGAGGAAAAATACAAGTAAAGGTAATTTCAAACACATATAAATTTCCTACAAGCCAGCAAAATCAAGACCTCTCTCCTAAAAAGCAATTATTTTCCGCCAAAAAAAATTGTAAACAAAACCCTAACAAATAATTTTTCTAATATTTGTTTTTACTATGTTCAATACTCTGTGTGGTCCAGTTTTTAGTCAGATATATAATTGGAACATCAACCAAATATCAAGAGAAGGATAAGTTAGTCTGATTTTATAGAAGCTAAGAAACCTAAGCTCCAAGCATTTTTTTTGAAAAAGATTGCTAAGTGAGAAACCTCAACAGCCACACCGTGAAATAATTTTATCACCCTTATCAGCCATAACCTTGGAAAAAAAAAAAAAAGCTGCCCTATTCTTGTATCTTCTTTCAGTTTGTTTTCTCTCCCCAGCAATTACCTGAAAAGAGAGAAGAAGGCAAGTCCCAAGGTTGTGCAATCTAAACAATGCCTGGGGGAAACAGCCTGTGAATTTTTCTAGCTGGCTTAAACTTTTATATCACAAAAGCTCAGATAATTTTTAATTAGGCCAGTGCCAACCTGGAGGCATTAAACACAGAGTGTCTTTTTGCAAACAAAGCATCAATTTCAGTCTAGGCATCTCGTAAAATGAGTAGACGGCTTAGGAATTACTCTCACTTTACACAGGAAGAAACCGCAACTCTGAATTAACAGATTTGTCAAATGAAGAGTTAAGGAGTAGCTGACTTGAACTCAAATCCCCTGACAACAATTAGACAAGTCCTAATATTTGCCCATTCCCCCCAAATGGAAACATGGTCATATGTGCAAATCTTTTGCAATATAAATTACTATTCTGGAACCTGATCAATATTTTTTTCTATCATCAAAATCCTTCCATTCATCAAGGTCCACCTTACTATGCAAATGGCTGCAGAATATTCCATGGCAGAAATGTACCATAATTTATGTAGCCAATCCTTTGAATTGGACATTTAGTTTCTCTTCAACCTTTGCCATAATAAACAATGCTATATAATACATGTCCAAATACACATATCTACATGAATCTGTTCCATTATTCCTCCAGGATAAATTCTTAGATGTAGAATAACTGGTGGGCAAAGGGTATGCCCATTTAAAATATGGATTTTAACAACAAATTGTTCCCAGGAGGGCTGGAATAACGTAGAGCCCCCACTAACAGTGATTAAGGTCCATTTTACCACTCTGCCCACTACTGTGCATTAGCTTTCCCTTTAAACTTTGGCAATATGATAGCTGAAAATAATCTCATTATTTTAGCCTACATATATTTTTATCAGTAGTAAGGTTACTATCTTTCCTTGAATCTTTTTCCCTCCTGGGAATTGCCTGTCCATGTTTTTCACTAATTGCTCTACTTTATTGTTAATCTTGTTATTACTGATTTATAAAAGCTCTCTATATATTAAGGCAAGGTTCCTTCACCTCAGCATTATTGACATTTGGGGCTGGATAATTCTTTGTTGTAGGGGACTGTCTGGAGTTTTACAGAATGTTTAGCAGCATCCCTGGCCTCTACCCTCTAAATGCCAGTAGCATTCCCTCCAGCTGTGACAACCAAAAATGTATCGAGGTGTTGCCTCTGGAGAGCAAAACAGCCCCTGGCTGAGAACCACAGTGTTACACAGATTAACTCTCTGCTCCAATTACATGCTATAGCCTCTTGGGACTAGTACCCCTCACTCCCCATCCAATAAGAATGTCCCTTCTTCAATATTCTTTAAAGATTCTTTACAGACTTACTTACTATACTAATTTTTTAGGCAGCTGTCTCAATATTGAATGACTACAGTTGCTCCAAAACTCATAAAACTAAAATGAAGTCTAAATCCCTTTAAGTTCTAATCCTTAATTTTAGCTATACCACCTAGAACTGTACTGTTCAATACAGTAGCTACTAGCCACATGTAACTATTTAAATTTAAATTAAGTGAAATTAAATAAAATATAAAATTCAGTTCCTCACACTAGCACATTTCAAGTACTCAATAGCCACTGTGCCATATTGGACAGCACAGATATAGAATGTTCCTATCATCTCAGAGTGTTCCACTGTACAAAGCTGCTCTAGAACCTTGCCACTCAAAGTGTGGTCCAAGGATCAGAGCATTGGCATCATCTAAATGCTTGTTAGAAATACGGAATCTTGGGCCCGACCCCAGACCTACTAAATCAGAATCTTCATTTTAACAAAATCCCCAGGTGATTTACGTGCACTCAGAAGTTTGAGAAGCATTGCACTGGGAGACTAAAACATCTGAGGTCAGTTATCAAAAGTGCTTTCATTCCACAAGTGCTTACTTCTCCAAACTAAACATCCTCAGCTTTTCATCATATGACCTAGTTTCCAAATCTCCACTGATCCAACTCTTCACTGCCCTCTATCATCTTCTTATCTATAAAGGACAGAAGGTGAGGCTGTGCTTCAGGAGAGGTCTGAAATTGAGACATCACCATCTTTGAGCTGAATATCAGGTTCCTTTCAATGTTGTCTCAGTGTGCATTAGTTTTGTCCTTATTTAGTAATTTCCCATCAGTTCACACTAGAGGCATGTAATAAACTTGTGGCCAATAGGTTCCTTGCCTTCTTCATGAAACTGCAGTGAAGTCACTCATTTCATAAACTTTTTTTTTTTTTTTTTTTAAGATTTTATTTATTTATTTAATTGACAGAGAGAGAGACACACAGCGAGAGATGGAACACAAGCAGGGGGAGTGGGAGAGGGAGAAGCAGGCTTTCCGCTGAGCGGGGAACCCGATGCGGGGCTCGATCCCAGGACCCTGGGATCATGACCTGAGCCGAAGGCAGTTGCTTAACCAACTGAGCCACCCAGGCGCCCCATTTCATAAACTTTTACGGATGCTTGTTTAAATTGATTTTCAGAAATGTACAATTATCTATATTAAATTTAACCTTGTTGGCTTCTATCTTTTGGTTTCAACTACCTAGTTCCTAATGTGTCCCAATTTTTTCATCCAACTTTGAAAACTTGACAAGCATGCTTATTTCTTCTTCCAAACACTAAACAGGAGGAAATCCAGAATAGTAACCTAGAGTCCCACAGAATCTTCTTCCCCCTGCCTATATGAATTGAGATTCTTAGGTATATTTCTAACCCAGTCATTAATCTGCCTAACTGAACTGATACTTGAAATCACTTCCTAACTCCAAAATGTGTTGCTTCAAAAACCAATAGAATTTTTCTAGCAAAAAAAAAAAAAAAAAATTATATTAGATTTATATTGTTTTAAAAATTGAAGACCAGCTAATTTTTCCGAAATCCTCTCTCACTACCAATACTTTATAGTAAAAGCATGACACTCTCTTTTCTATCCAGTCCCCAAATTAGGTCAACCAAAATGACTGCCTTTTCATCAAGATATATTCATTTACAATGAAACAAATAAACAAAAGTAGTCTTAACACTTAACTTGTATCTGTGATGGGATCAACTCTACACTGCAAAAATGTGGTTTACCCACAGAATATCTCATTACTTACATCAATGACTCAATTGTTTTTAAGTCTTATAATGTTCTCTTCCTTATTTTACAAACACATTCCACATAGATGAATGAATGATGTACCCATGAAGAAAAACACTAGACATATGACAACACCTATGAGATGGCCTCTTATTTTTCAAATAAGTTAAAATTATTTTTATTCTTCCATTAATTCAATTTTAGAGTTTTAAATTTTTTATAGCCCCCTCTATCTGTTTCTCATTTTGCTATATCTTTTCTGTGTAATCCTTGGAAATTTCCTATTCATGTTGCCCTCATCATGCAATTAATTGAACATATGCACTAGAAGATTACATATCAAATGACTCTTACGAGGGAGATGACTTAGGTGATTCAAAGATATACAAGATCTCCTCCTTGAAGGGCTAATAATCCAGTGGTGGGGGGGAAGACTTGGACACCAATAATTATGATAGAAAGCAATATACAGAGCATGCTATATAAGCAATATAATCAATAAACTATAGGGGCGCCTGGGTGGCTCAGTCATTAAGCATCTGCCTTCGGCTCAGGTCATAATTCCAGGGTCCTGGGATCGAGCCCATATCAGGCTCCCTGCTCAGCAGGAGTCCTGCTTCTCCCTCTCCCACTTCCCCTGCTTGTGTTCCCCTCTCTCTCTGTCTCTCTGTCAAATAAATAAATAAAATCTTAAAAAAAAAAAAAAAGAATCTTTAAAAAAAAATACGCTACAAAAAGTATCAGAGGAGGAACCACTCAATTTCTGGCTGGGATAATTAGAAGGGGGAAAAAAGTTCTCAGAGAGAATAGAATTTGTAATTCTATTTGAAAGATTGATAGGATTTCAAGATGTGGGTGGGGATATCTAGAGACTAGTCTTGGCCAACCAAGCAAAGGTGCAGAACAAGGGAAGTGCAAATACAAATGCATCTACTTTAGCCAAAGTAATGGATAGATGGTGGGAAACTAGGCAGAAAAGGCCAGAGTTCAAGTGGTGGACACATTTGATGATTAGAAAAGAATGAATCAATCTTGACTGGGCAGTAGCCCTGAGCAATGTCACTGTCCCTACAATATCTAAGGATGTCTATTATCAAGGCTGACTGAAGGGGAAGTATCAGTGATCATTTATTTATAATATATGGCATAAGATACAGCAACTCGCATGTCATTAAATATTCTTCAGTTTTTAAAAGTCTGGTTGGTATTTAGTAATATGATAATACAGATATCCTTTACTGTTGGATATTTAGGTTAGTTCCCATGTTTTGTTAATATTTAAAATAGAACAATTGTGATGAACATCTTTTTACTTTGTGTGCATATAATTCCTAGAAGAGGAATTATTGGTGAAAGGATAAGAATATTTTTAAGACTCGCAATACACATTTACCAATTTCATATTACAAAACAGGTACCCATTTAAAATTCCAACACTGGCAGGCTCTCTGCTCAGCAGGGAGTCTGCTTCTCCCTCTTCCCCCCCCCCATGTGCTCTCTCTCTCTCATTCTCTCTCTCTCAAATAAATAAATAAAATCTTTTAAAAAAATAAAAAATAAATAAAAAATAAATAAAATTCCAACACTGGTATGTGTTTATTCATTATATGTGACTATATCCATCTCACCAAAAAAAAAAAAAAAAAACAATGTGGGCTCCTGGATACTCTACCTCCTTCCTCAAGAGAGGAGAGGGTCTACTGCCCCAGGGAGGTGCAAAAAGGAGCCAAGGTACAGTTGATTCTGCTCTCTCCATATGACTGTGACTCCTAACTGGACACCCCAGGACCTCACACCCAGGCTGACTTCATGGGTATGACCTGTGGAGCCTTATAGGGCCCCAGGCTTAGAAGAACCCCATGTTTGGTTTAATGTCTGTTGTCCAATAATTTTTTAACAAGGCCCTGCATTTTCATTTTGCACTGAGCCCCCAAAATTAGCCAATCTTGTTCATACCCCACAGTGCCTAGCAGGGTGTACTGCACGTAAGAGATATTCAAAATTTCCCCCAACTAGCTTATTATTGTGTTTATGGGAAAGGGGGAGGAGAAAAATCAAACTAAATCCACATTAATTGCACCTTTAAAGAGCATGCATTTTTCAAAAAAGTCATTATCAAATTACCTTTTAATTTCATTAGTTACACAGTTCAAGGGGACAATTAAGTTAAATCAAAGTCACAGAAATTCAGAAGAGTCCTGAAAAGAAAAAAGTAAAGTTTTAAAAACCTAGAGAGACAATAATTCAGAAAAACATTAAGTTCAAAGTCAATGAGAATTTGGCTTTTGCTATGACTATATCATCTTCCCAGTAGGTTCCTGAACTAAATAAATGTGATTTCTGCTTGGAAATTTTCCTGGAGGCCATCTGGAAAATTAAGACAGACAGGATAAGTGTCTTTTTATTATTCTGAGCCACATAAAACAATTGGTCTCAGGAGCTGATAAAAACTATTCCAGAGGAACCCAGACCACTAATCTTGCTACCCTCAACAACTTCAACCAACCCTCAAATTTAATAGGCCATTAGTATCCCTAGTGTGACCACTGCCCTTTTCCCAAGTTTTATTTAAAGCTTAGATGTTCAAAAAGTATTTGAATTCTGCAGATGGATTCACCGAAGGGAGGCCCCAGACTTCATAAGGCCAGAAGCATTTTCAGGTTTAAGTTCAAGTCCACATCCTTCTCATGGTCTTACTCCTATCCCAACTCCCATCCTGACATTCTCAAGAGCATGTTCTTAAATCTGGTCTTAGATCAACTGCTTCTGAACTACATTCTTAAGAATGCTGATTTCTGGGCCCTATGTTTGACCTTCTGAATCAACATATCTGAGAACAGAATGAAGAAACTGACTGCTTTTGACCAACATTGGGTGAGTCTATGTGCAAACCAGAGCGTCTCCTTTCATTGTGCACACACATCACCCGGGGATCTTGTTAAAATGCAGGTTCTGTCCGATTCACTAGATCTGGGCTGAGGTTTGAGAGTCTGCATTTCTAACAAGCCAAGAGCAGCCGTTCCCATCCCAGTTGCACATTAGAGTGTACAGCCCAATTCTGATTCCCAACTGAATCAGAATCCCTATAATGGAGCCCAGGCAACACCCTGGAATGAAACTCTGAGTAGACAGCCCCTGAGCCTCAGTTTCCCTCTCTACAAAATGAGAATAATACCCACATGAGATATCATTCATCACTAGTCATCTCCCAAACTCCCTGCTCTCCCATCATGCTGTCTTTCACTTTGGAGGCGTTGCAGACACGATTGCTGCACCGCCAGCTACCCCCTCATTGTTGGCCTCGTTAAACCCTACTCTCTGTCTTCACATTGTAGCTCAAATGTCACCTCAGCTGGGAAGACTTCCTGACCAGCCCCCGGGGCAAATCCAAATGAGGTTCCTGCATTTATACTGCTCATAGCACCCTGAACATCCTTCAGAGCATCACATATTTTATAATGATGTATTTTTGTGCAAGTAAAGGAATAATGTCCACCTCACCCCACTAGTCTTGGTGGGCCACAGATCCCAGTCCTCAACTCATCACCGTAACCTCAACAGCTCCCCAGCACTTCACCCTAACAGATGTTAATGTGGGTGGAGCTACCTTATTCTGTACCAGTCTCTGCTTCAGCATTTTATAAGATTCAGTTAATTTCATCTTCACACTGTCTTACCAGATAGGTGCCATTATTATCCCTATTTTATGGATGAGAAACTGAAGCATAGAGAGACTAAGTTCCTTGCCCAAGGAGTCACAACTGGAGGCCCCTAGTGGAAGAAACAAGATTTGAACCCAAGTAATCTGGGTTAAGAAAGGGAAAAAGGCACAATGAGGTTCCCTGGAGATTCTTTCTTTTCTTTCTTGCTTCTTTTCCTCCATCCTTCTCTCCTTGCTTCCCTCCTCCCTTCCTTCCCTCCTTCCTTTCTTCCTTCCCTCCTTCCTTTCCTCCCTCCTTCCTTCCCTCCTTCTCTCTCTCTCTCTCTCTGTCTCTCTCTCTCTCACACACACACACACACACTTTATAGTGGTCACAATGCCAGGGCAGCCATAGCTCATTTATTGTATTTGCATGGTAGATACCTTAGTTCATGCTCATTCTTTGAAAACAAATGTACTGACAAGTCCCTGCTCCGATGGAGGCATTCTAGAAATATGTGAGGAACAGACTCGATGTACCTATTACCAGACAGGTAACAAGGGAATAAGCAAACAAGGAAACTGGTTAAATGCGCGACAGAACTAAACGGGGTGGTGAGGTAGGGCTGGCAGGCTCCTTCACACACCGTCAGGAAGGCGGGCCTCTCTGAGGAGGTGCCGTCGAGCTGGAACCTGGGGGGACAGAAGCCCGCTCTTCCTGCGGGAGGAGTGGGTTAAGGTGGGAGAAGCAATGCAGGCAGAGGCCCTAAGCACCACTCTGCGGCCATGCCTGAGAAGCGAGGGCCGTGGGTGTGCGAGGGACAGAAGGGACGGGAACAGGATAAAGCGTGCGGGCCGGCCGGGCCACATCGCACCTCCAGATTCACGAACTTTTCCAGCCATGTGATGTACCAATCAAGTCACCAAAATCCTTACCAGCGGGTTCACACACTCTTCGCAGTGCTCTGATCCCTGTTAGCTGAGAGGAGGCGTGGGGGCTCTGCGGCCCGGACCCACCAGCTTTTGCTCATTGGTCCAGAGGCTGGCACGTGACCCCAGCACATCCAATCCATGGCCAGCCCGCACCCTGAGACAGCGCCTAGTGCAAGCCTCCGGCTCACCCAGGGGGCGTGGCATTTAGAGGAGCCCATCAGATTCCGCAGGGAACTTAACCCGGACAGTGAAAAGAACAAACCAGTTAGAGGTGAGGAGAAACGTGCGCGGGGACCGAAAAGTAACTGTGGAGAAGACAGGTTAATAACAGAACCCGAGTAAATATTTAAAGCCCTTATTCCTCTGCCTCTAGTGTGCCCATGTGTTCTCAACTCCAAGCCCCAGCTAGACCTTGGTTCTTATCATCAGATTTCTGGAAGAATCTAGCCCTCTTAATACCATTTGAGTAATAATATCATTTATTAAACACTTACTCTGTGCTTTGCGTTAGGGGCTTTCCATGCTAACTCACATTGTCTTCACCAGCATGTACTGAAGCAAGAATCACTATCCCCGTGCTTATACCTGAAGAGGCATCTCCAAGAAGTTGAGTTACTTACCCAAAGTCATAATAAAGCTATAATGGGCAGACCTGGGACTTCAAAAGTCTGTACTATTAACCACTATGATTAACTGATTCTTATTTTCTTAAAACAGAGCCTCATTTACTCGAGTTGGTCTGAGTGAGGCTCTGTTCCCTATAGATGGAACAGAATATCCTTTTCAAATGTCTAAGTATCTATCAGTGCCTGTAATTAGAGTGATGGCTTTTTAAAAAATTATGTGCAAAGCTGTATCCAAAATGTCAAATTTCAGGATATATATAGAGCAAACTGATTTTATGTCCATGTGATATAGAATATAAACTTAGTAAATGAACTTTGGTGAAAGATTTAAAGACAGGTATTAAAGCATGCACACATTAAATGTACCATGCAATGTGATACAGAAATATCAAGCCATATGAATAAATTAACAAAATTACTCCATAGACAGCTCTTCCCATGATACTTTATTCCTCTAGTAATAATGACTAACATTTACTGGACACTTACCATGGGCCAACTTCATGCTAAGCACTGTGTATATTATCTCATTTAAACCTCACTATTGGAAAAATAGTAAAATAACCCCAGTTTACAGATGTGAAAATAGAAACTCAAAGAGAGACTAAGTGGCCGATTTTTATTTTAGAGGCAAAATTTAAATGCAGGTGTATCTGCCTCTGGAAGACTTCTCCTTGACTACTTCAAGCAATTAGCACACCTCAATCAGAGCACCTATCATATACTATGTTGTGATGGTTTATTTGAAGATCATCCTCCACTACAAATCCGCCTTTGAAGAATTTATGGACTCTCTTATTCAACTCTGTCTCCTCTTTGCTTAAAATAGAATAGGAATATAATATTAATACAAAGCAATTAGCTCATCTATTTTTAAAACAAAACTTAGGCCAATAATCACTCCTGCTGACTCTAGGCTATTGGGTGAATTTTGCAAGGCACTGAATTATCACAGAAAATAAAATCAGGATCCAGAAAACTAAACTTCATTTTAGATACAAAAATCGAACTGCAGTCAGTCTCCACACAGGAGACTGCTAAGTTCTTCAGCTTCTTATTAAAAGATTGATTTGCTACAACTCTGTGCCACTCAGAGAAAAGGGAAAAAAAACTGAGCATCTCTGAAAATTTATCATAAAAATTATCTGTAAATAACAAGAAAGATGTTGAAATATTAACGCCTCCTCCATGAGCACATCAAAATGCTCCCTCAGCCACCTTCCATCTGCTTGCCCGCCTCTTCCAGTGTGAGCACAGCCACGCTCCGTTTTCAGCTTATTTGATGTCTAAAAGATTAAGCCAAAAATTGTTTCAGCATGCTGGAAAGTATAATCCTCACATTTCAGACACATTTGGACATCCTAATTTAAAATATGGTGGAAAAATAGCATACTTGTGGGTTGTTCCTTGCCATATTTTAAATGCATCCCTGTAAAATTTATTTCTCTATTAAAATCATGGGCATAAACTTAACTTCTAAATGGAAATAACAACAGCAACAACAATAATAATAGCAGCTAACACTAACATAACATTGTTCTAAGCACTTTACGGTCATTCACTTAATAATCCTGTAATGTTCCTATTACTAGCTCCATTTTACAGAGTAGAAAACTGAGGCCAAGGGGCATTCAGTGACTTGTTCAAGGTCACACGGCTGACTGTAGCAGAGCCATTACTTGAAACCAGGGGTCTTGACTCCACATACTATGTTCTTACCCACTGCATCAATCTGCCCAGGAGGTGTTAGCCATTACCTAGCTTTAATCCTTTCCTTTCCAATATCTTTTGTCATTGTCATATTGCAGCAGATAAAAAGCTGGATTGTGAGTGTAGTGGGTTGAACAGTGGCCTCAAAAAAGATACGTCTAAGTCCTGGGGAAAGCAGCAGCACCAGATCCAAGATGGCAGCCAGCAGGAGGCTGATGAAGGAGCTTGAAGAAATCCGCAAATGTGGAATGAAAAACTTCCCTAACATCCAGGTTGATGAAGCTAATTTATTGACTTGGCAAGGCTTATTGTTCCTGACAACCCTCCATTTGATAAGGGGGCCTTCAGAATCGAAATCAACTCTCCAGCAGAGTACCCATTTAAACCACCGAAGATCCCATTTAAAACAAAGATCTATCACCCAAACATCAATGAGGGGCAGGTCTGTCTGCCAGTAATTAGTGCTGAAAACTGGAAGCCAGCAACCAAAACCGACCAAGTAATCCAGTCCCTCCTAGCGCTGGTGAACGACCCCCAGCCCGAGCACCCACTTCAGGCTGACCTAGCTGAAGAATACTCTAAGGACCGTAAAAAATTCTGTAAGAACACTGAAGAGTTTACAAAGAAATACGGGGAGAAGCGACCTGTGGACTAAACTCTGCCGCGACCGATCCCAGCGAGTGTGAGCAGAGACCCCGAGCAACGCCTTCAGACACCCCGCAAAGCAGGACCCTGTGGAAAATTGACACGGGCCACCGCCTGGCGTTTGCTTGTGGCAGTTACTAACTTTCTACAGTTTTCTTAATCAAAAGTGGTCTAGGTAACCTATAAAGAAAGGATTAAAAATTTAAGATGTTCTAAAAAAAAAAAAAAAAAGATATGTCTAAGTCCTTACCTCCTGAATCTGTGAATGTGACCTTATTTGGAAAAAGAGTCTTTGCAGATATAATTAAAGTTATAGATCTTGAGATGAGATCTTCCCAGATTTAGGGCAAGCCCTAAATCCAAAGACAAGTGTCCTCATAAGAGGAAGACAGACAGAGATTTGAGAAACAGAGACACGGGGGAGAAGGTAATGTGAAGCCAGAGGCAAAGATTGAGTGATGTGTCTACAAGCCAAGGAATGCCAAGGGTTCCTGGCAGCCAACAGAAGCTAAGAGAAAGGCAAGGAATGTATTCTCCCTTCAAGCCTCCAGAAGGAACCAACCCTGCACACACCTTGATTTCAGACTTCTGGTTCCCACAGCTGTGAGAGAATAAATTTCTGCTGTGAAATTTAGCCACCTAGTTAGTGGTAATTTATTACAGCAGCCCCAGGAAGCTAATACAGTGAGTCTTGTGCCCAAAAACCCTGAATAGAAATCACATCCTCACTTTATAGTCAGGGAAACTGAGGTTCAAAATGAGGAGTTCATTAACATGCTGTCAATCACACAACAGGTTTGTGGCAGAGCCAAGCCAGGCTCTAAGCTACATGCTGGTCTCCCAATTCCTGGGCCAGCATCCTCTTCTTAACCCACCTCTTCCAGAGACAGAAGTATATATGCACTTTAGAACCTGACCACCTATGTTGGTGTCCTTGTTCTGCCATTTGCTAGCTGTGTACCTCTGTTTTCTCATCCGCAAAATGAGAATGGAAATGACAACTACCTCACTATGTTATTTTGGGGAACAAGTGAGTCAATATATGTGACTGGTATGCAGTAGCTCTCAATAAATATAGTTATTACTGTTATGTTATTCTAATATCTATTTAGCAATTGATAAAGGGCAAATTATAAAATCAAGAATATGGGAGTGCCTAGCGAAAAAAAAAACCTGATAGACACATTAGCAGGGTTTATCATTATGTGTGGAAATTTGTGACAAAACTTATTTCCCAATTTCTTATGAAGGTGTTAGACATCAAAAGGTAATGTCCATCATCCTTGACTTACACCGCTCTGACAGTCTTCATTGGCCCCACTCCCAAAAAGGAGTGCCAATATGATTGACCAGTGACCAGGACATTGACTGGAATGTGGGTGCTAGCAAAAGGAACACAGCCATGCCCCACATCCTCTTTTCCACTTGTGCAGCCCCAAAAGAGCAAGCGGCCCCACACCTCTCATCTGCTTCCTGCTCTCCCACGGTGACCACTGCTGAAAACACAGCCTTCTTAGGCAGTTCTGCGATCCACCCAAAAGTTCTGCCATCCACCCAACTTTCCAGCTAAGGGGACCAGTAAAGCAAGCAGGGCTTTCCCTGTCTGGACGGACGGGGCCCTGCCCATCTTCCTTTACCCTTTCACTTCTGGGTATCCATGTGGTAAGCACAGCAGAACCTCCTCTTGCTAACCTTGATTTCCCCCTGAGCATGGTGGCTATATGGAGTCAACATGCAGCAGGCATGGCCATCTGGAGGTCTAATGGGGAGGGAATGGCAAGCTCTCTCACTAGTCAAAAAAATCCCTGCATGGAGGGATACTGAGCCCATCCTCGGGGATTAATAAAGCCATACCATGTTTCTCTTTTGACTGATGGGCTGTAGGTATATATCCCTTTTTGGTCAGACCCTGGATAGGGGCAGAAAGAACAGTAGCATTCAGACACCAAAACCCCACCCAAACTCCTAACAACTTCATATTACCTTCTGATGGAAGTGTACAATAAGCTCAATTTTTTCAAAGAATAATAATGTTCATTATAAAGTGTACTCCAGTGTATTGAACTTCCTATTAGTCATCTGAATGATAATGCACATTTGAAGAATACCAAGAAAATGAAACACTTGGGGAAATTAAAGCCATTTCTCCCCCAAATCAAATAGCCATCAATTTTTTGTAATGGTTATCCTGTTCTAATTATAGCACTGGATCTACACACACACACACACACAAATACACACTACACCCCTTGTCATATCTATCCCAATATAAAATCCAAGCCAGCTGCTGGAATTAAGCTAAATACTATTGGAATCAACAGTGTCCTTAGGAAACATAGGGCTGGGATGCTGATTTCATCACAATTCTATCTGCCTGTACTTTTTCCAGGAAGTTCAAGAACCATGAGCAGCTGTAGAAATCCAAGTCATCAGAAAAGCAAACAAAGGCAGCTCCTCTCCTGCAAAGCAAATTCCCTAAAAGGGCCTCAGCATCTGCCTTCTTAGCATAAAGGGTGAGACCTTAATCTATGGTGAATTTTTAATACTTTTCTCTTCCTTTTTGTTCCAGTCATTTGGGAAACATGATTGATCCCTTTTACTCCAGGCCAGGCACCAGACTTCTACCATCACCCATAATCATGTTAATTGCCTTTGACTTTCAAGAATTAACCAATGCATGACACACTTCACCCATTTCTCCTTCCACAAATATCAAAAGGAGGTCCTTTCCCATTTCCAAGACTGGGTGGGTGGCTGATAAACTCCTACAGGCGAGGAGTATTAAGATGATGCCGCCACCCCTCTCACAGTAGGGTCAGGATTTTCATCCAAGTCTCTGAGACCCAAAGATGCTCATATCTTATTAACATCTTAAATTTGAAAATGTTCTCCATTTAACCTTCAAACTAAAAATGTATACCTGTCAACCAAGGTGTGGCCTAGAGGAACCTGGAGAGACAACGTCCCAGCTAAGGTAAGCAACAACTGTTTAGCTCCAGCTCACTGGGTTCAGGGCTACCAGATGTGCCCAGTGTTGAAAAAATTCAGAAATCCAGGTTTTACATGAAGTCTCCCAGTTTTATAATGCTGGCAACTAGTTCCCAAGGTCACACAGCCAAATTATGGCAAAGTGAGGACTAGATCCAGGCCTCCTGACTTCACCAAGCCCAAGAGGTCTTGGCTCTGTATATACTTGTGCATTTTACTCAACAGCTATTTACTAAACAATTACTATATTCAGGGATATTATTTTAATAAGTAGATGGATGGATGGAGGGACAGCCAGATATTTACTAAGGAACTAAAGAAGAAAGCAAAAGAAGAAGGAGAAGAAGAAGGAGGAGGAAGAGGGAAAAGAAGGAGAAGGAGGAGGAGGAGAAGAAGAAAAGGAGGAGGAGGAGGGGAGGGAGAAGAGGAGGAGGGGAGGGGAAGGAGGAGGAGGGGAGGAGAAGGAGGAGAAGGAGGGGGAGGAGGAGGGGGCAAAGGAGGAGGAGGGGGAAAAGGAGAAGGAGAAGGAGGGGGAGGAGGAGAAGAAGAGGAAAGAAGAAGAAGGAGAAGGAGAAGAAAGCAAAACATAATTCCCAAGTTTACAATATACCTTTTTAAAAAACTGAGATTCATGGGGCGGCTGGGTGGCTCAGTCAGTTAAGTGTCTGCCTTCAGCTCAGGTCATGATCCCAGAGTCCCACAGTCCCAGGATCAAGCCCAGCATCGGGCTCCCTGCTTAGCAGGGAGTCTGCTTCTCCCTCCACCCCTCACCTGGCTCATGCTCTCTCTCTCTCAAATAAATAAATGAAATCTTTTAAAAAAAAAAACCTGATATACAACATTTAATTCATAACTATCATTTTCCTTCCTACAATAATTTTATTTGCAATTGATGTTGAATAGGAAATAGATCACATACTCTGAAATCTAAAAGTAAGGCAAACACAGAAATTCTGTTTAAGCCAGAGCATCTTCCACTAAGAAAACCATGACTGAGGAAGCACTGTAGCTTGAATCCACAGGTAAAACCTCTTCTTGGATTATTTAAGAACAACCTCTTTACTCCTCTGCACTCTTGGGAGCACAGGGTATATTTCTGAAGTGTTTCTATCAGGATAGTAATTAGTATAGCTGAGAAATGCCATCAACAGCAAAAGTAAAATTAGCCTTTACTTGTAAAATGTCTCCTGGGACATGCTGGTGGCTCCTGTCTCCACCAAGCCAAGTATTGGGCTTGCTGTGTCATCCTACAGCAAGCAAATTGCCCCATCAGCAGCACCTGAATAAAACCACCAACACATCATACTGACGACCAACATGTCTTCCTTTGCCTATTTTTTTTTTTAAGATTCACCCATTTATTGAAAGAGAGAGAGCACAGGAGAGAGGGACAGAGGGAGAATCTCAAGCAGACTCCCCACTGAGCATGGAGCCCAACGTGGGGCTAAATCTCACAACCCTGAGATCATGAACTGAGCCAAAACCAAGAGTTGGACGCTTAAGACTGCACCACCCAGGCACCCCTTCCTTTTCCTATTTCAACCACACCTGCCACATCCTAGCTACATGGTCCCATCAAATTGCACACACGACTCTTTTGCCACCGGGGTACACCTAATTTCCCTGAAAATTTAGCTTAAACCTGTGGCGTGTGTTAGCCAACATGAGCCTTTGAGACAATTTTATTCAATACAGTGATGCAACAGGGAAAACTGGGACTCAGGGATAGGAGGTGATTTGGCCAACATCTCATCCTGTTTTGCATCAAAGTGAAATCTAAGTTAATTCCTAGTCTGGAGCATTCTCTTTTCACTAAACCAAGCAATCTCCTTAGGTTTAATCTTCTTTTACTCCATACCTATTGTCTCTTTATCTGGACCATTCCTGACCAGCTCTTCCCTGGGTTTGAGGAAACCTCGCCACCTACTCACAGCTGAACTCCTCTTCTCCCTCCCCTTTCAGACTTTGTTTCACCAATAACCCTTTTTCTACTGGCCCATTCCCTGCATGGTAAGAATATGGTCAAATGTGTCACATATTGGTGAGGAGATTCCCCAAACTCTGCATCCCTCCAGTTACCATTTTCAAAGCCAAGCTACCTGCAGAAAGAATATAAAAAATCAACATTACCACTTCTAACCCACTGCAGCCCAATATCTACTCTCACCACCTCCATAATGTTCTAGCAGAGGCCACAACACAGCCAATTCCACCAAACCCACATCCCTACTTAGCATCACCACTTGGATGAATGAGGCTTTGCAACAAAACATGATCAAGAACAAACTCCTGATCTCCCCGCATACTAAGCCTGTTTGGCCTCAGCCTTCCCCAGTGGCTCAAGCCCAAAACTTGACTCCTTTTGCTTCCCCCACAAGAATGGAAGCTCCATACAGGCAGGAAATTTTGTCTATTACTATACTCTCAGCACCTAGCCCAGCACATGGTAGAAGTTTCATATTTGTTGACTTGATCCATTTCAGCCATTCAGTCATCATCTTGCTTGACCCTCTTGGGGGACACCAGTGACACCTCTAGTGGAAAATGGGTAAACACATCTAAGCCAATGGAGAGATTTGGGTTAGAGAACTTTGTTTGAGAGACCATTCCTTTGGTACAAACTGTTAAAGTGTCATTGTAAGAGTTTTAGTTGGGCAGAGATTATGTAGCAGATTGATTCAGTAGACAAAGATTAGCAAAACAGGCCAAAGTTTACAAAAATCCATTAATCAAACACCTCCTATGAGTCCTCAGGTTTCTAGCTGGTTGGATTAATGTGTGGAATTATCTAGACCTGGAAGCCATGTGACCTTTTCTGGGCAACTTGAGAGTCTGCCTTTTCGGAGGATTCAGACAACAGCTTTTACTGGGAAGTCATCCTCATCTTTTTTCTCTATTACTCCCTATAGTGATACAAAAATTTACAGTTTCCATCTCATGCTGCAGAAAATATTTCAATTCAGCCTACCAGAAAAATGTAATGTGATTCTTCCTTTTTTCTTTTTTTTTAAGCATGAGAAAAGTCTGGCTATGGCCCAAAATTTTCCTGAGCAGCCATCTGCAATACAACATGAACTGGCTTGGATTCAGCTAAAAGGGTCAATACCTTGGTCAAGAAAACTCTCCTAGCCACCCCTTAGAACAGGACAACAACAACAACAAAACTGTTTCCAAAATTGTGGTATGGTATTTCCTTGGCATATAACAATACTTACACATCCAACAATGACATTTTGGAGATGGCATCTTTCTCTCTCTCTCTCTCTCTCTCTCTCTCTCTCACACACACACACACACACATACACATTAATAATAGAAAAGGGATGTCAAAGAATCAAGCCAAGGAAAATTAAGCTCTTCGCAACCCAACAGAACCACAGCTTCTGCTGGGTTCATAAGCACCTTTCCCTTTTGACCTTTAGCATATCGACAGAGGAGCTCTTAAAGTCATCCTTCTGCTGTACCATGGCAGAGGACGTCACAGAGCCAGGAACATATAGGAAAAATCATAGAAACAAAATAGTTTGTCCCAACATATGCCTCTGTACCTATTATGTACCGTAATAACATCTCTTAATTCAGAAAAAATTAAAAAGTGATCTCTAAGGGCCAAATTCTCCTTCTCCTCTTTAGATAGAAGCGCAATACTTGGGCCACTACTTTTGCCCTACCTCCATATCTATGCTTTATGAAATAAATCTCTAGTCATCTAGTTTCTCTTGGCCATTCCCTTCATTGAGAACTTGGACCCCCTATGACCGACCCCTGCTCCCACCTACCATTTTAAATAGTTGTCCATCCCCAGGGACTATCTCTAATGCCACCTTCCCTATATAAAGTCTTCCTTCATCTCTTCCTTCTCTGGGCTCCTAAATCAATTTAATTGTATCTTTTAATGGCAGGGACAAATTTCTTCCTTTTTTTATGGGCCTTTTTTTACAAGGTTTTATGAGACAGCATTTTCTCTGCTAGACTAGGTTCTCATGGCAGGAGCTGGGATCTCCTCATTTTTGTAACCATAAAGCTTCTAAACAGAGAGCCCTGAATATTCATGGCTCTATCAGTCAAGATGCATTGGGCTATTAGTAACAAAGCCTGAACTCAAATTGGCTTATACAAATTGCAGGAAAATCAGAGATGGGGCAATCTTCAGGTATGGCTCTGATTCCATTTCTCTGCCATTCTTTTAGCACTCTACTTCCCCATGTGATACCTTTGTTCTCAGATTGGTTTCCCTCATGGTTATCATCATCTATTATTTGGATATTTACTCATGTTGGCATGGTGCTAAATATTTTTTACATGAACTCCCTCATTTAATCCAATTAAACTTAAGTCCTATTAAATTTACTCCACTAGCAGTAAATTTACCCCTAAAGCAGGTACTATTATTACACTTATTTCAAAAGTGGGGAAACAGTTTCATAAAGATAAAGTTGCCTGAAGTCCCACAGTTGGAAATGGAACCCAAGTAATCCACCTCCAAAGCTGGTACTCTCAACCACTGTCAAAGACAATCAAGCAAGACTCAAGAAGGCAGGCCCCACTAAGGCCACATAACCAGTCTGCTCACAGAAACTCTAATCAGACAGCATATCAGATACAAAGGGTAAAACTGGGGCTGCCAGATTACGATATAAGCATCATTTAGGAATGTCACTCCATATCCTACAGTAAGGGCAGGAAACACCTAATAGGTATGAAGAAGGTGGTCAAGACTGGTACCAAGTTGAGACTTACTCACTGAAGTTCATCAGAAAAACTAGATGAGATTTGGAAAGGCAATGATTTTCTCGTTGTAAAGGCCAGTGGCTTAGGCCTCCGAGTTGTGTAATGCAGAGTCCACACCTATCCTAAGATCACCTTGTGTACACACAGCTGACCACTCCATACTACAATCAGGGCTGACTAACTGGAGACCAAATTTGGAGTTAGTCTGGCTGGGCTCAAGTCCAGCTCTTCCACTTACTAACTGTAACCTTGGACAAGTTATCTCTCTTTTAGCCCTGCCTTACTCACAAATGAAATAGTGATATTTTTTTAACAATTTTATTTATTTATTTGTCAGAGAGACAGAGAGACAGAGAGAGAGAACACAAGCAGGGGGAGTGGCAGGCTCCTGCTGAGCAAGGAGCCCAATGCAGGACTCGATCCCAGGACCCTAGTATCATGACCTGAACCAAAGGCAGACGCTTAACCAACTAAGCCACCCAGGCATCCCGAAATAGTGATATTATTAACAGTACCTACTTCACAGGGTCATCATGAGGATTAAATGAGATACCATATGTGAGCCCATCAGCACAGTGTTTGAAATATCATTATTTCATTTAGGGTATACGTAGGAAGTGCTTTACAAGCTATACTGATCATTTTTATTCTTATCAAGGGAACATATTGTAGTCAGGTGGGTGTGCTAGATGGGAAAGTGATTCACAGACTCACATGCTTGCCTGAGAAAGGCAGGAGCGCAGACTTTCTCCAACTCCTCCTCCCCAACCCCTTCCAGAAGCCCTACACTATCTAGGTGTTGGAAAGATGCTGTGCCCACTCTCCTGGACTCTAGCTAGGCTTCTACAGAAGAGAGAAAGCTCATATCAAGGGCTCTTCTCAGAAAGAGAATTGAGCAAGAAGTTCTTCCTTCCCAAATTTCATGCTCACGTAAAGTTCCAAGGTAGAGTAAACTATCAAGGTACATCACTGCTATTCCTTAGTTATGCTCTACGTAGAAAAAAAAAAATGGGTCTCTAATGATTTTCACAAGATAGTAAGGGTGTCTTACACTTTATAGTCTTCTTCAGCCCTTAGTCTGTTACTGGGAACACAGTAGGTACCCAATTACCCTTACTTGGTAACTTCCAAAACTCTTTTTTTCCTTGCACTATCACAAATGCCTACAGCATAACTTAGTTTGCAGTGTTCAATTTTACTTGTAATCACAAAAAAAAAAAGTGAAATAGAATTATCTGCAGTGAACTGGAAATTTTGGCACCCCAAGACAAACATAATGAACCAAAAGTCCTTAATGAAAATGTAAACATATACTTCAGTATGACACCCAACACCAGGCAAACTCTTCCAGCATAACTTATTCCTGAATGTGGACTAAAATCTATCACCTCTAAGATATTGTACTTGAATATGTTTAGTGAATGTGGTGCTGTCCATCTATCAGTTTCCACCCTACCAATGTACACACCCTTTAACTATCATCAAAATCCTGGCACATGTCCCCTACTTCTCAGCAAAAATTGAAGAGCAGTGAGCTGAAGACATGTCTCACATTACCAAGAGCTCATTCATTTCATTAACTACCAGGAACTACTTACTCCTAATACATGTGCAATATGTAATATTAAGTGGCAATATCTAGACAGAGGTTTTACCTAAATATCCTCAGATGCCCTTGGGGTTAGAGTGGGGATAAGGAAGTGAAATGCTGTGCACAATTCAGGTTATACACATTTTTCTACAGAAGATGTAAAAGTTTTCATTGGCTTCTAAAAGGGTACGTGGCTCCCCAAAGTTAAAAACCACAAACAGAAGTTTAAAAAATTTGAGAAAGTAAACTTTATTATTTCTAAATTTGAGCAATTTCTAAATTTGGTCATCATGTGCACTGTCCAACTCTCCATCTCATATATTTACTTATTTCTCTGGTTCCAAAATTCCTTGGGAACTTTTATATTACTTCACATGGATATTTCAGAAATCTCACCCAAGGGACGAATCAGTGAATTTTAATTTTTTTTCAACTCCTTTTTAGATAATATATGCTCAGGAGACAATACTTTTTAGAACTCAAGCTAACTGTTGTAACTTAAAATAGAAGATGCCAGATTATAACACGCCTAGTTCTAAAAGTTTATAACTGGCATCATAGTCTCATCCACTTTGGAGACCCAATTCTCCAATAAGACTAAAGGAGTTTATGAAAAGTGGAGAATTTTAAGACTAAAGGAGTTTATGAAAAGTGGAGATTTTTTAAAGTTCCATAAAGGATGTGATCTGACATTATATAAAGAAACTACATGGGTCCACTAAGATAAGACAGCATGAATTGATCCTGGTGTCAGTTAATACCACTTCTAGAATTTCTCCAATGGGCATAATCAGAGGTAGGGACTGACAACGTGGGTGTGAAGGTCAGGAGATCCCAAAAGGCTACTGATGTTGCTGTTGAAACAGCTGTCTACAGATAGAGGTGACAGTAGTTAACTTTCTTTGGTTGTGGTCTTCTTAAAAACTGAAATAAGGTAAGCTCCCATTTATGTGTTGCACAAAGGTATTTCCCAGTAAGGGCTGTCCTTTCCTCCTTACCACCTGATCCTCATGCTTCCTCCTTAGAGAATCTCCCATCATGCCCCTTTCTCAGAAAGAGGCTTTCCATAGCTCTGCTGAGAGAAAGACTGTGGTTCTCATGACTCTCTTGGGCACAGCTGATTGGACCTAGCACAAACAAGCTGGGCCAATCAGATTTTTGGTTGTCTGAATTTGAAATTGAAACCAAGCAACTCTAGGCAGTATCTATTAAGCACCTGAATGGAGAAGATGCTTTCCTTGAGTGGCCACTTTTTCATAAGCAGCATATGAAAACAGATATCAAGAAAGAAAGTAAGAGAGACATGAGATAAAAATAAGAGCAACTGACTTTGTCCTTTTATTCCTGATTATTTTCCAACTAACTTTATTCCAACCTCCCAGGACACCTGGCTGCCCTATCTACACTTAGGGTCTGAAAAGAACTCTTGTATGTTCCTAGTAAATGCCTTTCTTTTCCCCTTCAACATGTTTGAATGGGCCTCTACTACTTGCAGCTACATTTTCCCTTAAATAAGTGGTGACTAAATCAATTAGTAAAAAAAAAAAAAATGAGCTGGATTCTCAAAGAAGACAAAGAAGAGGTTTCATAGGGGAAAGGTGCTGGGAGAAGTGGAAACCAGGAATGCTGGGACCCAAGAAGGGAAGATCTGACTTTGAGACACAAGACTGAGAACAATCCAAAGACAAATTCTGAATAGGTGTGACCACTCCCATGAAACCACCTGGTCAGAAACCACCTGAAAAGGATCCAGTTGAGGGGACTCCTGGGTCAGGAAGCTGTCCGTGTACCTTGAAATTCCTGTAGATAGAGGCAAGTTCAGGAAAAATTCTAACTGGATGAATGAGACCATCCTCACTAGAGTACAATAATCCATAATAAAGAACTTCCCCATTCCTGAAGCCCTGCCTTTATGGATCCAGTGAATTTGTCAAAGTCATAACCACCTGAGCAGATGTGCCAGACCTTCAATGAGCATTCTGAGAGATAATCTCTCTCATTCTTCTACCACCTACAGTTTTAATTTTCCAGCCAGTCCCTGGAGTTGCTTCCTCCCATCCATCTGGGTGGGTTTCCAAGATAGGAGTTTTCCTCTGGCATTCTCCTCTGCACATGTAATTGACCAAGCATGCATTTGCTCCTTCCTACTTGCCCTCTCTCCTCTGTTGCTCTTGACAACATGCTCCCTTCCTTGTTCTGGCTTTCTGTCCTTCCTGTATAACTTCTTGACAGCATCCTTAAGATACTGGCAAGCAGCACATTCCTACTTCCACTCTATATTAGGGCTTCCATTTCCACATCAAATTCCCTGGTTTTCAAGCAAATTTGTTTTTCCCTTTAAGACAATAGAAAGAACACATTTTTGAAGCTAAGCATACCCCAGATTCAAATTCCAGCTCTACCTAAGGGTGAGACCTCCGGCAGGCCATTTAATCTCTCTTGTCTTGTTTCTCCTCTATAAAATGGGGATGCCACATGTTTTGCAGGGCTGTTGAGCTCACATGGAAAGCAACTAGTAAATTCCTGGCACATAGTAGGAGCTCAAAAATGCTTATTCTCTCTCCCTTTCAAGATCAATGTCAGACATAGTCAAAAAACACCATAAAAAGCCAGTAAAGGTATAAAGAAATGATGGTTTAAAAAATAGGTTTCAGGGTGCCTGAGTGGCTCAGTCGGTTAAAGTGTCCAACTCTTGATTTCAGCTCAGGTCATGATCTGGGGGTTGTGAGATCAAGCCCTGTGTCAGTCTCTGCATTGGGCGTGGAGTCTGCTTAAGATTCTCTTTCTCCCTCTTCTTCTGCCCCTCCCACCTTCTCTCGCTCTAAAAAAAAAAAAAAAAAAGAAGATTTCATTTCCTTAAAGGGTTGTTTATTTCCTTAAAAGATTAATCTCTATTTACCAAATGTCTGCCTCTAAAAGAATCAAAGTATTCATGGTTACGAGTCCAGGTCAATATTTTAAAAAAAAAAGAAAAAAGAAAAGATATCATTCACAATTAATTCTTTCCCACACAATGTTGAATCAGGTTTTACCTTTTATATTAATATTTTTGCATAAATACATACATTTTGATCATCACTTCACAAAGTTAAAGAATTGAGTGTAGGCAAAGTATTAAGAAAAATTAAGATATAGTAATCATCCAATTAACTCAAGGTTTCTCATCATTGTAGCTATTGACATTCTTGGCCAGATAATGTAGAGCTCAATTCTATGCACTTTGGGCTGTTTAGCAATATCCCTAGCCTCTACCGGTGACCGGATGTCACTCTACCCACTGGATGTCACCCCTTCCAGTAGTGACAACCAAAAATGTCTCCAGACATTGCCAAATGTCCCTTGGGAGGTAAATTGCCCTCAACTGAAAACAAGTAAGTTAACTTGTGCAGTGTACATAGCCAAACCAGACAGCACAAGCCAAGCCGGGGGTTTATAAGATAGGAAGTAGCTGTACTTTTTCTCTCCAAAATGTTCCCACTGAAAACAAAATGGCTGCACATCACTTCCAAGATACAATCAAATGCTGGCCTCACAGAGAAACCAAGAAGAAATTGCACGTGCCAGAATTCTGTTTGTCAAGCTACCCTAGCTCTTGGCTACATGCCCACACTCTGCCTAAAACCTACTTCCCAAACTTTTGGAAAATGCTTTCCACAGCTTTCAGAACCTGACCTTTACAGCAGCTTTGTGTGTGTGTGTGCGTGTGTGTGTGTGTGAAACAGATCTACAATTTTCTATATTCTTGCAAAGCCAAAACCACTTATTGAGTCCAAATGCCAACTGGGGGTGGTGGGAATTTGCGCACAGATGTCAGTGGACTCCAAAACAACAACACAAGAGCTCCACCTGCAACTAATTATAGAAACTGAAATTGCACTCTGGCCAGAGGAGGCTAGGTTCAGAACCCACCCCATCTGCTTTGGCCGATAAAATCACTCTGTTACTTTTCTCCTGTCAACATAGACTTGCTTCTCAAAATCCTGGGAGGATGTTGTCTATAGAGAATTTTATCAGGCAGTGAATGTTTTGAGGGTGACCACTCCCTCTGCCTTCCCCCTTTAGAGCTTGGTTTCAAAAAGTGCCTTGGCACAAGCGAGACTAAAATAATCTATCCATTGAAATATTCCAAAATGTTTTCTTTAGTTGCTTGTGTGCTGTTGCTATCCCATCGCCAAAATAAAGTGATCCAGAGAGAAAATGGAAGATGGAAATCATTTAGCTCTCCCAAGTTCCAGCATGCAGGAATGTTTATATTCCTCCCCCCATTAGTCAAGTCTTTCATAAAATAAAACCTGGGAATAAAAATCTGTAAGGCTACTAATGCAGTGCACATGGCTGATCCCAGGGCTGACTGCAAGAGATTACTGAGGCAAAAACCAGCTGACATCTGTGACAAAGATGTGTGTAGTTCACTTCAAATCATTCTCCTACATTCTAGCAAACAAAGAAATCAACTGTTGGCTATGAGCCATCTCATCTATCTTCAGAACCAAAGGAAGTTTTCACCTACCCATGAAAGCCATTTAAAATTGTGGTTTCAGTCTAAGTAGGTCATTGCCTAAGTCTGGACCAAAGTTTTTCCACCTTTCTGGAAATGTAGACAAAAGCTACAGTTCTCTGAAGAGCTGAGGAAGACTATTTCAAGATGAGGAAGGTGAACTTTTGTTGTTGTCCTTCTAAAATTCAGGACATGTCCTTCTAAATTTCAGATTATGCTGTGGTGCTAAACTGGTTTATATTATGCAGTTCTAAATCTGTGTGCCTATGCAACATTGGGGAAGACACAAACACTCATACTTTAAATAAGAGTTGAAATGAAAAAAAGTTATATACCTATATGACATTTGATTGACTTCTTAATTTCTCAGGTCTCTCTTTTTTAGATTTATCTATTTACTTGAGAGAGAGAGAGAAAAAGAACACGGTGGGGGAGGGGCGGAGGGAGAGAATCTCAAGCTGACTCCCCACTGAGCGAGGAGCCCAACACCGGGCTCAATCCCACGTCCCTGAGATCATGACCTGAGCAGAAATCAAGAGTCAGACACTTAACCGACTGAGTCACCCAGGTACCCCTCAGTCTCTTAATATGACTTAGGAACCCTTAAGATATTTGAAGAAAGAGGGTGACTAAGGACAGCTCAAGTCAGTACAATGAACATGTTTTTGTCCTACAGCAACCCTTTGTCCTTCATCTCAGTTCCTAAAAAGAACTGCCCCTCTCCCAATGCCTGCAGTCTAAAGGGCTCACAAGTCACAGTAACCCCTTCTCACGTATCTATTCCTTGCCCCAGCCACATACACTCAACCTCTCTGCAATTTCATTACAGGAACTAATAAATCCCCCTTTTTCACCTACACAGGTTTGAGGAGCTTTTGCGTCACTACTTTGGAGTGTTGCCCAATACAATTGGTAAGTAGGTTTCTTCATTCCAATGTGTAAGGTCCTTTAAGACCTCACTTCACCTCACTGAAATGCACCTATTTCTCTGCTTATCATGACTGATAATTATTATGAATAATAGTGATCAATAATTTTTTGTTGTATCAGTTAGGAAGATATTGAGCTGCTAGTAATAGACCACCCAACAAACAGGGACTTAAACCACTAGCGGTTATTTTCTCACATGACTACAGGTCTGGAGGGCAGCCACTGTGTGCTGCAAGTGCTCAGAGATGGCAGGACAGAGTTTCTGTGTTTGGCGTGGCCTTCTTTCATGGTTACTACACAGCTGACATAGCTCCAGACAACAAATCAACACTTGAGACAGGAAGAAGGGGGAAGGAGCATTGCTGGTGACATTTACTCTTTTTATCAGGAAAACAAAAGCTTTCCCAGAATCTCCCACTTGGGTTTCATTGGCCAGTTACATGAGATAGAAAGGGAAAAGCCTGATGCTGAGCCATTAAACAGGCATCACTAGGATACTCTGGAAGGCCCAGCCACTGAAGGAACCTTTGACCACACTGATAGCGTTCATCTACCTTCACAGGTCTCAAACTTTAATATCTTGTTTCCAGAGCTACTCCTGAAGTAGTCTTTTCCAAAGTGTGGCCTTTATTCCCTTAGTTCTAAGAATATTTATAGTTTATGACAAATAAGATTATTTAAAATATATATATTAAACAATATATATAATAACAACATATATATGTTAACATATATAATAGAATATATATATATGAATATATATGAATATATATATGAATATATATATATGAATGACTTGGCAGGGAGTACATTCCCCTGACCCCACTGACTCTCGGCTTGGCCATGTAACATGCTTTAGGCAATACAATGTGAGTTGACTTGATATAAGCAGAGGCTTTAAAAGTGTCTGTGTCCAGGCCTGTACCTCTGAAACAAATAATACATTATATGTTTAAAAAAAAAAAAAAAAAAAAAAGGGACGCCTGGGTGGCTCAGTTGGTTAAGCGACTGCCTTCGGCTCAGGTCATGATCCTGGAGTCCCGGGATCGAGTCCCGCATCAGGCTCCCTGCTCGGCAGGGAGTCTGCTTCTCCCTCTGACCCTCCTCCCTCTCATGCTCTCTGTCTCTCATTCTCTCTCTCTCAAATAAATAAATAAAATCTTTAAAAAAAAAAAAAGAAGAAGAAGAAGATAGCAGGAAGGGGAAAATGAAGGGGGGAACTCGGAGGGGGAGACAAACCAGGAGAGACTATGGACTCTGAGAAACAAACTGAGCATTCTAGAGGGGAGGGAGGTTGGGGATGGGTTAGCCTGGGGATGGGTATTAAAGAGGGCATGTACTGAATGGAGCACTGGGTGTTATATGCAAATAATGAATCATGGAACACTACATCAAAAACTAATGATGTAATGTATGGTGATTAACATAACATAATAAAATTAAATTAAAACTGTCTGTGTGGTTTGGTTGGACTCTTGGCATCTATGATCCACCATAAGATGAATTCCTGAATACTTCTGTCCCAGGGAGAATGTGGACACATGTAGAACATATTTGAAGCCAACTTTCAGCCTAAAGTCCAGCCCTGCCCAACTAAGTTGCACCCAACCTGCAGATACATGAGGGAGAGGTAAATGCTTATCTTTTTAAGCCAATAGGTTTTGGAATGCCTTGTTATACAGCATTACTGCAGCAATAGCTGCTAAATATATAGATGCTTGATTTAAGATAAAGTTTCATGGTCTTTGCTGAAGCTAAGCAAACTTAATAATTTTTTTTTTCCTTTTTTAAAAATTTATTTTGGGGGGGGTGTGGGGCAGAGAAAGAATCCAAGGCAGACTCCCCACTGAGCATGGAGCCTGATGCATGGTTCAATCTCACAACCCCGAGATCAGGATGTAAGCCGAAATCAAGAATCAGACATTCAACTGCTCAACCAACTGAGCCACCCAGGTGCCCCCTTAATAAATTTTTTTTTTAACTGCAGGAGTTAAAGCATTTCATTTCACATGCTGATATATTGTATGAGTTTGTTAGGGCTGCCATAACAAAGTATCACAAACTGGGTGGCTTAAACAAAGAAATTTATTGTCTCACAGTTCTGGAGGCCAGAAGATCAAGGTCAAGGTGTCACCAGGGTTGCTTCCTTCTGAGGACTGTGAGTGAAGAATCCAGGCTTCTTTCCTTGGATTGTAGACAGTCATCTTCTCCCTGCCTCTTCACATGGTCTTCCCTCTGTACATGTTTATGTCTGTGTCCAAATTTCCCCTTTTGGTAAGGACATCAGACATTGGGTTAGCGCCCACCCAAATGACCTCATTTTAACTTGATTACCTCTAAAAAGAACTTATCTCCAAATAAAATCACATTCTGAGTTACAGGGGATTAAGATTCCAACATATCTTTTTGTGGGGAACATAACTCAATCCATAACAGATGCATTATGGATTTCCAGGATAGGACTATCTAGTATGTCATGTCTCAAGTTTATTTGGCTGGAAAATCCCCTCTGGAAAGTGTCGTTTCCCTGGATACGCTTTGGAAAACTGGCTTTGAGGGATCCATGGATCTCAGATTCAGAGTAGCAGAAGGAATGGGGTCTGAAAGAAGGTACAGGAATAAAACAGGTCTATCTAAGCAGTGAATATATTTAAGTCCCATCGGCAAACTGGATGGATCTGAACACTCCAAAGCTGAGCCCTTGATTTCACAAACACCCAGTACTCAAGGTACTGCAGCTGCATTTAATAGTTAGTGGACACCCCTTCACAGTGGCTACCTCGCCACCTTCCCAACAGGAGATAGAATGAATTCTATCACCCACTTCCAATTGGTACAGCTCTTCATATCTGGACACTCCCCGTGACATGAGCATTTTAGAACAGAGTTTAGAACAGAACAGACCCCTGTTGAAATGGCCCTAGAGTGTAATCAAATAAAACAAAAAACAATGATAAAAGAAACATGGAAACATGACCCATCTTGACCTGTTCAAGTTACAGGCTCAAAATGAGAACAAATAAATCATACATTGAAACTAGCTAAAAAACTCATCAAAAATCCATACTAATATTGATTTAGAGTAAATTATTTCCTATTGTGTTAAGCCAGAAATAGAAATGATCACATAACCATTGCTTCAAAGCCATAAAACTCCTCAGGCAGGTTTACTTACACTTCTTAGGTTACGTTTCCCAGTGACCTTGTCCCACTTCTGCATGCACAAGATGGGTAAATATTAGATTGAGTACAATCTCCCAGCGTGTGATGCTATTTATATTCATGCAGATCCTTGGCTAGCCATGCACAAGTTTGGAAAATGTCTCAAAACTGCTTAATACACATCTAATTTGGAAAAAGTAATCTATTAGAAATATAAAATTAATAATTACCAAAAAATCCAGGAATATGAAAAGTCAATAACTTATATGCATCAAACTGCAAGACGTAAGTCCTTATGAACTTTCTGAAAACTTCTTCTCTACCATGTTTTCCCTCTCTGATCTCTATCATGCAGGTAAATAGAATGGAGCTGCAAAGAAAAGACAATCATATAAATTTTAGAGAAAATTAGGTCACTTTACTTTCCAGTAGTTGCATTCTCCTGCCCCCAACATCCACCCCAACTCCATAGGCTATTACAAAATTAATAAGGGGGTTGCCTCAAGTGGCAGCCAAACATCCACTCCAAATCTTTTCTATTCACCTCTCCCCAAGTCAGTCTACAGGCGTGACATTGAGAGCACAGGCTATGGGTTCACACCATTTCAAAGAATTAGCTGTCTATAATACTCCACCACCCTCTTCTTCCATTCAAGAAAGTATATCATGAAGTAAAAAGCACAAGTGATAACATAAGGGTAACTGTGCATCCATGCACTCCACTGATTCCTAATGCCAATATTGCAACTCTTAGTGGTCCCAAATGTATTTCTATTCATGCAGATCTATGTGGCTGAGAAGTAGCACCTTGGAGAGAGCCTGCGGAATAGGATCTAGGGTGGAATATCCAACCAGGAACCCAAGTATCTACTCTTTGCACACAAGAAATTTGGTCACAGCCCCCTACCCATTGCCTCCAAGGTTCCAAATAGTCCTGCACTTCCTATAACACAGGAAGGGTGCTCAACATCCTCCCTTAGATCTGGAGTTGGGTTCAGTTCCCCTGGACAGAATCACTAGAACTTCAAAATATACTGCAAAAGAATTGATGAGTGGTTGCCCTCTTCAACACTGCACATAAGGGTGAAAGGTTTGTATTAGTGAGCATTAAATACACAGAACCATGAATTTCATATACAACAGAACTTGAGCTTCCTGACCTCCACCCTATGATAGACCTGCTTCCCATTTGTATTCAAATAGTATAGCTCAAATTGTTTTAGATCACCTGAATTTAGGTTAGTGAACTTCTAATTATCCAAATACGCACTGGTAGAACTACATTTGTAGATGCAGTCTCTGGTTGCTATGCATAAGAAACCACAGTCAAATGTCCCTCATCTCCTTTACATTCTTTTCTTCCATATAGAAAAATTTTCCATGATTTTTTCCTCTAAAGGGAAATTATAGTCAGTTATGGTAAATGGTAGAAACTCTAAACAGCACAAAAAACCACTTCTGGGAAAATGAAATAAATTCCTAATTAAGAATAAAAATCCCAATTAAACTAAATCACATTCTTTTTTTTTTTTAAGATTTTATTTATTTGACAGAGAGAAAGATAGCGAGAGCAGGAACACAAGCAGGGCAAGTGGGAGAGGGAGAAGCAGGCTTCCCGCTGAGCAGGTAGCCCGATGCGGGGCTCGATCCCAGGACCCTGGGATCACGACCCGAGCCGAAGGCAGACGTTTAACGACTGAGCCACCCAGGTGCCCCACTAAATCACATTCTCAATCATTCTATCAGAACTAGTCTTTTTATCTAACATAATATGATCTTCCCATTAAACTAAGATTATATTCACAGCTCAGTGTTCCTATAAGGAGTTAGTGAACGTAAAGTTAAGTCCTAGACATTGGCATGAACTAGACCTAAGCCTTAAAGCCCCGCTCTCTCGTTAACTAGCTGTGTAAACTTGGGCAAGCTGCTTATTCTCTCTACATTTATTTTTCATCTGTAAAACAAGAAAAAGTCTAGCACCTACCCCAGGTGACTGATGCAAACAGTAAATAAGATAATGTACACAAACCTCCAAGGACCATGCCTGGCAAATTGTAAGCCCCCAACAGATGTCTATTGGTAGCAGAAGCAGTAATAATAGAAACAGCAGCAACAGCAGGAGTCTGGATTGCTCCCCAAGCTTTATTTCATCGAGCTCCACTTTTTGACAAACACAAAAACCCCACTGGTAGAAATTTCTAGTGTTCCTTCATATCTTACTCTCCTTCCTGGAAAGAAGAGAGGACTATACTATACCTCCCAACCCCTCGCAGTTGTGTCACTTCCAGCCTAAGGAATTGAGGAGCCAATGTGCCATCTCCACACACACCCTTCCTCTGGTGTAACAACTCTTGAAGCCATGTGTCAAGATGTAGAAAGCCTGAATCCTGAGTCACTGTCTGGAGGAGGGCTGCCCTACAGAGTCACCTGACCTACTTCATACTTCCAGTGAATAAGAAGGAATCTTGATGTGTTAAGCCACTGAGATTTGACTGCTGCAGCAGGATCTACCCTATCCTGATCAACAGGTACTCATAGACCCCTAAAACAGATCCTGACATAATTCCCACAGGAGAAGGAGAGGTGCTTCAATTTTTAAAAAATAACTTGCTTTTTGTCAATCTTTATATTCTTTACTTTGTAATACTACCTCATACTGCAAGTAAATTGACTTTTCAAACTCTCTGTGCTTCTTCCTCCTTTTACATTTTTAACCTAAAGAAGAAAATAATTACATTTTACTTATATTTAATAGATTAATACTGGAGCTTTTACTGGATCACATGTCACATGGTTATAGGGTACCCATAGTACCCAAGTAGCCTGTGATCATAGTATTTTCCAGAGCTAGGAAGGGGTACTAGAAGCACCCTCAAGTATTCACTTATTTCTGGCTTACAGCAACATGGGACAGTTAAGTAGAATTATGGATATTTCCTAGTTTAAACTAAACTAACCCTTACAAAATAGACAAGGGGTTTAAAATGTTTTTACAACAGCAAGAAGGTTTTGTGTGTCCTTAAAATGTACCTCAATATATTATTTAATTTTGTCAACAACTTCCATATTTAATTCTGTGTGAATGTCAGAAAAGACACATAATACATTGGCATAATAGCACATCATGTAATTTATAAGTAAATATACACATACAAGTGAGAGTCTGTGCTCAAAAAAAATTTAATGATAGCAACATAAGATAAAAGCAATTTTGGAGCTGACAGTTTAAAGAATGGTTTTCAAACTTTTTTGTTGCTACTTGCATCATTCCTAAATGGCTGTAAACACTTTCCAAAACAACTAAAGAAGAAAACCGGTACAGAACTAGGGAAATACACATAGCAGTAACAGGTTCACAAGGACATCATGAACCAGCAACGTCAGGGGGGAAAAGCAGAAATGATAGTAAAGAGCATTAATTTGATTTAGGATTGAAGAACACAACTTTCTGTTCCAACTAAAAATCACATTTCCACATCTGAAAACCAGTAAAGGCTCTGTCAGATTGTCAAAAGGATAAGGTGATTGCTTTCTACACATAGAAGCAGAACGAAGAGCAGATCTCATAGAGATCAAAAATGCTTCTAAAGGTACTTGGACTCCAAGGGGTGGTATCCAGGGAAACAGATAGGAGGGCCAGCAGATAAACCCAAGAAAGACAGAGAGCTTCGTGAGGCCAACATCAAGACCAATTATCAAAGAATCCTTAGTTCAGCCAAGTTGGAGTTATCTCAAATTTCTACAGAAAGTTAAACGATACCTTGAAATTTTTCCGCCAAATGGCACAGCACTCTCTACTCCCCATCTCATCGCACTTATCTCACTACTCATAAGAGGTGAAGCTGGGATTTAAACCCAGGCATGTCGGACTCCAAAGCCCTTATGAAAACAACAGCAGATAAATAAGCTCCACAGAATAGGTAGGATTTGGAAACGGAGACTGGCCAACCCTGAAAGGGAAGAGGCAGGGAGAGGGGTTGCTGAGAAGGCCACTAGGGAAAGGGAACAGAAAGAGCAAAGGACTGAAGGGGGAAAACGCTGAGTATGTGCAGAAGTTACTAAGTGGGAGTGCACGTAGCATAGGAGATGTGCACGGAGGTGGTATGAGATAAGGCTGGAAAAGGTTGGCTCGGGCCTTCCAAATGAAGGTGCCATCAGCTCAGCCAAAGAGGCAGAATTCACTCTGAAGGCAATAAGTAATTATTGAGGGCTTTATTTTTTTTTTTAAGATTTTATTTATTTATTTGACAGAGAGAGAGAGATAGCGAGAGCAGGAACACAAGCAGGGGGAGTGGGAGAAGGAGAAGCAGGCTTCCCGCGGAGTGGGGAGCCTGATGCGGGGCTCGAACCCAGGACCCTGGGATCATGACCGGAGCCGAAGGCAGACGCTTAACGACTGAGCCACCCAGGCGCCCCTATTGAGGGCTTTAAAGCAAAGAAATGGTATGACTGCAAGTAGACACTGGGAAAACTGATCTTGCTGTAACATGGAAGATAGATCAGAAAAGAGTAAGAAGGTGCCCTGCACATAGTACACGCTTATTTAATATGAATGGATAAAGGAAAGACCAGGTTACAACTTTTTGTGTTTCTCCAACATGATATCAAACCCATTCCACCCAGTGTTATTTAATATTATTTGGTTTGCTGTTTAGAGAATAAACTCCACTCATTCTAGAAAGAAATAGTTGCTGTGACTTCAAGAATAATTCAATTCACCGGTCAAATGTGGCTCTCTAAATGTTGCTGTTAAAGTGTCTACTCTTGCAAAAATTAACATTTTCCTCTTCGATGCAGAGGGAAGTACATGTGAGCTGCTGTTGTTACTGCTAAAAAAGAAAAAAAAAATAACCAAGTATAAAAGTTAGGCAATAAAGAATGATTCCCCCTCTTCTGCAACAGTGTGAAAAAGTTATTGGAAAATAAGATCACAAGTTATAATTTCATATTGCTTACGACCTTTTGTAGTCTCTAAGTCAAACACGTACTAAACCATAGCTTTCTTGATGATGCCGAACTTCAGGTCGTGGTGCCGTCTGCAAAGCATCAACTACTCAGTGAGAAGCCAAGGCTGAAAAACACTGAGATGAGTCATAACCTACCTGATTTTCTTCATGGGAAACCCTCATCTGCTCCTTGAGGACAGACATTCGGGCGGCCTCTTCTTTCCTCAAGACTCTCTCCTTTTTGAGCTCAGGACTCCAGAAGGTCTTGATACTGTTCATGGAAGATCCTAACTTGCTGTCCTTGATGTCTAGTTCTTTCCGGAGGAGGTCATTCTCTCTCTGAAGTTCCTTGAGCTGGGCTTGAAGGTCTAACATTGTGCTATCCCTTACCTGCCTCAACATGGAAGGGACCTGGTGGTGGTGATGATGGGATGAGCTAGTCAGACCACCATGTTGATCCGTGTATGAAAGAACATCTGTGTGGGAAAGTCCAGCAGAAGCAATATTGGGACTACTCCCCATGGCTGTGACTCGGCCTCCATATACAGCTCGATTTGTGGCCCTTCCCAGAGTCATGGTGCCCTTTGGGTAAGTTGTCGAAGCCACCCCCTCATGATCACTCAGATACATAGGTCCAGATGTAGCATAGGCTGCATTAAGGGACTGGATATTCTCCATGGACAGTGTCTTGCCTGTTCCTCCACCTCCCCCACTACTTGTTCTTCTGTGGCCCAAACGAGGAGACCTTGGCAAACGAGGAGATCTGGAAGGACTGCCTTCCAGATTGGTGATTGTTCTTGCACTTCCATACATTTTTCTTCTATTATGAGGTGCTACTGAAGAGAAAGACTGCTATACTAAGTTGGGGGTTATGCCAATATTTCCACTATTGGCCAGAATTTTCAATGCATTCTTTTCACAGTCTGTACCAGAAAATGACTCCAGAGGATCTGAAAAATGAGGAAAAAAAGATAATCAAAAACAAACTTCTTTAGAACTCTGACTATATTACATTTTTTTAAATATATTGATAGATCAACGATGATAATGACAGATACAAAAACAATAGTCACACCCATATTCGTTTTTTTAAAAAGTAGCCCCAAACTTTACTTACTACACGTAAACATTTTGTGCATTTCCCCCACCTGCTCCCAAACAAGCTCAAAAGTTCTCAGAGCAAAGAAGCAGCCCGTTTTTCCTCAGGGAAAATGATGCTCTGCATTTTGGTTTGTGCTAAGTGACAGTTGGGACCTCCAGAAAATTCACCACAGAATTCCTCATCATAGAGAACTTAGCTATAAAATACTCCATCCTAGAGGCATGACCCCCATACACAAGTGGCTTGACAGTGACTCTGAGAAGTGTTTGCTTCCTGGGATGTCAAATAACGGTCAAGCATGTTGTTACTTCCCACTCCTGTACACATTCCAGACATCACTAATCCACCACAGTCCTCATTTCCACCAAGGTAGGAATTCTTCTCAACATAACACTCTAGATGGTTTACCAACAATCAACTCGCATTGACTCAGGAGTTGGAACCTATTGGCCATTCTGGAGCTAGAAGAAAAAGAGGTGGTTCGACCATCAAGACTCCTATACTTCTAGCCAGATCCTAAATGCTATTACCAGAGAAAATGGTAGTCCTGTCTTTTTCTCCCTTCACACACTTCTTTCAGGCTGGTGTTTTGGGACTTCTTTTCCATTTTGGTTGACCTAAATATTTATTCCACACTAATCCACACCTAAAGGAGAAATGGCACAAGGGAACAGTAGACCACGTCAGAGCTCCTGGTCCCATATCCCCTCGAGAAAAGTAGTAGCAGCTCCCTGTCATAGTCATTCAAGTACTTTGTTGCAGAATTTTATGTAGCTGGGTTACAGGGTTGTGATTATCCCTTCAATGTTAGGACCCAAATGGCCTTATTGTGGTGCATCATGGCCTCCTGCTCTTCCTCTGAGGATATGTTTAGTGTACTTTATTTTTCTTCACCTTTAGACACTAAGACCACAGATTTTAGAGAAGGGCAAACCAGGTTTCAAATTTCCATTCTAACACTGATTAGCTGAGTGACCTTAGGTTAGGGATGGGCATGTGACCCACATTGGCCCAAAAATATTTATACCATACTTTAGCTGGAACAATTGGGAAAGATAAGCTCTTTTTTTTTTTTTTTTTTTTTTAAGATTTTTATTTATTTATTTAAGAGAGAGTGCATGAGAGTGGGTAGGGTCAGAGGGAGAAGCAGACTCCCCACTGAGCAGGGAGCCCGATGCGGGACTCAATCCTGGGACTCCAAGATCATGACCTGAGCCGAAGACAGTCGCTCAACCAACTGAGCCACCCAGGTGCCCCAGATAAGCTCTTTTTCAGCTAGAATTACTTGCCTTTGAGATGGAGCTTCTGAGGACTACCATATGGAAACGGCTGCCTTGCGAGTGAAGCTAATGCAAAGGAAAGCAGAGCCAAACTTTTTTTTGGTTAAGATTTTATTTATTTATTTATTTGACACAGAGAGAGAGCACAAGCAAGGGGAGTGGCAGGCAGAGGGAGAAGAAGCAGACTCCCCGCTGAGCAGGGAGACTGATGCAGGGCTCCATCCCAGGACTCTGTGATAATGACCTGAGCTGAAGGCAGACGCTTAACCAATGGAGCCACCCAGGCGCCCCAGAGCCAAACTTTAGATAGTATGAAATCAAAACAAGTGACATCACTTGATACCCTGGATTCAGCAGTCATTGAAGGTACATCTACCCCAGGCCAGTTTAGTTACACATGCCAGGTAGACTGACTGAGTTAATGGCTCCAATTCTTAACCAACTGAGCCACCCAGGCGCCCAATGGCTCCAATTCTTTACTCCTTCCTGCATCTATATCCTTGGCAGTGCCCTCCCAATCTGACTCTGAGTTCACTCATATGATTTGTTCTGGCCAATAAGGTGGTAGCATATGGGAAGGCAGCAGAGGCCTGAAGTAGCACTTGTGTTATCTACTTTCTTGCTCTTTTTCCTCTGCAATAGTAATTAGAATATGCCCAGTCTAGCTTGCTGTTAGAGGAGATATATGAAATAGAGTCAAGGTGTCCTAGTCAACAGTCAACCAACCGCAAGCCCAGTCAAGATCAGCAGAGCTGCCTAGACAACCAGCAGGTGACCACAGATGCATGAGCGAGTCCAGCTGACATCCAATGAGCCCCATACACTAGTGGACTAAACAAATACTTCTTACTATGTCACTAATGTTGTGCAGCTGGATGTTCTGCAGTGTTGCTGCAGCAGCAGACAATGGATATATTCGCTCATAAGTTTTTTCATTACATTCAATTCTAGTTGGGGTATCTGTGATTTATACCCTAAAGAGTCCTCATATACAGTGTGAAGAAATATTTTCCATAAAAGCTCCTCCTTTCCCTAAAAAGTCCCAACAAAGAATTATACTCCTGTTTCTAACTAAGGAACTTAGTTTCAAATGTTTATGTTGCTCAGAGCTTCATTTTATTTTACTTGAAAATATACAAAAATCATTTTGTATCTAAGATTTTTGCATGATAATCTGTTCTCTAGAAAAGGCAAATCCACAGTTCCAACAATAGGATTCAGTTACATAAATGATGAGAGAGACAGACAGACAGTAGATAGAATAATGTGACTGTAACATGAATAGTTAATGAGGTGGAAAGATATTCATGACACACCAGTCGGGGCAAGGATGGGGGGAACAGCCTACAAAACATTTTTATGGCTTACATTATAAAACACACATACACACACACTAACTTACAGAGAAGACTGGGACAACACACATCAAAATGTTAACAGTGGTGGGATTCCAAGTGGTTTTCATTTTCTTTTGTTTATTTGTATGTGTGAAAATTTCCATAATAAAGATCTTTTATATTGTCTTTTTAGTCTCTTTCATTTATTTCTGCTCTGAAATTTATTTCTGATCTTTGTTATTTTCTTCCTTGTACTAACTTTGGGCTTAATTTATTCTTCTTTCTCTAGTTCCTCAAGGTGTAAAGTAGGTTGTTTATGTGAGATCTTTCTTTTTTTCTTAATATAGATGCTCATTGCTATGAACTTAAGAAGATATATTTTTCCCTTCTATAATTCCAACAGCTAAATGAATTTGTTATTTCTTCTATGCTTAGAATCTAGGAATCTAGGTTCTGGCTGAGCCAACACTATTAGAGTTGTCTTCCTAGAAGTGATGAAACCTAACTTGTCCTTCCCTGTCTTCTCTTGTGTCTAGAGGCAGACATTTCTGAGGTCTCTAGCTAGGTTGGAAGTCCCAATCCAAATTTGATAAAATGTATACCCACACAGATTTCATCTTGGGTGATTTTACCAGCCTAGCTGGCCCAGGTGCTGGAAAATTGCAATAACCAACAAAAAGTGGATCTGATCATTTTGGAAACACACACACACACCACAGAGATAACATACTATATACAGAGATATAGTAACTTATTTGAAACAATGTTTCCTTATTTAAAGAGCAATACATGTTGACAATGGCTCCCAGTTTCCTTGGGGTCTCTTTTTAGGTGTAGCATCAGGTTTATGTTAGTGTCATGGAATGGACTGAGAAACTTCACATTTTTCACATGTTCTGGAACAGTTAGCCTAATAAGCAACTTCTCTATCCCTGAAACATTTAGAAGAACACAACCATAAACTAAATGGGCTTGTTGGTTACTTTTTTATTTTTCACTATGTTTAGTGATCTATTAAGGCTTGTTACCTATTTTCTATCAATGATCATTAAAATGTTTCTTTTTTTCTTTTTTTTTATTTTTAAAGATTTTATTTATTTGACAGAGAGAGACACAGTGAGAGAGGGAACACAAGCAGGCGGAGTGGGAGAGGAAGAAGCAGGCCTCCCGCTGAGCAGGGAGCCCGATGTGGGGCTCAATCCCAGGACCCTGGGATCATGACCTGAGCTGAAGGCAGATGCTTAACGGCTGAGCCACCTGGGCACCCCCATTAAAGTGTTTCTGAAGCAACAGTCCATTCCATCCAGATTTTTCAGCCTTACTGGTATTGCTTTAACTTTTCCTTAAAATTTTAAAAATCTCCAGTTATGTCCCTATCTCATTCCTAATGTTGTTTGTATTTTTCTGTTTCTCTTGATGACTGTATGACAAATGTTGGTCTGCTTTTTTAGTGTCTTAAAGTTACAGTTTTTGTTTTATTGATACATTTTACTACATTCTATCCTCCATTTCATCAGTATCTCTTTATCCTTAATAATAATCTCTACTTTCTTTGTGTTTACTTTGTCTTTTTGTATTAAATGTTCATTTATCTTCAAATCATATTTTCTGATGAAGGTATGTAAGATCATACACATTGGCTGCGTATTCCAGGATTTTATGTATAGAACTCTTGTCATCTGTAAATAGCTTGCTATTTTTCTTTTGAATTTTTTAGGGATTATTCAGAAAGATATATTTAAATGTCAAAGTGGTTATAAGTTTTTGGTTAATTAGTTCTAATTTTGGCTAGTCATTCTAATTCTTGGCATTGGGATCATGGAATATAACATATATGTTTCTAATCTTTGAAATTTGTCAGACTTTCTAATTGGCCCAAGAAATTATCAGTTTCCTTAATTGTGAAAACAATTGATGGATGATTACAGAAAATTTTTTAAATGTAGATATGCAAACAGAAGAAAATGAAAACACTCCCAATCCTGGCACCGATAGGCAATATCTGTTAATAAGTTGATGTTGTTGCTTCCAATTTCTTTTAAGTGTGTGTGTAATTTTAGACAAAATTAGTTATTAAATTCTATATAAAGTCTCATACTCTCCTTTTTCTTCAAAGTCTTACCTCAGTGTCATCTCCTTTTTTCCACTTAATATTAATGCCATAAAACATCTTAATAAAACATGATTTTTAATGGCCACCATGAGTCTCCAAGATGGCCACCAATTCCTCTCCTTCCTGTACACCTTTGTCTCGCCTTCCACAAAGAGGTGGATTCTATTTCCCTTCTACCTGAATCTAGACTGGCCTTGTGACTGGTTGGACCAGCAGATGCTGCAGAAGTGACACTGTTCCAGCCCTGAGCCTAGCTTTAAAGAGGCCTAGCAGCCATGAAAAACAGAGATTTAAGGCCCAAGCTATCTTACTGGAAAGAGAAGTCACACAGAAAGATCCCAGAAGATGAGACATGAAGAGAGCTACAAGAAGGAGAACCAAAGCATCCCAGCTAAGAGCCAGCACCAAGACACCAGACTGGTGAGACAGGCCTCTTAGACTGTCCAGCCCAGCTGCCATCTAAAATTAGGTGCATGAGTGACAGCCAACACTATGTGTAATAGAAGGACCACCCAGGGCGCCTGGGTGGCTCAGTTGGTTAAGCAACTGCCTTCGGCTCAGGTCATGATCCTGGAGTCCCTGGATCGAGTCCCGCATCGGGCTCCCTGCTCAGCAGGGAGCCTGCTTCTCCCTCTGACCCTCCCCCCCACTCATGTGCTCTCTCTCTCTCATTCTCTCTGTCTCAAATAAATAAATAAAATCTAAAAAAAAAAAAAAAAAAAAAAAAAGAAGGACCACCATTTCAACCCAAAGAGTGATAGGAAATAGAGGAGATCAAAATAATGACTGGTTGGGGTTTTGACCCTACTAGAACCAGAAATACATATAATTCTGTATTTATTTTTCAAACATTCAACAGAGAAGCCAGAATGTCAAAAGGAATACAGGTCCATCATCATCAGTCTGTATGTCTAAGAAGTGAGGAAACAGGTGGATATTGCTTACTCCAAGAGTACACCAGACAAGAGGCATTATGTACAATTCCACAGAACTTATTAAATCAAAGAGGAATTTCAGAGACCATCAAAATAACAATAATTTCTTCACCAGTACACATCTTCTTAACAATAAATCATCATTAGCAACCTAGGCCCAACACTTTATTTGGGAATTACTCTCTTTCTGCAGATTTACAAAGAGCAGGATGGTTTCCTGGAACAATTTTGCCCTTATAGCTAGTTGCAGCACATAGGGTGATGTTCATTTCACAGATGAGACAGGCCCAGTTGACAAGGTAAGCCAAGGCGAGTTCCCATGGCTGTCATGTCCTCCTAAGCCTCATGATTCCTACTTGTTCTACTGAGTCACTCACAAACCCCCCACCCCCAGCTGTGTTTAAGTCTCCTGATATATTTTTAGGTACTTGTTTTGACACTCAGGCTTTTTTGGGTTGTAGTCTCCTAATTCTCGTCTATCCTGAACTTTTTTTTTTTAGTTCTGTAAAATGAATCCCTGAGAAAGAGCAAAGAGATCAACTTTTTTCAGCAATCAATAATGCAATAATGCCTTCTATTGCCCATGACTGACTTCAAGGTAACCATTTCTAAGCTTTTCCACCTACCCATAAATGCATTATAGGAAATAAGGTCAAAATTAAGATTTTACTGTTTCAAATACTATTATGAAGCCAAGATAGGCTCAATCATTGAGCTTTCTTGTAAACTCTTAAAAACACCTGCTTTCTTATATAGTTGTGATGTACAATCCTAAGAAGGATAAATTATTAATTAGATTAAACTGAGCACAGAAACAGACAAATGTTGCTGAATACGACACAAAGGAAATTAATTGCATGACACCTTTCACTTCCAAAACACTTCATGAAAAAAAATTCAAAGTTTGAGGGTAAGTTCCATTTAAGGCTCAAAAACATAATCAAATCACAGACGCTATTATGGACCTGTAAGAAAACTTTCTTTAATTACATATGGATTCATAAATAAAATATACACTCATCCACTCATTCTTTAAAAGGTTTATGGACTCTTGATCTCTAAGTTCAGGGGGAAACAAGGTGGAGAGAGCCTTGACTTCTTTCTGTCTACCTCAAGTGTCTCAGACTATCATGGTCTGGAATGGTCTATTTTAAGAAGAAAGCACTTCCTCCTATCTGCTCTAAATTAGGTTAAGTTTATTTCCACAGATCTCAGCCTCAGCCCATCACCTGAGCCCTGCTGACAGACCGTGTGAGCTGAGATCATCAGTATCTCCCAAGATTTAGCCCAAATTAAAATATCCTTTTTTTTTCTTCTCAGCATCCCTAACTTTTAAAAAAATTTGTGTCACAAAGTACAGTTAATTCTGAAATTCTTCTAGAGGAAGACAGAGTGCAGAACAAATCTCAAGCAAGAAGCGGCTGTCCAGGAGGCAGATGCAGCCTGCAGATGTGTTATACGTGGCTAGCACAGTGTTCCTTAGAATTTTGATCTAGTTGCCAACAGGGAGAGATACAGATATTTCAAATTAAAATACAGATTGCAGCATCTCCTGAAAAATCTGAAAATCTGACAATGCCAGACCCATTTCCCCACATGACAACTGGTTAGAGCCAACCAGCAGCTACCCCTTCAAGAGAGAGCATGCCCCCTCCAGTTTGCCACAGTCCCCTCCATTCCTTACGGCCTTATATTCAATCTGATGCTCTCTTTTCATGCTTGCCCCTCTAGGCATTTACATTTTACCACTCTTACCCATATAAAATATCTTTTTTTTTTAAGACTTTATTTATTTATTTTAGAGAGAGAGTGCGAATGGGGGGGATGGAACAGAAGGGAAGGGAGAGGGAGGGGGAAAGAATCTCAAGCCGGCTCCACACTGAGTGGGAAGCCTGACACGGGCCCCAAACTCAGGACCCTGAGATCATGACCTGAGCCGAAATCAAGAGTTAGACACTTAACTGACTGAGCCCCTAAAATACCTTAAAGAGGAATTCATTCTCCTTCGCCACCCAGTTAGAGTCCGTTACCAAATCCTATCAATTCTGCCTCCAAAATCTGTCTTGATTTGCTCTCGTTTCCCCTTCTACTGTCACCACCCTATTGCACCAACATGACTTGCTTCAGCTCTCCCATACCCTCCCAAAGCATCTCTCCTTTTCTAATCCTCCTCCTTCTGTCTCACACATCATATTCTAAAGTGCACTCCTGATCACAAAATACCTCCCCTGACCCACTTAAAGCCCTTCAAAGCATCCCAGTGCTCTTTGGACAAATACCAAAATCCTTTCCATGGCCTGAGGTCCTACAGGATTTGGCCAATGCCAACAGTTCCAGCCTTTCTTGCCATTCTAATCACTGACTCTGCCTGAGTCTTCTTTCTGATGCTCAGTTGCATCAAGTCCCTTCCTGACTCAGCTTCCCCTGTGCTATTCTCTCTGCAGGGCTCATTCCTACCCATCACTTAGATCACAACATCCAATTGCATACCCTCTACAAGGTCTGTCCCATCCAAATCAGGTCTCTTGGCTATGTTCTCTCAAAGCATAATGCTTTTTTTTCATGGTATGAAAGACCCAGTCAAGGTTGCACCTCCTCAGACTCTTGGTTTGCAAAATAGGAAACCATGCAGGAGAGTAATCAATATGCACAAGGGATTCTGGAGCCTTTGGGGAGGAAAGTCACTGACACTCCACTCACAAAGCCCATGATTCAGAATAAGTGAGCCTGGTGGGAGGAGATGAACAAACAATACTACAGCTATCAGGAACAAAATAATTACTTCAAGATAAGAGGGTATCCAGGCTGGTGATTGGGACTCAAGACAAGTGACCCAGGAGTCATGGAGAAGCCTGTATGGACAAAGCATGTGGGTGAGATGGGAAGCTCCTAGGGACCATGCCATGCTGCGTGGAGCCTGTGCAGTGGGGCACAATGCTATGTACAAGGATATGACCCATGAGGAGGTCCAAGTGTTCCCGGCAGGGCTCCCCACAATCAGACACTGAGACAAGGATTTGGGTACAGGTGGTTCATTTAGAAGGTAATCCCAGGAAGCACTCTGGGGAGAATTTGGCACTAAAACATGAAAGTGAAAGAAGTCAATTTGGGGTACATTTTCGAGGAAGTTTCTGCTGTGGGAAACTGGGTTCAGTCCTGCTGAAGGAGCTCTGAGAAACAGTGTAAAGCCTGCCTCAGAGTTATACTTCCATCAGGGTGAGGTACCCACTGACCATCGGTAGACATCTGCTCCCCTGGCACTTCCAGCCTGCATTGCATGGAGGCAATGAGAAAGCCCTCATGTTCCAAGTACAGTCCACGAGTGCCGAGATGTGGGCAAGACACCAACGGATCTGCTGCACCATGCGTGGCACACCAGTGGCTGAGCTGGCCACTGAGAAACCGGGTTGGCCTTCCCTTGCTGGACCACATAGTTGGGACCATAGCATCCTCCTGTCTGAGGAAGACCAGTCTCAATGGCAACACCTTGTGGCTCAAAGATGCAATCACATAGCAGAATAGTGGGACAGAAACCATCTCTGGATTTAGGTATGGGATTTATATCCAAATCCCCCTCACTTTGGGGCAGTGTAATTCTGGGGTAGGGGGTCAGGGGAGAAGACAGGGAGAGGAAGAGAGAGGTAGGGAGAGCCCTGGATGACAGACCTGGAACTTCCTGCTAAGCTGGCAGGTGGGTTCCAGCATTTTTGGTTTAATTTGGACAAATGAAATTTGGAGCAAGGTTTCTGAACAATCCATATGTGATCCAAAAGCCCTTCTACACTTTATAATTCTATATTAATTTGTGAGATTATTTATCGGGGCCTCTCTGGGCTCCTATTTTAAACCCTTACCCTGTACCCCAGGGTTTTTACATTTCTTCTGACATTTGTGGGGCCCAGGGCAAGGGTACAAATAGAGGCCCAAATACCATATATCCATACATTTTACAGTTATAAATCGAGCTAACAACCTGGTAAATAAAATATATTCTATCTTCCTACCTTGACAAACATAAAAACATGGAAGGTGAAGTTTTAATTTTAAACTAAGAATTCTTGGATTCTTTAATGTTCTGGCCAAAACATGGTAGCAAGAGGCAGGCCTGTCTCCAGCCAACATCCTTCTCTCCACACCCCTGGCTTAGCCACATCCCAGGGGGTCTCATACACATGAATTCTGCAGCCTGCACACTAGGCTAGCTCTGTCTAGACCAGGGCCAGCCAACTTTTTCTATAAAATACCAGACAGTAAATATTTTAGGTTTTGTGGGCCATTAGTCTTTGTCACAACAACTCAATTCTGCATTTCAGCACAAAAGCAGCCATAGACAATCTGTAATCAGATGAGTGTGGCTGTGTTCCAATAAAACTTTATTTATAGAAACAAGTGTTAGCTGGATTGAGCCCACAGGCAGTGGTTTGCTGACACCTGGTCTATACTTTTACAAATAGGTGCCCCTCAGCAACTCCAGGCCTAAGGGTATACACATTGGTAGCTTGACTTCTCCTCAGGAGGACAGACCTGGCAAAAAATCCCAAACAGACCCTGGAAGACAACTTGAAGTCATTTAGGAAGGGAAGTCTCAGGCCTGTGGGTACCCAGAGTGGACCCTAGAATGCCGTCATAGGCTTCAGGTGGGCACCTCCATTCAGCACTGCAGGCTCCTCCCCCATGGGGAAGATGCAGTCAGATGAGGGCCAGAGTGGGCCCTCTAGAGCCTGAGGCCCTTTGCAGGGGCTCTTCCTGACCAGACCTAATAGAACACAGAGGATTCAAAACAGTTTTGAATATTTGAAAGAACATATTTAATATTATGACATTTTCATCATATCATTGAAATCACTTCCATGACGGGGCACCTGGGTGGCTCAGTCGTTAAGCATCTGCCTTCAGCTCAGGTCATGATCCCAGGATCCTGGGATGGAGCCCCGCATCGGGCTCCCTGCTCCGCGGGAAGCCTGCTTCTCCCTCTCCCACCCCCCCTGCTTGTGTTCCCTCTTTCGCTGTCTCTCTCTCTGACAAATAAATAAATAAAAATATTAAAAAAAAAAAAAAAAGAAATCACTTCCATGACAATTAATACAACAATTTTGTTATCATAGCCAGGAAGGTGAGACATAGTTTGTTTTTTAATAATTTTTTTAAACATTTATTTATTTATTTGAGAGAGAGAGTATGCCCACCTGTGCAGGGGGTTGGGGAGGGGCAGAGGAAGAGAGAGAGAGAGTCCCAAGCAGACTCCATGCTGAGCATGGAGCCCAACGTGGGGCTCGATCTCACAACCCTGGGCCGAAACCAAGAGTGAGATGCTTAACCAACTGTGCCACCCAGGTGCCCTGACATAGTATTTTTAAAAAGGCAAGAAAGGACCTCAAAATCAGATCTGATTGGAAACACATCTTTCATTTCTTGATGTGCAGCCTTAAGCAAAATAATCTCCAATCCTCACTTTTCTCAGCTGTAAATGGGGATAACAGCAGTACTTTTCATAGTGATTTGGGAAAGATTAAGTAAGATAATAAAAGAAAAGTAATTATCACAATGCCCAGCACCCAGCTAATGCTCAAATAAAGCTAAATGTGATAAGCTCAAGGCTACCAGAATAGGGCACACTGATTTTGAAATTCCAAATTGTCTTAGAACTCTCTCAGTTCATGACACTTGCCTTGTCAGACAGTCCTAAGTCAAACTTAGCCTACTATTCAAAACTGCTCAAGACATCAACCATTTTTTTAAAACTGGAAAGAAAAATAGCCATTTTTCCCTTCATCTTCAGGCTACAATATTACACATCTGTAGATACTGAAAGTCCCAATAATAAGCCATTTCATTTTTAAATTCCACAATGATATGAATCAGGAAAAAAAAAATAAAGCTTGATGTAGCAGAGCTTTTAAAAATTGCTTTCCCATCATTCTCCAAGCACTTTGCAACTCAAACACATTCATCCACACATCACTACTCTCTCCTTTAGTTCCCTCAAACTCGTTTTATAATTACTGTTTTCCATGTACATATTTAGCATGATTACATGTTCAGCTGCCTTGGCTCTATTTTATGGTAAGGTACGTAAATGAAGAGGCTGACTATATTCTGTACTACAAGGTAAGGACTCTGTATATCCATGTATTAGTTAACTGCACTTTCCATTAACCATTTCCATAGTTTTAATTTCAAACTCTGTCAATTTATTCTAAAGGATTAAATTTAAAACCTGAAACCCCTAAAAACTTTTGTTAAAGTAATAGACCACTACCTAGTACATAGCTAAATCCACAAGTTAAAAATATAGCAAAATCTCAAACAATAAACAGTAAAAATAGAAAAGCTGAGATGCTAAATCAAAATAAAAAGACAATTATGATTAATATAATATACTGACTATAACAATATTATTCATTGCCTCATAAAGTTTCATAAATATAACAAATTAAGCTGGTTGCACTAAAGAGATAAGTAAGGTTTTTAGATTCATTTTTAAAACACCTGTGCATTTTCTTTAATCTGCAAACATAAAATGTCAATTGGCAAAGCTTTAGCTATAGTGTACTTACAGAAAAAGAATATTCAGGAATTATTGGGTTTACACTAAAAAATTCTCCATCTGTCAACAGATGTTCCAGAGAAAGTATAGAAAGGTAGAAGAATAACAATTCTACCCCTATACCCTTAAAAACTCAATCACACAAAATTTTTCTACATTTAAAATCAACATGTAGGATTATGTCTAAATAGGCTTTTGCTAGAAAAGAAAATACACATAATCATGCACACAAGGAAAAATTTTGGCAAAGATTTTAAGCTATTCCAAAAAGAAGGGAAGAAAAAAAAAGGACCACCATCAATAGCAAGAGATGGGAAATGGCTTCAATGTGCACATTTTAGAGACAAGCATTCATCTATGTATTCTGCAAAGAAGAGAAAGAATGAATGCTATATCTTAATTCTGGGGTCTCTCAAAAATATGACTGATTACCATGAAGGAGTCACCTGAGCCTTTAGCAAGGGCCAAGGCGGGGCTGAATGGTACTCAGAAATGCCTCAAAAAAACTGAAATTATAGTGAATGAGAGTCAATATCTACATTAAGTCATCAAGAAACTCAGTTAAATCTCTTAGTGCACCGATAAGGGTGAACTTACCGAATATAAAAAATATATTAAGAGGGAAATTACAGCACATAGTTCAAATATCTTCAACAATATTTCTAGAGAACAAATCTGTAATATGGTTTCTGACCTTCCAGAGACCCAAAGCCTTCCATTTCAAAGGGGAGCCGCAGTCCCTTTATTCAGGTAACATGAGCAATAACTCTATTGTGCAAGGCTGCCAGGTGCTGTGAACACTGGAAATAGATGAGAGCCTCTCCAGGAGTATAGGGTGTGGTCTCAGATGGAGAGAGTCTTATGAGAGAAAGACAGAGTAGTACCAAAGAGAGAAAACCCAGTTGTTTAACCTGGGCAAGTACTGAGGAGGGGGTAGATCCACAGCTGTGTATAAAGAATTTATAAATTTCATGAGAACTTAAGGTTGTTTTTATTTCAGTACCCTGAAAACAAATAATGTAAGGATACCCTTGATCATCACTGCAGCCATGCCCATTGTGTTTGAGCAACAAGCCCTACCCTCAGGAATCACCTTGGGTCAATGAGAAAGGAAAAAAGATGGGACTTGGGAATCTAAATGATGTGTTCTTACTCAGTGAAAGGTAAGGGAAGTCAAGTTCCTCAGCATGAATCAAAGTTTCGCAGAAGTTGAATATTGTGAATATGGTGGGAGAACTAAGTCACCACCCAGTACATGGCAGCGGAGAGCAGTTGACTGCCAAAGAACCCACCCAGAATAGTAAGCAGTTTTTTACATATTTATCATATTTATTTACAAGCAGTAACTTAGTTAATGTGGTTAAATTAATTTTGTCTATTTGAATTAGTAATATGAAGTGTACTTAATCTCTTTGTTTTTTAAGTTTATTTTAGTAATCTCTATACCCAACATGGGGCTCAAACCCACCACCCCAAGATCAAGTCGCATGCACCACTGACTGAGCCAGCCAGGTGCCCTGAAGTATACTTAATTTCTAAATTGATTTAGGTTTTATAAAGGAGTAGGAGCTAAGAAACAAAAAAACTAAACTAAACAAAAAAACCTCACCTGCAATTACATTACATATTACCATTACAATCATTACACATTACTATCATTACAATACAATGATTTAAGTCAACCCTGGGTCTTTAAAAGGTATCTCTCCGGGCCCCTGGGTGGCTCAGTTGGTTAAGCAAATGCCTTCAGCTCAAGTCATGATCCCAGGATCCTGGGATTGAGCCCCAGGGTTGGGCTCCCAGCTCAGTGGGGAGCCTGCTTCTCCCTCTGCCCCCCTCCCCCTCCACCCCCACCCCACCCCCACCCCCCACCCCCGCTCATGTACACACGCACTCTCTCTCTCTCAAAAATAAATAAAATCTTTAAAAAAAAAGTATCTCATCCAACTTTGAGAAATTCTGTTTAAGTCATGAATCCCATATTTATTATGTTTGAGTCCTGAATCCCACATTTATTATCTTTTAAACCTTGAGCAAGTTAACAAACCTCTCTGAGCCTCAGTGAATAACAATGGCCTCTGGAGTAACAATGGCTACTTCACAAACTAAGGTGAGTCCTGATTAAATCAGAGAAAGCGCAAGTGCTCAGCACAGTGCCTGAAGCTTAGTAAATACTCAGTACAACAACCCTCATCTTCATCAATATTAAAGGATGATCATCTTGTTAATAACTAGTTCTTTACTCTCTATTAATTCCACATATGACTATGAAAAGCATTCGAATTCTGAGCCTTATGTTCTCTTTAATCTCTACGATCGGTTCTTGAAAGACAGTAAATTGATAGAATTATTAGAAATAATACTACTACTTACGTGGGTGGTTTTACATGGATTCCAGGAAGAGAACTAGACCCTTAAGCACAATATGTTTCTTCCTCATGTATAAAAGAGGAATAACAATATTAAACATGTTGCAATGGCTCTACAAAGATCGGCTGATTAAAAAGGTTGCTAAGCAATTTGCTCATGAGGGTAAAATTTTTGCCAGTGCAGCAAATTGCATCATTTGTTCAAAATATTCACTGTCCCTCTCTAGTTAGCTCATCCCCACAGTCTGTTTCCCATAAAAGGAGAATCCTTCCTGACCCTCCGACATCAGGCTTGGCCATGTGACTTGTTTTGCCAAATGCAATGAGAACTGAAGTAACACATGCCATATCCAGACAGAAGCTGTAAGAGCCATCTTATGTGCAATCCATTGGTTTCTTCTTCTTTACAGTGAGACTGGCTCATCCAAGAAAGTGACCACTCCTTCAGCCTGAGAACCAGAATAAAGACAATGTAGGGCAGCACCACACACAACCCATGAGAGAGAAATAAGCCACTGAGATTTGGAGGTTGTTATCTCAGCATAACCTAGCAGTGTCTGATTAATACAGCCAGCTCCCACAAATGCAGTACTAAAACAAAATATTTAACATTTAGGTTAAAATATACAGCAGCATTTTCTCACTGATTTATCTCTCATTTCTTTCCTCCCTTTGCCACAATACCAATCTGGTAATGTCATTCTTTCAGGGATAAAAAATATCTGATGTTAGGTCTCTAGATAAATGCAAATCACTTGTAAATGATGTCTTTTGAGGCACAGATACACATAACCAACCATTTTAACGGCCTCCAAATGTATTTTCTTTATCACTCCTGGACCCTGATTTCTTTCCTAACAAATAGCTATTCCTAATGCTTGGACATCAAGAGGAAGGCAATCACTGGAAAGGCTGTAAGGAGGAAAAATCCTGCTGAGATAATATAGTTATGCAAACAGCTCAAGTGAATGGCAGGAAACATCAGTGGGTGTAGGCTGGACCTCATAACACCAATGGTCACCACATGTGTGAGTGCCTGCCCTGGAGCACAGTCCCATGAAGTGTCCAGTCATGTCTGGCCCAAGCATGCCTCACCATAGGATGTCAAGAGAAAGGGGTCCCATGCACCTGCTATCTGTGATTCCATCTTACAATGACTGGCTCTGTGAGTTCCAGATTGTACTAAGTAATGCCACCATCTTCCCGGGAACCTTTTGCCAGACAGATGATTCGACCCTGATAGATCCTTTAAGGCAATAACCATGGCTCATTCATCTTCGTATCCCAGTGCTATTACACTTGTAATTAAAGGCAGCTCAGTGCAGAGCAGTTAAAAGCATGGGCTTTGAATCAAGAGCTCAAGATTCAAATACTAGCTTCTCCACTTCCTTGTATAACGACCTTATGAGTAGATGCTGTTAAGTGCCCTACTAATGTCCCTCTGACTTGAACATTTTAGAGTGCTCCAAAGGACTCCACACTGCCAATATCAGCATCTTTACTGAGGACTTCTTTTGAACCTTGGAAAACTACTCTGCTCTTGCAGGGTTCAAGATAGAAGTGCGAGGGAATTAATCACCCTCAAAAACAACTGGCAGAGATGCTTATACACCAATGTTCACAGAAGCATTATTCACAATAGCCAAAAGATAGAAACAAACCAAATTCCCACCAATAGATGAATGGGTAAGCAAAATGTGATATATAAATACAATGGAGTATTATTCATCCGTAAGAAGGAATGAAATTCTCATTCATGCTACATCAAGGATGAGCCTTGAAAATATTATGCTAAGTGAATTAAGTCAGACACAAAGGGACAAATATTGTATGATTCCACTTGCATGAGGTACCTAGAATAGTCAAATTCATAGAGACAGAAAGTAGAATCATGGTTGCCAAGGAGCTGGGGGCAGGAAGGAATGGGGAGTCATTATTTAATGCGTGTAGAGTTTCCACTTGGGATGATGCAAAAATTCTAGAGATGGGGGCACCTGAGTGGCTCAGTCGGTTAAGCGTCTGACTCTTGATTTCTGTTCAGGTCATGATTTCAGGGTTGTGAGATCCAGCCCCACATCAGGCTCCAGGCTGGGTGTGGAGCCTGCTTAAGATTCTCTCTCATTCTCAATCTCTCTCTCTCTCCCATGTTCCTTCCCTCTCTTAAAAAAAAAAAAAAAAATCTGGAGACAGATGGTCATAATGGTTTCAACATTGTGAATGTACTTAATACCACAAAAGTGTACATTTAAAAATGGTTAAAATTGTAAATGTTATGTTACATATATTTTGCCACAGTAAAAAATAAAGTTAATAAAAATAAATTTAAAGAAATAAAAGAAAAAAAAAACTGACAGAAGCAGGTGGTTAGACATTCCTGTTCCCTCACCCCTCAAGTGAGATCATCCTGAGGGAGGTGTTTTACACCATCTCCAGAGTTTCCTTGTGAGATTAAACTCCAGTCACCACTGCAGTAGCTTACTGAATAAGCTACTGCCTTGTTGCCTGCCTTCTCCTCCCTATCTCATACCCTTGTTCACTTACTGGTGTCCCAAATAATTACGTTCATGAGCATACTTGTCTCAGGGTTTGCTACTGAAGGCAAGTTTCTCAACTTCTCTAAACATTAATTTCCTCATCATGAGAAATAATACTTGAATCATGGACTTATTGTAAAGATTAAATGAGATAATTCTTGAACATGCTTAGCAAAGTGCCTGACACATAGTAGATACCTGTAAATTTCTTGAACTTCTAATCCAATAGTTACCTGCCTTTTTAATTGAAGATAAACTAAGTCTCTCAGTTTCAGAAAGAGACTAAAAATCCAATAGCTATTGTTTCCCATCTTCTACCTGATTAACACCTCCCATAATTTATTATTCACCACAAGATGCATTAAAAGGAACTGGAATTTTGCATCCCATTCAATCCTTTGCTTAGAAGTGGGCTAGGCCCACAAAGGAAGTTAGATAAGCTCCCAGACATCAACCAGATTTTCCAAAACAGACAGATCACCACCATATCCTTCTGACCTGAGAATTAGGGGACTGTGAGGTTAACTATACACAAACTTTAATTCCTACCCTTTCTCTTTGCCTCCAAAGCCTCGTAGCATCGTTAAGGTTTATGATGAAGACTAAGATGCATTTTGTCTTTTTCTGTTCTACAGTATACCAACTGACACCACAGAATCATAAAAATCCATTGAAGTGTATCCTTCACTAAGTACCACTTTATTCGCTTTGGTTTCTCTTTACTTGCTTGCCAAAATACACAGAGAATTTTGTTAGCACAGTGATCACCTATGCCAATTAGCAAACCAGAGAAAGAGGTTACTGACTCTGGTGGACTCTCTTAAATAAGACTGATGAGAAATTCAATTTCTATCCCCTACTTTTATAGAAAATGGCTTTATGAATATGTTTTTTTAAAAAAAGCTGAACAAAAGTTGCTAGACTTAAATGTTAAAAAGGGAAGCTCTGTTACCAAAACAAGTAAATAATAAAATCCCAAATTACATCTTGCCCTTTATCATAATCCTCAAAGCTTGTTTCTTTTTTTTTTTCTTTAAGATTTTATTTATTTATTTGAGAGAGAAAGAATGACAGAGAGAGCATGAGAGAGGGGAGGGTCAGAGGGAGAAGCAGACTCCCCGCTCAGCGGGGAGTCTGATATGGGACTTGATCCCAGGACTCCGGGATCATGACCTGAGCTGAAGGCAGTCGCTTAACCAACTGAGCCACCCAGGCGCCCCTCAAAGCTTGTTTCTAACATCTCATATGTTCATAGCCTTTAACTTTGTTCTTATCCCTCATAACTATATAGAGGTAGCCAACTTAAGTCCAAAGCATCTGACTGAAAGTAAACCATCCATACTGGACATGTCTAATGGTTTCCACCTTTGCCTCAATTACATTAAGTTTATGAGGCTCATACTTCTCCCTACATTACTGCCTATATTTTTCCATTTCACTTACTTCTTATAAAATAACGACAAGACTCAAGAAATATTCAAATGATCACGCAAACTCTGCTATACACATATGGTGGTGTTGCTGAAATAAAACTATTTGTTAGGAGTTAAGGCCTTGAATACAATAGCTCAAAACGTTGGTTCACAAGCTGAAGCATGGAAGTCAAGATTTATGTATAAAAGGCAGTTTAGCAATGTTACTATCTAATATACAAAAGTGGTGTAAGTCATACGCATCTGGTATGCACAGGACATTGAATGTGGCTGCAGCACACTCAATCTTGTACATTTCAGGGAGTAAACCATTTCCGTTCATGAACTTCCTCACACCACTTTCAGAAGCTGTAGACTATGAATTGCCTTTTATTAGTCTAACAAAGTCAGTTTAATGCCATCCATTAACTGCAAACATTTGCAAAGATTTTAAAACAAGAGCCATACTCTCTGGCTCTGCCTAAAACTCACTGAAAAGGGGGGCGCCTGGGTGGCTCAGTCGTTCAGCCTCTGCCTTCCGCTCAGGTCATGATCCCAGGGTCCTGGGACAGAGCCTGCATTGGGCTCCCTGCTCGGCGGAAGGCCTGCTTCTCCCTCTCACACTACCCCCTGCTTGTGTTCCCTCTCTTGCTATCTCTCTCTCTGTCAAATAAATAAATCAAATCTTAAAAAAAAAAAAAACAGCTCACTGAAAAGAATTTGGTCCCTAATGACATTTGGAGAGATTCTCAAAACCAACAAGCAGTGTGGAGTCCCACTATAGATCAGGAGCATCTTCACTTAGAAAGTGGTCTTTTAAAGGTATTAAGGCTGCATAAATTGTGTTTGGTCAATGGACTCAGAATGGGCACTGCCAGGATTCCCGAGGCCATATTCATAATCTTTCTATTGCTTTCCAGGTCATTCTACCACTCCCTCATCCCAATTTCAAACCCACACAATCCACAAACACCAAAAGCAGGTAGTTACTGCCATGAAAGTGGAATGAAAGAATAAAGAGAATTCAGCATCTCTGCTTGTGTCAGCCCCCTACTGAAACTCCTTGGTGATTAAGTTCAAACCTCATCTCCTTAGTGGATCATAGGGTCTTCACACCTGCCACTCTGTCTGGCCCCTTTCAACATACCCCATCCAGTTCCACAGGTCTACTTTCACTCCCCCAAATCCCAAATCTCCCATTCTCTTGCTCATCTTTGGAGCTAGACCGTCCCCTCTGTTATTTGCACCATCAAAACCAAGGGCACCCAGCTAACACCACTTAGTGCTCTACCTCACCCCAGGTGTCACCTTCTTCAAGAAGCCCTCCTCGTCCTTCATCCATGAATCTCCTAAGTCCTCCATGACAGCCTGGGTGCTCCCCCATAATAGTTCCCATTACAATAGCCTGCTTACTCATCTAGTGCCCCACTAAAGGCTACAACTCCTGAGTCCCTAAAAATCACTTGCTCTGATTACAGTTGCACCCCCCTGTGCCCAGCAGAGGACTGGCATGAAGCACACACACATATGGTGACTACATAATACAAACACATAACTCTTTGTTAATAAAGTCCATCATGAAAGCACACTGGCCATTCTTGTTTTCCAGAATAAAATAGCTAATAAAATGGCAGTTACTCCATCAATTCTTTGCACGAAAAAACTGTCGTAAAAAAATATCATTTTAGATCTGGAAAAGGACTAGATGATTTTGACACATACCAAGAGATCCCCAAATAAGGAGAAAGCTAGTGGCAAAGCCAAAAATGGAACTTAGGTCTTTTGACTCGCAGGTCAGTGCTCACGTCTCTTTATCCAAAAGAATCTGCTCTGAAGTTATTCTAAGCAACTATTTGTGTTACTGAATTCAAGATGGGCTGTCAAAGTATTTGAAGCCCGTGTATGAAAAGATAGCTTTTTCTTGAACTTGACCAAAAAGGTAAAGAATTTCCCTTGTGTACCCCTGCTCACTGCTCTGTGCTTGCAAGCCTGATGAACAGCAGTCCCTGAAACTCAGTTGCCTTTGTATCCACCCAGCATCAAACAAGATCTATTTTCAAAGAGTTCCTAAGAATGCCAAGCTATCATCCCATTCACAACCAAACCTCTTGCATCCCCCCCAAGGAGAGGTTCCAGGAACAAGAGGGTTAAAGGGCCAAAATGCAAAACAAAGACGGGGTAGGTGGGAACTTTACCTAGAAGGAAAAAGACACACGCACATCATGGGAAAGAAAGAAAATACATCAAAAGCCCTCTCCAGAGAGCCAAATGTGAAAGAGTCAACAACATTGCTCCCAGGATCCTGCCCTTTTGAGCCATTGTCTTGCTCCTCCAGGTGATAATAGTTAATGTTGAGCTGGCTGGCAGGAAGGCAGCATGGTTAATCTGCCTGAAACCGAGCATAAGAAAGCCATCGTGGTAGAAGTTTGGTGGCTACCAGTATCACCAAGAAAATAACAAGGGATCACAGTACCAATCCAACCACGTATCTTGCAGAACAGCTCAAACCTCCACCTTCAGAGCAGAATTCACCCCCAGAGGAACTCCCAGACCCCACCTTCAGTCACCTTGGACCCACAGAGGATTAACTTCCCACCCTGACCACACCCACCTTGTTTTAGAGAAATTTGCTACATAGGAGCTAGTAACTACAATGCACAACTAGGTTTAGTTTCTTATCTAAAACCCTGCCCTTTCTTATTATAATTAGCCACACTGCTTTAGGGGAAAGTCTCTCACAGTCTGTGTAAGGATCTGAGAGTATTTCTACAGAACAGTCACACTGTTCAATTCCCATTCAAGTTCTTGTCTTCTGAGCCACTAAGGAGTTGCCTTGAATTAATAGTTCGCTCTTAATACATTTACGGGGAATGCACTTTGCTGCCTGCAATTCATTCATACTCTGAAATCATGTAATGACAACTACCTTTAGGGGTGGAAAGCTGTAAGGAAAGGGGAAAAAAAAAAGAAAGAAACACTATCAGACCCCACACACACACACACACACACACACGAGCGAACGCACTGCACACATACAAGAGAATCAAGTGAGCAAAATGTAGAATCTAAAGAATAAACCACAGCAAAGTAAAACTGCTTCTATAAAGCACCTATGATTATTGTCACTGGCCTTCCATCTATAGGTGTATCCCAGGGATGCCCTCCCACCCAACCCATACTTTTCTTCTGCTGGGGCCACAATCTCACTATTGACTTCCAGGAAAAAGTCATCACTTAGTTCTTTCCTGAAAGTACTGGCAGCCTTTCTTCCCTTTCTCTTCTTTCTCTTTAATTTTGTTGAGTGCCCACTAGATGCCAGCAACTAGAGATTTCCTGGACCTTCAAAGCAATAAATCTGAAAGATGGAAGTGGAAAAGGAATGCCCAAAAAGTTAAATGCAGAACTTGAGGCACAACACTGGGAAACAGAGCTAGCCAATGGCTAAGAAAATCTGACTATGGCAGAAGGTGAACTGGCCCAAGAGAGGGGTGACCAATTATATCAACAATTAAGTCAGCGAGGTTGTGGCCTTGAGCTTCCACAGCCAAGGCAGAGTAAGAAGCAATCACACAGAGGACTCAGCCCCAGCTGTGGAAGAAAAACAGCCTGGCTCTTCCTGGTGCCTTCACATCAACAACGGGGCTCAGTTGTTGCTTCTGTTGTAATCATGGGGCCACACACTGTTCCTACTATGGCAAGCAATAATTTAGCGACCTTGAGAGTCAGGCAGATGTGGGTTCAAATTCTAGATCTGCCACGGCATTAACTTTGAGCAAATTCTTCTGTTCATTCATTCAATCAACAGATATTTATTTGAGCATCTACTATGTGTTAAAAACTCTTCTGGGGGGTGGGGTGCCTGGGTGTCTCCGTCAGCTAAGTGTCTGACTCTTGATCTCAGCTCAGGTCTTGATATCAGGGTCTTGATCTCAGAGACGTGAGTTCAAGCCCCACATTGGGCTCCATGCTGGACATGGAGCCCACTTAAAAAAAAAAAAAAAAAAGACTCCTCTAGGCACTTGGGATACAACAAAAAGCAAAATTTCTTGCCTTCATAGAGCTTAGCAAATTCTTTGAGCCTCAGTTTCCTCATCTATAAAATAGGAGTAACATACCTACCATTATAGGTAGCTTGAAATGAGGAATATAAAGCACCTAGCACATAGTAGATGCTCAGTAAATGGTATCCTTCACAGAACAGAGCTAACTTATCTACAACTCCCAACGAGAGTGTAAGCTCCAAGTGAAGAACTATCTATAGCTCACCTCTATACCCCCTAGTACCTATCACATAGTAGATGCTCAATAAATATTTCACAAATCAATGAATAAGTAATCAATAGTAGCCATTATTATGGTAACTGATAATCATTATTCTTCCCCAAGCCACTGAGCTGTATTACCTAAAAAAGCAACAGGTCATTAAATTAAAGCCTTTTTTTTTTTTTAGGAAAGTAAGATGCACTATATAATATGTCTTCAGACTTTTTTTTACATGAAAGCAAATGTTACTAAGCATAAGTATTCCAATCCAAGGAATCTATTAGTACAGAGACCTGCATGGACAGCTGATATTGATACCTACCCACTGCTTCCCTAACCACAAAGTAAGAACAAGTTGGACAGACTTTAGGTTGATCCAGAAGACATGTAAAAAGTCAGTTAAATGATGGGGTGCCTGGCTGACTCAGCTGGTGGAGAGTGCAACTCTTGATCTCAGGTAGTGAGTTCAAGCCCCACATTGTGTATAGAGATTACCTAAAAATAAAATCTTTAGGGGCGCCTGGGTGGTTCAGTCGGTTAAGCATCTGACTCTTGATTTCGGCTCAGGTCATGATCTCAGGGTGTGAGTTCAAGCCCCACATCAGACTCTGCACTGGGCATGGAACCTGCTTAAGATTCCCTCTCTCCCTTTCCCTTCGCCCCTAACTCCCTCTCTAAAAAAAAAAAATAATAATAATAATAATAATAAAATCTTTTTTTAAAAAAGGAAGATATATGAAGTTTGGCCCATGTACTAAAAGATGATCAGATAGGCTAAGCTTTTAAAAAAGTGTCACATCAACAAACAATCACAAAATCTCAATGGCTTAAAACAACAAAGGTTTATTTCCTGCTCACATTGTATGTCCAGTGCCAGTTGCTCAATCAGTGACTCAGGGACCCAGGCAGATGGAAGTTCCATCTCAACACATGCTTCCATGACCATCACAGCAGAAGCGAGCACTGGATGGTCTCACACTGGAAATTAAATATTCTAGCAAAGAAGTGACACAAGTCACTTCCAACATAAACCTGGAAGGAGAGAAAAGTAGCTAGGGAGAACATGAACAATCTCTCCCCCTGGTGATACGAAGACCAACAAGCTGTGGGATAACAAAGGGATTTGTTAAAGAGGGTGCTCCAATAAAACAACTACATAGCTCTAAGGTTCTCAAATCCTAGACCTGGGAGGGTGGTATAGGGGTCATTTTAGAGTAGTGGCCTCAACATGAAGGCATCTCAAACAACACAAACCTGGACTCTGAATTTTCAGGGCAACTCTGCTTTTTTCTCTAACTGTACTGAGGGTCCAGATAAGTTTTTATTTAGGAAACACAAAAAAAGTTTCTACAGCTGAAAAACATTTGAAAACCACTAATGTAAACCAAATCCTTTGTTTTACAGATTAAAAAAAGTAGACAGAGAGGGGAAAAAAGGGAGGCCCAGGAAGTTAAAGTGACCCCACCCCACCCCCAGGAAAGCTCCTGAATGTTTAGCAGATGTCCTCTGACAGATTTGCTGTACCGTTGCACCACCCTCTGGTCTTACCCTTCATCTCTGCTCCCTTTAACTGGCACAAGAGAGGCAGACCCAGACCAAGATCATGTCACACAACAAATGGTATGGACCATAAGTCGTCCCCACCCTACTGCACTAATAATGATTCACATCCCATTAGCAATTCTCTAAATTACTCATTCCCTACTTCCTGGCAAATGTGAAGCCATTAGTAGAAGTTAGTAGAAGTTAATACTAACCTTCAGGAGACTTTCGTTTTGTTCTCAGAAGAACAGGTTAACAGCCAGCTATGATTTGTATTCGCTCAATTCCATTCTCTTCTCATGTTCCCAGCTCTGCTTTGTGCCCAGCTTTTCCTCCACCTTCATTCACACTAAACACTGGGTGTCACATACTTAAGCTTCAGTGGTCTTCTAACCTCCAGTCTCTGTCTTTTTCAAATCATCTTATACTTGCTAGCCCATGAAATAAAACTCAAACTTTTCAACCTGGAATCGTTACCTCCTCAATTTTACCCCAGCATACTTTTCCAACATTCTCTCTGCTGTAGTACTTACCCTGCCCAGCCAAAGGCAAGATGAAGGGCCTGGCAGTCAAAATGACATAGTAATGAATCCTAGATCTTGTGCAAGTTCCTTAATCTGAGTTTCAATGTTCTCTCCTATAAAATTGGTATGATGGTGTCTACTTTGAGAAGCTCTTGAGAGAGTATAACAGTGAGGATTATGTTTGACTACAAGCAACAAATAGTGGCTTGCAAGTAAGAAGGTTATTTGTTTTGAGCAATAAGAAGTATGGGAAGGGGACACCTGGGTGGCTCAGATGGTTAAGCGTCTGACTCTTGATTTCGGCTCAGGTCATGATCTCAGAGTTCTGGGATACAGCCCGAACTGGGCTCCGTGCTGGGCATGGAGTCTGCTTAAGATTCTCTGTCCCTCTGCCCCTCCCCCTCCAAAAAAAAAAAAAAAAAAGAAGAAGAAGTTTGGGAGAAGTCAGTTTAGGCTGGTACTATGGCTCAACAATGTCATCAAGATCAAGACCCACCCTTCCAAGTTCCAGCTTTGCCATTTTTAATACCTGGTCCTATCTTTGTTGTTGTAGTTGGCTGCTTCCCTTTCAGGCACTGCACCTAAGTTCCCAGCAGCAAGAAGCAGAAAGGGGCCAAAGCTGTTGGGGTATACTAGCCAAGTGTGTCCTCCTCACTAAGCTTTCAAGAAAGCCCCCCTCCAACAACATCCACTTATATCATTATAAGACCTGAGTCCCATGGCCACTCTAGGCTGTTAAGGGAGTCTTGGAAAGTGAGATGTCCGTATTCCCATCTCAAACAAAATTGGGGTTCTTTTAGTTAGAAAGGAGACAATGAATATTGGATAGGCAATCAGTAATGTCTATCCCAATATTAAATTATATATTTTATGTAAAGTGCTAAGCACAGCAGTTAACAGCTCAATAAAAGTTGAGCTGTAATTACTGCTATTATTATGATTACTGTTGTTATTATTATTATTAACCTCTCTGACCCTCTAGCCAAATGGAATAACTCATATCTAGATATTCTTCTTACATTTCTACTATGCATGTATCTATCTGCTCTATATGTATCTCCAACATTATCTCTGCTTCAAGGTCCAGGAAAATGCCATTTCATCCAAGAAGTCTTTCCTGACACCTACTCCTAATAATAAGTTCTGTGGTGGCAGAACCCACATCAGACAAAAACTCCTGTGTTCATTATTCCATTGAGCATAGTCTCTTAGAACACAGTAGGTTCTAATAAACAGTGCCTTGATAATTTAAGTAATTCATGTACATATTCATATCCACATTTACAGTCAGTCTTCTAGAATCAAACATGGCATATTCCTGAAATGTAAAAGTTAAACACTAGCTTTATATGTCATAAAGCTAGTTGTGGGAATGAGGCGATGAAGACTGTATTCCCCAAAAATAAGACGAAAAAACTATAAAATTCTCTAAGACACCATACTTTTAAAATGTTGTAGGAGTTCAGATTATAGTTCATCAAATATTCCCTCCTCTACTATGGGCAGAGTCTACTTTTACCCATGGATTTGATCTTCACCATGTGACGTGCTATGTCCAAAAAGGTCGTTTGTGAAAATGACATTGCTTGTGCCGTTTGACTCGGCTATCAAATCCAGTTATCTGCCACAAGAGGGGTATGCCTCAGGTAGCTGCTATCCCTTCTGCCTGGGCCCCAGAACACATGCGGAGCAGACCAAAACCAAGTGCAGCGGACAGCAGAACTACCCCAGGAGCGCAGCCTAGATCAGTCAAATCACAGTCAACCTAAAAACTCAGGAGTGTGAGAATTAATACCTGTTGCTATAGTCAAGAAGTTTTGATACACAGCAAAAGTTGACTAACGTAACTTTTATCAATTGATGTATTTCAGCATTTCTTACATATTAATTCACTTTGTTCCTTTTCTTCACACAAGAAAGAAGAGACTGAAGAATCTCTGCCTTTGGTACACCCAGTGATGTCTACCTTTGGATCAACTATCATTAATACCAGTGCTTTTCTATTTTCCATTTGTTCTGTTTTTCTAAAATAAGGAAAGTCACAATAAAGTATCAAGGAATAATTGCTGAAACTAAACCACTGGCTGGCAAATAGGTCTCCAATATAACAGCCAAAATGTTAACTTCTTTTTTTTTAAAGATTTTATTTATTTATTAGAGAGAGAGAGCGCGCACAAGCAGGAGGAATGGCAGGCAGAGGGAGAAGCAGGCTCCCCACAGAGCAAGGAGCCCAATGCGGGACTCAATCCCAGGACCCCAGGACCATGACCTGAGCCGAAGACAGACGCTTAACTGACTGAGCCACCCAGGCGTCCCCAAAATGTTAACTTCTTAGACGATAAAAGGGTTTATAAAGGGTGTCCCTAGTAAAACAAACAAAAATGTAGATTATACAAAGTTAACCTCACCAAAGTCAAAGACTATCTGTTGAGGTGAATTTATGGATTCCAACACCATTCATTTAAACTAATATTCGAGGGTATCTATGTGGGCAAACCATGACCATTGAGTTTCACCAAAGGGAAGACACTGATAAGGCTGAAGTCTTGTAGCCTTTCCAACATAATAAAACAAGAGGGCCATACTATTTCAAGAGAATGATTTTAAATACAATTATATTTAATTGCTAAGAGAAAAAAAGTCTTTGTAAGTGAAAGAGAAAGTAAAATTCTAATCCCTTAGCAAAAGAAAAAAAAAGCCAACTGAATAAGAGCATGTATTCAACCAATACCTATTCAGAACTCCAACTGGAAATTTAAGGTATCAGTAAAAATAGAAGAGTGTGGATTTTGTTTTGTTTTACCTTCTTTTAAATAATCATCATTATATTTGGAACCAAATTTCCACTGGGCCAAAGCTGGCTTACTAGAAATATATAATACACAAAGTTACTAAATTTGTCTATTGGTGAAGTGATGGCCTTCAGAGAGACAAAGCACACAGTGCAAAGGCCATTAACATCGCAGTGGATTCGAAACAGAATAGCACCTATCTATGCTGGGAGAGTCCATACTTCAGAACGGACACATATATATGGCACAACCATATTTGAATTCAAGGTCACAGGCTCTGGGTCAGAGAAACCTGGACTCAAGTGCTCACTCTTACCCTAAACTGCAGCAAGATACATAATCCCTTTTAGCTTCCTTATCTATAATTTGGGGGTAATAATAACCCCTACCTCATAGGAGCTCTGAAAGTTTTTAAAAAGATAATGTATGTAAAATATCCACAAAGGGCTAGCATTTACAATAGCAATAATAATAGTAATAGTAATAATACTACCTTGACAAACCTGGCTCGCACATGAAAAACCCTAATCAGTGTACTCTGGCTCATAATCTGTTCACGAAACACTGAATGCACAGCTTTATATTCACATCCAGATACAGCTTCTATAAGGTAACAGGATCAACCAGTAATTTTTCTACTGAATTCAGGGAGAAGGGCACTGAAAAAAATAAGCCTTTCATTTATAGAGCACTGAGGAGGAGCTGGTCCTGCTGCCCACACTCCATCCACCCATGAAAGTCTTGCTGATGAAACCATGCTTCCATCACCAACCACACACCGCCCTCCCAAACTGTGCAGGGCTTTTATTAAAGCACAGAGGCAGACAGACAAGATGGCTCACCTTAGAAGCAAACTCACCTTAAAGGCAAACTCTTCTACCCTCCGGAAAGGATCTGGCTCGACCCCACTGCCACATCCAAACTGACAGCCAAACTGTAAGTGAAGAAGGCAAGCCCTCACTTCCAGAAGTTGAGTTACACTGTCAAAAACTAAAGGAACCTCTTCTATTCGTGGTAATCCTAATAAAGCATGCTTGTCTGCTTCAAAAATATCTTATAAACCCATTAACAGAGCCAATTACAACTGCATACTGAGAAAACAATGTGACTTTACAAGGACAAGAGTGACCATAGGAGACAAAGTGCCACACCCTTTTTCCAGATAGCTCAACAGTAAACGGTGTCTCTTACAAAGGAGCCTGCAATTCTAGAGAAATAGGTGGACAATTCTAACCCCCAACACACACCCCCATCATTGCATTTTTTACACAGATCCATTTCATTTTCATTTTAAGCCAATGGCCTGAGCATCCCCAACTACTACAACTAGTGAGAGGAGAAGGAGAAGAGAAGAAACAAACACAAGTCAAGCATACTTGCTTCTAAGCGCATTTACGAAGAGTTTTCTTCCCGCTTGTCTCCCTCTCACAGCTGGAGCCTCATACCTGGTGGAAACCAATGGTTAAGTAAAACCACTGATTTAAAAAGCCAACCAGGAAACTAACCATGACAAGTGGGAGCTGCCCTCCTCTCCCGAGCGTTGATTGGTTCTTGAGGTTTTACCGGTCCCCGTTCTGCCCACATAAGTGGCAGGTGTGACTGTCAATCACAGAGGGACCTGACAATTCACCACTCCGGGAGTAAATTGCCTTTCATCCAGCAAAGGCAGGTAGCCGCCTAAAATCGATCCGCTCCTAACAGAGCAGACCCTCCCTCTCTGGCAAAGAGAAGAGAGACCCTTAAGTACAAAATAAATAAGGCCGGGCCGATCCGAGAGTTTATGAGCGCTGTTTTATTATCCCGCACCAAAGCAGCCCTTAATCTTCACTGTCCTAAGATGATCTTTCAAAGGCTCGAACGAAAATTTTTAAAAAATGAAAATAAAAAATTAGGTACAACCTTCTAAGTACCCCTTTTATTGTAAAATTCGGAGATGGGGAGGGGGAGGAAAGGAATGTCGTTCAGTTTAATTTCACATCGTATTCGTTTTTATACACCACCACCCTCTACCCCTCCCCAATAAAGCCAGCTTCATTTTCCCTGACACGATTCTTTTTTTTTTTCTTAATACCTTCCCCTCGGAGCCCACCGAGGCAGCCAGGCACCCCACCCCCCTGGACTGGGGCTCCACCTTTCAACACTTTGTTCTGCGTGGGGTTCCCCGAGACCCTTGCCCCTGAGAACACCCCACCCCTCGAAGCAAGAAGGGAAAAGCCAGGATAAAGAGGGGGGAGCTGGAGAGAAGAAAGGCGATGGCAGTGAGGGTGGCTGCCGGAGAGGGACTGCGGGAGGTGGCCCGGGCCGCCGGGGCGAGCGAGCGGCGCCAGCGCGCCAGAGCAAGCCGTGCACTTGTTCCAATCCGGGGGTTTCTACATCAAGGCAAATCCGCCCTTAGGCCGCCCCATCCTTTCCCCCGCCCCAGAAAGCCCCGGTGGAGGCGGATGGTTCACCCCTCGGCTCCCCGCGATAACGCATTGCAGCTCCCCACGAGTGAGGGGGACCCGGCACGAGGGATGCCCGGCACCGGCGCCCCGAGGGAGCCGGGCGACCAGCGGCCCCGGCCCCGGCGTCGACGTCTCACCTTTCCGATGCTCGCCCCGGGGCCGTCCCACATGGATTTTTACAACCTCACGTCGCCCTGGCCCCGGGCGGCCGGGAGGAGCCGGAGCCGGCGCCGGAGCCGGAGCCCGAGCTAGCAGGAGCGGGAGGAGGAGGAGGTGGAGCGGGGCTGGGAGGGAGGGCACCGCTCCGAGGGCCGGGGCCGGGCGCGGGGCCGGGCGGGGCTGACGGCCGAGGGGGCGGCACCCGCCGCAGTCCCGAGACGCGCGCTCGCGCGGCGCTGCCAGGGCTGCGCTCCGCCGGGCCCCCCGCCCGGCCGCTCCGCGCGCTCGCCTGCTCGCCGCGGCCCTGACTCACATTCCCAGCATTCCCTAGGAGCCGCTGGGGGGGCCGGGGCTGGGACGCGGGCGCCTCCGCGGGGGGCAGCAGAGAGCGCCTGGCCCCGGGTGACGGGGGTCTTCGAAGCGCCACCTCCCAGGCAGCCGCCTTCTCGAAGCACGTGGCCCTCATCTCCTCTCCCCGACGCCCCTTCCCGGGTACCCCCCTCCAAAGGCTGCCAGGCACTCCTGGGACTGGTCAGGTGGCTTCGGCGACAGGGACAGGGATGGTACTTGGTAGACGGGATGCAACTGTCTTTTAAGTTAAGCTTTGGGGGGGGGGGTCCAAGGTTCCCATACCCTGGCACCCTCCTATTAGCTTAATCTTCTTTAGGAGAGTGAAGGGATTTCATAAGATTTTCACTTTCTTGTTCCCCTAAGGGAAAGAGAGAATGGAAGATGAAAAAGGGAGCAAGGAAAAAGAAATCATCAACATCATAGTTGCCATTCATTGAATGCCTTCTCTGTGCCCTGCAATGTGCGTGCATCGTCCCACTTAAGGTAGAAAGATGGCGTCTGAGTTAATTACACACACACATACACACCTCAAGATAATGTGCAGCAGGAGTTGGACACGTTTTTCATTGGAAAAAGCTTCCACCCAACAAGTCTGGAGCACCAGCCACTACCGTTTTATATTAGGGATGGGACTCCAAACCTCACTGGAATCTCCAGATTTGGTCTCTCACTGAGTAGTCAATTTGCAAGACTAGAGCAGTGATTTCCTTCCTGTCCTGATGAGTCTGCTGCCAGCAATTGCAGTGGCCAAATCTAAATGTCTCCTCCTGGGAAGCTCCAACAAATGAAGCTAAATCCAGCCATGGGATGTCTGGATGAGCAGAGGTATGGAATCAGCACAATGACTAGGGATGACTCCTTCCTTCCTCCCATGATGGGAATTGAAATATTTAATGAAGGAAGTAGACTCTACTCAAATGCCCTGTTCCTTAAGCCTTCCTTTTACACCTCTAGTGTTCATAGTTTTTCACAGACTCATGGCCCCTGAGGCCTCTTTGCCCTTACCCTCTTCTTTCTCTCGGTCACCAAGAAATCAGCACTCATTCTGTCGACCTGAATGCTCCAGGGTAAAACCAAGCAACACCTGTTGTGTTTAGTTTTCTGTGTACCTCCCTGATAGCCTTTACTAGTTAGGTAGATGATAGATAGATAGATAGATAGATAGATAGATAGATAGATAGATAGATAGATAGATAATAGATAGATAGATAGATAGATAGATAGATAGATAGATAGATAGATAGATGATAGCTAGATAGATGTACCTTGTTGAGAGTGCTTTGAGAAGTCCTAAAATCCCTTACCTTTTGAAATGTGACCAATGTTTATTGACTACCTCCTATGTGCACCACTTACATTTTTTCCACTACTCTCAAAAAAACTCTTTAAGATATTTACTGTCTTTCAGAAAAGTCAGATAACATATCCAGCTGAGAATGTATTTAAATCTATGCCTAAAGCTCACTATTCTTAGCTACCCACTCTCTTTTCCTTTGATCCATGGGTTCTAAACAACTATCATTGGACTTCATTGGGACAAGTTCTTGTTTATATGCCTATGTACATTTTACCCCCAGAGAGAAGATCTATGGTTCTCAACAGATTTCTTTTGCATTGGGTCCTTGAAAAAGTTAAGAATAATCACTTTAAACAGAAAGCAACTTTATGTAGTAAAACAAGGACTGGAAGTTTTAAGGATCTTAAGTCATCTTTATCTTCTCTGGGACTTAGTTTTCTCATCTGAAAAATTAAAAAGCTGACCTAAAGGATCTTAAGGTACACTGCAGTAAGGGAGACAGACAAGAAAACAGGCCATTACAATATCGGTTATGAAGGAACAATGCTCTGAGTAGTCTAACAGCATGTAGGAAGGACAGCCAACCTTTTCCCTGGGGTTCAGAAATGGATTCCCAAGGAAAATGTCATCAAATTTGCTTGCTACATCCACCCTTCCTGTCCCACCCTGTGCTCAGCCCAGAGCAGCAGCCTGCATACTCTGTGAAGCCAACCATAGGAGATTGAATCTTTGGAGAACATCTGCCCCTGGGTGGGCTGTCACAAGATCTCCCCACAGTATTTGAAACTGGGCCATTGGAATGAGTCAGCCAGTGGGTACTGAGTGGTGAGCTTGTAGCCCAAATCAGAACTAGGGCACCCAAAACCATGGTACCAAAGTCACTGAGAAATGAGCTCTAAGACCTTTGCTGGTCGACAGAAAGGAGAATAGTCAGCCAAATAGACAGAAACTGAGATTCCTAAAGGTCTAAAAGATTTGAATATCTAACTGCTTACTTGATAACACCAATGTGGGTATCTAACTGGCACCTCAAACTTGATTAGTTCTAAACAGGACTCTGGATTTTTATGTACCACATTTTTTCTTTCCCAAGGTCACCCATCAGATTAATGATACCACCCTTTATCCAGTTGCTCAGGTACAAACCTAGAAGCATCTCTGATTCCCCCTTTTGCTTATACCACGCCTCTACCCCATCAGCCAGTTTTATCAGCTCTGCCCAGGGCCATATTGGAGCCTGAAACAAAAAGAAAACTGTGTACTCCTATATATATATATTTTTTTTTTTTTTTTGAACCAAGTAGAAAAATTAACAAAATCTCCACAGTGAAAAAACACAATTGTATCTAAAGCCCCATGTTGCCCAGTATGTTCAGTCACTACTGCCAACCCTCTTAAAACTAGCCAGTAGGTAGACACGATGGCCAAGTGGCCCAGGAACTGAGCACTGGTTAGAAATGATTGTTCTTGTTGCACAATGATACAGAGTCATAAAACACAGAAACAACAACCTCTCTCTCTTTTACACATATACACAACCAGGAAGATGCAGGACTGAGATTCAAATCTATGTGTTGGTTCACAAACTGGCCCCCTTACATGGAGGGCAAGGAGAGACCAAAGAAAGAGGCAGACCATTCCAGATTGGTAGGTGTCAGGTTTAATAAGAAAGGGACCTTACATACAAGGCTAATCTCCAGTGATTCCAAGATGAGTAGATCTCTGCACCTGCCCATCAGAATCTTAAAAGTTTATATAGAGGCCCTACCTAACAGCATTCAGTCATGTGTACTGTCCAGATGATCTCAACAACACCTTACTCTCTCAAGGCTATGTCCTTAAAATGGGTCCCACCGTGGGAACAGTGAGCAGAGTATACATTCTAAGGACTGCAGAGTGGATGAGGAGCTTCAGATTACCCAGGTCCAGCTCATGGTCAACTGGTGAACACATTCTCTCAATTACTTCTTCCAACACAAGGCAGTCTGGCTCCAGAATCAACACGGCAAAATCAATTGGACTTGGTGATTGCTTGGATATGGGACAAGAGGGAGGAGCCAAGAATCCTCCCAGGAGTCTGGTTCAGGCAACTAGATAATGTGTCATTCACTTAGACTGGAAATAAAGGTGGAGGTGGGTGATACAGGTTTATAGAAAATTTATGAATAATTTATGGATTCATTTGGAGCTTTTTGAATTTGTAATGTCAGGGACCTCAAGGTGGAAATATCCAGAAAGTGACTATCTCAGTGTGCTTTGAAGTCAGATGAGAGATTATGAAGACAGTGTGTTGAAGTCATCATGTTTGGTAATTAGAGCCATGGGCATGGATGAGTAACCCAGGACAGTAATTAGCCATGAGAAGAATTTAGTTAGATGAGAAACAAAATCCCAAACAACTCACAATTATCTGTCCTTAGGCATGGGGTCATTTGTACATGTCTCTTAACAAGGTAAGTTTAATTCAAGAGAAACATCATTGGGCTGCCATAAAAGAAAAAAGACCCAATTAACTGACTCACTAGCACCACCACCACCACAGTTAATTGGATCAGAAATAATCACCTGACCCTTAGGAAGCCAACCTATTGGCTTAACTAAGCCAATCTAAGCCAATTCTCTTTGCCAGGAATGTTTTAAGGCCTTTGTAACCCTAAGCATCATAGCAAGCATATCAAAATCCAGCACCATCAAAATATTTCTTCTCTGTGGAAATTTTTGAAAGTTTTTTTAGCTTTGCTTTTACAATTATTTGGCTAATTTATTACATTTCACTGTGGCTATGATTGGTCCATAATCATAGAACATAAGAATTACTGTGAAATGAGAAGAAAATCTAACCTACAATTATTTTCAAATGGAATGAAATGTTTATAAATATGAAAAACCATAAAGTTATGTTTTATACACATTTATAAACATTTATTAATTCCCCATTTACAGTTTTCTGTAAGTCTGTAATCTCAAGGTATGCAAGTCTTTCAGGGGCTTGCAAAAATGTTGGTTAAATGTCTATATAATGTAAAATGACATCAATTGTTTTAGTTCCTTGGCTTCCAATAACTTTCCATTTCCCCAATTCTGGCCACTCATGATTCTGGCCACCCTTGTTGTCCTTGGGTTCCACAAGATGCCTCTGTATCCTTCCAGTAGATACATACCGTTCTTTTTTCTGCCTCAGGTAGCTTGAGCAATTTTTTCTTCCTTGCAGCCACAATTACTCCCTGCATTGGAAAGCCAGCTTCCTTATGCTTAGACAAAGCCCTTCATTACAGTCCAGTAGAATCCAAAGCCTGAATCTGGCCCAGCTACCAGATTCCCCAAAGAAAACAAACCTGGGGGAAACCGCATAAGTAGATATTGTTATAGTTATTGGGTATTCCTTACTCTGCTTCTGGAAAGATATGGCAGATGGCCATGCCAAGCCCTGAGCCTGGCCTGTGTTTATTTCTTTATGGTATTTTCCATGATCTACTGCCCATCCCTTAGGCCTCCTCTTCTTTCTGCATTCCCTGATTTGGCTATTTAAAGGTAGTCATTAATACATTTTAAATTATGCTAAAAGCTGTAAAATTAAAAGGACTTTTTACCATGCTCATTTTTCAAGAACAATTTCAAGGTGGAAAAGTCCTCTTGGAAGCCCCTAAAGGAGAGAAATAACTACAGATGCAGGGTTTAAAACCTTCCAAATGCTGCAGGCTCACATATTTTTTGGCTTCACCCAAACCCTGGCCCCTTTAGACTTGTGTTTTTGCTACTAAAGCAGTTACATTCAAATACCACCATGTTCTCTTTCTAAAAAGCTAAAGGCCTTCTGGAGAGTTAAGCTATTCTAGAAACCCATGAAAATGTCTTACCTTGAATCCTATCCACATTTCCATCCACACAGATGCTGAAAAGACCCACCAAAACTTTTAAGGGAGCTAATAATGGGATTCATTACATGAGAGAAAAATCATTCTCAAAAATGGGGAGGAAGGTGTTGAAACATGAAAGATGTTTAAAATATCAATAACATAGTAAAGCCACCCATTTTTGGGTTTTCCTCCCTAGTGGCAAAAGTTCAGCATTTAATAGTTATGTGTCTTCAGACAAGTTACTTACTTTGAGATTCAGTCTGCTTATTTATAAAAGGGGAGTAGTTCACAGTTTCTTCTATACGTGGCCATGACAAGGATAAAATAAAACCATGCAGGTAAAGTCCTTAGAAGACTCAAGGAATGGTGGCTTCTGTGCCCAGGATGCTGATCCTGTTAAGGAAGAGAGTAAAACTTACATTAACATTGTCAGGAGTTTTAAACAAATTTGTGAATCTCCATGCTTAAATGGTCAGGACCAAGATAAGGCAAGTGAGATACTAGCCTTGGGTGCAAAACTGAAGGAGGCATCAAAATCTCAGCAATCAAGGTAAATCCTATCTTAATATAGTGTTTTTGAAGAACGAATCAGCAAACTACAGCCCCCGGGGCTGACTGCCTGTTTTTGTAAATAAAGTTTTATTGGAACTTTTAAGAACCAAAACCAAAACAAAACAAACAAACAAAAAACCCTTTAAAAGAAACACAGAGAAAAAGAGGCTGGAGCTTCCATTATAGGCATTTTACACCCCGGCGTTCCAAAAAAGAATTTCTTACACTTGGGCTTTTAACAGCCAACATCCTGATGTGTTTCCAGTACATCATTCCTGTGCGGTGAGAAGGCCTGTGTTCATCTATTATCTTTATCACCTGGAGTCTCTCTGGGAGAGAGAAAAATACCTGCCCTAAAATGTGGGTTCTTGTGAGAGAAAGGGCAACACGATGCCTAGAAATGTTTCTTGGGACCAAAATGGACTTGTTTACCCAACTTAACCAAGGACCCAAGGTCTACAAAATAACAGCTTTACGCTACATATTTGAAAAGTCACTGAGAGAAATGTCTGAATAAACGCTCAGAGAACTCCTTAAACAGGAGTTGTTTTTTAGTAACAGGAGAATCGTTAATGTAACATGAAGAGTGGAATCCACAGTTAGACTGCAAAGATATAAGTGATGGGCCCATTAATCAGCCTGCCTCAGGGCAGGGGTTGATGCTAGATAAAGGTAGAATGGGGCGTGGACCCAGAAAACAGAAGAGGGAGCTAGTTTTCCTTCCAACCACTAGGTATATATCCTACCACCTACAAAAATGGCTCAGATTACTGAGTGTTCTATCACCAAGCAATTCTTATAGACAGTGAAAATGCTCATAACTTACGTTGCCAAAAATTCATCCATTTCTTGAAACAGGCTTTGGATCAGCTCTGAGAAACAGAGTTCTTTTCCAAACAAAAGCCTTAACTACACAATTAAATGAAAGGGAACTAATTTGCTTGGAGGAGAATAATAAAAGAAAACAAGCTATTTTGAATGATAAAAATATGTACCAAATTGGCAACAGCTTTAGAATGATGCTCCTGGGTTTGATTAATGAGATATATTATCAACTGAACAAACAAAGAGCGTACTGGTTTGGGACCTTTTCTGCTTAACTTCTTAATAAAAATCCTAAAAAAATTTTTTTAGCTTACAAAAGTAGGAGGAGTGGATTGTAAAATAAAATTCACATATTCCAGGGGCGCCTGGGTGGCTCAGTTGGTTAAGGGTCTGCATTGGGCTCAGGTCAGGGTCCTGGGATCGAGTCCTAGAGTCCTACATTGATCCCCACTTCAGGCTCCCAGCTCGGCGGGGAGCCTGCTTATCTCTCTCCTTCTGCCTGCCACTCCCTCTGCTTGTGCCTCCCCCTGCCCTGTCAAATAAATAAATAAAATCTTTAAAAAAAAAAAGTTAAAAAAAATTCAAACATTCCAGAAAAAGTGAAAATCTACCCTCAGAGACAACCAACCGCCTTTTTTTTTTTTAAGACTTTTATTTATTTATGTGAGAGACAGCATGAGAGAGAGCACAAGCAGAAGGAGGGGCAGGGGGAGAGGGAGAAGAGGAACAGGGAGTGAGCAGGGAGCCCAACTAGGGGTGGGGGGAGCTCCATACCAGGATCCTGAGATCATGACCTGAGTCGAAGGCAGAAGCTTAACCGACGGAGCCACCCAAGCTGGTGTATATTCCCTTGGATTTTTGAAATGTATGTTTTAACAAAAATTGGGCCCAATTATGTTTTTTTCTTTCCATATCCCTTATTTTCTCCTTTTAGCTTTAGACCGTGTCTTTCTGGCTTCAGAGGTTTTCGTATTGCCTTTCCTCCTTGGCCACAGTGACTGCTCCAAGGGCTAGACATAAGACCACAGCCAGGCCTGTCAGGATCCTTCCCTGGGATTTTTCAACTGGCTCTCTGTTCTTCTTTAGTCAAGGAGCTCTAAGAAGATAATTACAGAATTGGTGGCATCCATGGCTCCACTCTTATAAGAAAGCTGCAAACACTGAGAAGCAGAGATAAGAGGCAGAGAGAGTCTTGGCTCTGAGAACATTCAGGTCCCTGATTCCATTGTTGAGGACCCCAAAGTTCTCACCATTCCCAAAGCTCTTCTGTGCAACATTGTCTCCAACTCTCTGAGCTACTCTATCATTCTTCTAGTCCTTATGACTGTGCTAGACACACAGTAAGTACTATTTCTCACTGAAGCTATTTCCCATGGTTGTCTGCCATTTGCAACCAAGAGAGCCCTAATATACATACACTTCAGCAGTTTGATTTTGTTCAGCTGAAATTGTGCATATCATGGACAATTTCATGTCAGTGCACATCTCCCTTTTCCCTTTCAATGGCTGAATCATTGTCCATTGTATGGATGAATGTTTTTTACATTCTTCTAGAGCCAGGAACACAAGATATTTTTTTTTTATTTTTTATTGTTATGTTAATCACCATACATTACATCATTAGTTTTTGATGTAGTGTTCCATGATTCATTGTTTGTGCATAACACCCAGTGCTCCATGCAGAACGTGCCCTCTTTACACAAGATATTTTAAAAAGTGATAAACACAAGATTCTCAACATCACTAATATCAGGAAAATACAAATCAGAACCACAGTGAGATATCTTCTTACACTAGTCAGAATGGCTAATATCAAAAAGACAAGAAATAACAAATGTTGGCAAAGATGTGGAGAAAAGGGAGCCCTCATGCGCTGTTGGTGAAAATGTAAATTGGTACAGCCACTATGGAAAACGGTAAGGAGGTTTCTCAAAAAATTAAAAATAGAAATATACAACCCAGTAATTCCACTTTGGGGTATTTACCCAAAGAAAAAAATAATACCAATTTAAAAAGATAAATGCACCCCTATGTTTATCCAAGCATTATTTATAATAGCCAAAATATGGAAGCATCCAAAGTGTCCATCAAGAAGTGAATGGATAAAGAAGATGTAATACACACATAAACACACACACACACACACACACACACACACACACAGAGGAATATTACTCAGCCATAAAGAAGAATGAAATCTTGCCCATCGTGACGACACAGATGGACCTCGAGGGCATCATGTATGCTAAGTGAAATAAATCAGACAGAAAAAGACAAATACCATATGATTCCACTTATATATGGAATCTAAAAAAAACCAGAACAGATATAGATTCATAAATACCAAAAACAAACTGGTGGCTGCCAGGGGGGATGGGCAAATAGGTAAAGGGGATAAAAAGGTACAAACGTCCAGTTATAAAATAAATAAGTCACAGAGATGAAACTATGGCATAGAGAACAGAGTCGATAATGTTGTAATAACTTTGTATGGTGGCCGGTGGTGACTACACCTACTGTGGTGAGCACCGAGTAAGGTACATAATTGTCAAATCACTACGTTGTACACCTGAAACCAGTATAATATCGTATGTCAACTATTTCAATAAAAATAAGAATTTAAAAATTAATTAAAAATAAATAAATTAAAGTAAAATTAACACAAAAAAAGCTGCTCCAGAAATAAAAGTTGGGAGGGGGGAGTAGAAGAAGGATGGATGTCAAGCAATGTTGAAGCTGAGTTCATTTTCGTTTTTTTCTCTACTTTCGTGTATGCTGGAAAACTTGCAAAATGAGAAGTTAAAAAGAAGGGGGAAAAGGAAACAAGAAAAAAAAAAGAGAGAGAAGTAAAACTTGCTGGGAATTTGTTCCTAAATGAAATAAAGTCTACAAAGGGCCATTCTTTTAAACAAGAAAAAGCGATAAGCACAGAAAATTATATTGAGCTTGAAGATCGCAGCCACATCAAGAGTGGTGACGATTGTCATGTAAATGGACGCCAGCCCTGATGAAGTGCAAGTGTCCCGTATTCCCCAACCACCCAGGCAGTACTCATCACACCTGCCTTAGGGAGAGTCCCTCCCAGCTTTTATTACCATCGCTGCCACAGGAGGAAAGACGAAGCCTTTTGCATCTCAAGTTTCTCCACCACACCTAGTAGTGGACCCATCATTCAGAGGGTCTTTAAACCTGTTTGTCAGAAGAACTTTGTGAGTGATGTTGAGAGGAGGCTGTGCTTGTTGATGTGGGAAACAAAGACGGAAGAAAAATTATTAAATTTCCTTACTACCTACAGCCCATTGACAAGTCCTTGAAACAGGCAGAGTGATAGGGGCGCCTGGGTGGCTCAGTCGTTAAGCGTCTGCCTTTGGCTCAGGTCATGATCCCAGGGTCCTGGGATCGAACCCCGCATCGGGCTCCCTGCTCAGCAGGAAACCTGCTTCTCTGTCTCCCACTCCCCCTGCTTGTGTCCCCTCTCTCGCTCTCTCGCTCTCCCTCTGTCAAATAAATAAATAAAATATTTTAAAAAAAGAAAAGAAACAGGCAGAGTGACATTCCTCTAGGGACTCAACTGCCTTGTTGTTAATACTTTGCTAAGGGCAAAAGACAATCCTAGCCTGACTCCCTGCTCCCCACCCCCCCAGGATCCTGTAAGTCTACTTTAACGTATAAAAATTCCTTTGGAGGGGCGCCTGAGTGGCTCAGTCGTTAAGCGTCTGCCTTCGGCTCAGGTCATGATCCCAGGGTCCTGGGATCGAGCCCCATATCGGGCTCCCTGCTCCGCGGGAAGCCTGCTTCTCTCCCTCTCCCACTCACCCTGCTTGTGTTCCCTCTCTCACTGTGTCTCTCTCTGTCAAATAAATAAATAAAATCTTAAAAAAAAAAAAAAATTCCTTTGGAAACTTCCTTTATCCCTAAGCCCCCCAAGATACGTGTTGGTAGTCATCCCCCCAAGCATATGGCCCACCAATAAATATCTGAAGGGTCTCATGACTCAAGTTTTATTAGACGGTAATAAATAACCTTTTCCCAACAATAGCTAGCCCCCTCAAGGTCCTGGAAACCTTGCTTCCAAAATTCCTTAGAGACTTACACTATCCCTAACTGCCTCTCAATTTGAAAGTATATAATGGGCCACTCCTCATGACCCCAGTGCCGCTCTTTCTGCCCACGGGTCCTGTCCCCGTACTTTAATAAAACCACCTTTTGAAGACATGAACAGACATTTTTCCAAAGAAGACATCCAAATGGCCAACAGACACATGAAAAAGTGTTCAATATCGCTCGGCATCAGGGAAATCCAAATCAAAACCTCAATGAGATACCACCTCACACCAGTCAGAATGGCTAAAATTAACAAGTCAGGAAATGACAGATGTTGGCGGGGATGCGGAGAAAGGGGAACCCTCCTACATTGTTGGTGGGAATGCAAGCTGGTGCAGCCACTCTGGAAAACAGTATGGAGGTTCCTCAAAAAGTTGAAAATAGAGCTACCATATGATCCAGCAATTGCACTCCTGGGTATTTACCCCAAAGATACAAAAGTAGGGACCCGAAAGGCTACGTGCACCCCGATGTTTATAGCAGCAATGTCCACAATAGCCAAACTGTGGAAAGAGCCAAGATGTCCATCAACAGATGAATGGCTAAAGAAGATGTGGTATATATATACAATGGAATATTATGCAGCCATCAAAAGGAATAAGATCTTGCCATTTGCAACGACGTGGATGGAACTGGAGGGTATTATGCTGAGCGAAATAAGTCAAACAGAGAAAGACATGTATCAGATGACCTCACTGATATGAGGAATTCTTAATCTCAGGAAACAAACTGAGGGTTGCTGGAGTGGGGGGTGGGGTGGGAGGGATGGGGTGACTGGGTGATGGACACTGGGGAGGGTATGTGTTCTGGTAAGCGCTGTGAATTGTGCAAGACTGTTGAATCTCAAATCTGTACCTCTGAAACAAATAATGCAATATATGTTAAGAAAGAAAAAAAGAAGAAGAAGAATGTAGCAGGAGGGGAAGAATGAAGGGGGGGGAATCGGAGGGGGAGAAGAACCATGAGAGACAATGGACTCTGAAAAACAAACTGAGGGTTCTAGAGGGGAGGGGGTTGGGAGGATGGGTTAGCCTGGTGATGGGTATTGAGGAGGGCACGTTCTGCATGGAGCACTGGGTGTTATGCACAAACAATGAATCATGGAACACTATATCTAAAACTAATGACGTAATGTATGGGGATTAACATAACAATAAAAAAATTTAAAAAAAAAACAAAAAAACCACCTTTTGGCACCAAAGACATCTCAAGAATTCATTCTTAGCCATGGGCTTTGAACCCCAATGTTCTTTCCTACATCACTTACATTAGTTGTTGAGGCACAGAACCTTATGTACAATTACTATTGAGTTTGAATTTGTCTAAAGATCTAATACCCCATGTTTCCACCATGCAGTTTCCAGGACATGGAGCAACTAACAATTAGTTAAAGAGCTGAACTTGGGCTTTGTGGTCACACAATAATGGGGTCAAGTCCCTGTCCCTCCACTGATGAACTGCGTGGTCTTGGGCAATTTACTTAACCCATCTAAGCCTGTTTCCTCTTAGGGAAAAAAAGGGGGGCGGTGAGGTGATGAATGGTACTTGCCCCGTAGACATTTTGAGAGAATTAAATAAGAAATTGCATGGAAAGTTTCTATGACTGTGCTAAGCTTATAGTAAATGCTCAGTAAATGGGGACTAACATCATCTTCGTGATCTATGGTAAATTCTGTTGTTGGGGTTGTATGCTGTTTCCACTTTCTGAGTTTCTCAATTGCCAGTGTGACTTTCAAAAACTGTTCTTTCTAAACCTTCAGAACACACATAAAAAGTTGGGTGCTAGCCAGAACACATTTGGAAGCAAAACAGTCCTAAAAATAAGAAAGGGATGCATGACTTTTTTAATGTTGGGTTTCTCTTTAAGAGAGAAATTAAACTGTGAGTAAAGATCAAAATTCATTCTTTCTGTGACCTTGTTCAAAAACAGAATTTATTGGGACATCATGCATGTCAGATGTTGTTTAGAGTGGCATATGCCCTTCTCAGGACATTTTGAACATACATTGCATGTCTGCATTTCTCTCTAGTGGGTATTTCAGGACTGAAGAGGAAAGAAGGATCCTAACGTTGGACTACAACATCCACGGTGCTCAAGCTTGCCCTGGATTATGTTCTGCAAAATACAAGCAGGTACAAAAAGGATAATTTCCTACAGCCTTAAGACAAACAGTTTGTGAAATAAAATTCAAGGGCCTTCCCATATTGGTTTTGAGGCACCTCAGGAATTCAGATTAATAGTCATAGAAAATCCACCATGGGAAAAAGTGCAACCTGATTCTGGATCCAACTGAATGCCTTCCCAGAAATGGACTCCTTTTTTCCTTTTCCTCTGCTTAACACCCTCCTGTCTCACCACTCACCTAGTTAACTTCTATTCAACTTTCAGCATCAACTCAGACGACATCTTCTACAGAAGCCCTCCCCAAGCCATCTGTGAGGTGCCCACACTACCAAATCTCACTGACCCCTGCAATTCTCTTTCATGGTTCTTATCATGACTATACTGGGATAACTGCATGATTTGCAGACCCAGTGCTGTCCACCCAGTGCTGTCTAGCCCCTATATGCTCCAGCTCTATCAGGAAAAGGACCACATCTATTATGTTAACACCAATGTCAGACCCAAAATAGTGATATAATAAATATCTATCGAAAATTTGAGAATAAAATTTTTTATTCTGTGAATTTAAACTCTAAGCTTTGGAAACTCAAAGAGTAGCTAATTTGCTAAGAAGCTTTCCTTATGAAAGTCAGAAGAATGCCTTTATTCCATGTAACCAAAAAAAAAAAAAAAACCTATAGATATTTGATGTCATATCATCTACATTCTGTGAAATGAATTGGTTATCAGTTTCAGGAAAGAAAGTGATAATTATAACAATTAGCACTAATTGGATGTGTAACTGGTTAGATCCAAAAAGGAATTAAGAAAGACTCAGATAAGGGGGGTCTTAGAAACCATACCTTATCTCCCTGTTCAGGCATACTTGAAAGTGAGGGTTCCAGAAAAAAGCCAAAGTGCTAGAGGGTTGCTAATGATACTACTCACCTTCTCAGAGCACCTGCAACATTAGGTTTTAGCACAATATTGAAAGGAAAGCAATTCTGAGACAGCTTCTCCTTCTCAGAGCCTACCCTCTGCTTGGATCTGCCCTGTGAGACAGGACTCACCTATACTACAAAATGGTCCTTTCCATTATCGAACAGTTCAAAGGGTTAAGTAATTTCTTCCTATATTAAGACCAATGTGTGTCTGACTCTAATTCTACTCATCAAAACCAGAACAAATGGATATGTCAATACACTAATATTTACTAATTTGGAAAATGAGACTTACTGCTGTATTTTAAAATATAATAAACCGGGCGCCTGGGTGGCTCAGTCGTTAAGCGTCTGCCTTCGGCTCAGGTCGTGATCCCGGGGTCCTGGGATCGAGGCCCGCATCGGGCTCCCTGCTCGGCAGGAAGCCTGCTTCTCGCTCTCCCACTCCCCCTGCTTGTGTTCCCTCTCTAGCTCTCTCTCTCTCTGTCAAATAAATAAATAAAATCTTTAAAAAAAAAAAATAAAAAAAATAATAAAAAAATAAAATAAAATATAATAAACCTCTAAGTTTCTTCATTCTGTGTGTGAATTGTGAACAAGCATGTGTATGTGTGTGTGTATGTGTGTGCAGGTATATATGTGTAAGTATAATTGTATTTTGTCACATCAGCATAAACGGTTGTAGGTTTATAAGATTCTGGAGGGTTACTCGGCTGTAGTTATTTTTATAGCCTTCTTTGTTAATTCTCAAAACTATTAAAAATCAAAAACGCCTAAGTAAGGTAAACTTAATTATGGACTAAACCCATAGATCTGTCTCATTTTTAATATAAGACAAGAAATGGAAAAGAGTTAAATGTTTTGTCTGTTTTGCCAAAGCCCAAAACCTTTCTTCTTTGGGCAAGGAAATACTTACACCATAAGGAGTAATTCTTTAATTGCTTCTAATTAGAATAAATGGCCAGTGCGTGCTGGGTCTCAGGGAACATGACTAACACTTGCCTCACCTTGCAATGACTGCAGATGAAGTGTGGGTGAGGGCGTGAAAATGGGGGGCATCGCCTCAACACCACCTCCTCCTCTATCCTTGTAGCTGAAATCAGGCACCCGCTAATATCAGAGCCTGGAGGCTCTTTCCAACAAGTGTGAAATATTAGGGAGGCTCAGATACTGAGTCATTCTTGAAACGGTTTTTGGGAAGAAGTAGCTTGGTCATTAGTCTATCCTTTGGAGACCAAGAGACACCTACCCCCCCAAGTTGCACCCAGGCTCTACCTCAAACTCAGCCCTGGGCAGCTTACTTAGCCTCTCAGTAGAATGGGGATAACACCTCCTATGGTTGTTATGAGGATTCCATGAGCTAATTCATAGAAAGCTTTTAGCACAGTGCCTGGAATAAACACTCAAAAGTCTTAACTACACAGATATACAGGACCAGTCCCACACAGTGATTTAATTGTCAACAGTGTGGCACCTATATGTTCTAGAAGCCCCCCACCAGACAAATCTAATGTATAGCCAGGATTGAGAACCCCTAGGTCAGTTTTAACCCAAACATTGACAAAGACTAAATGAGGGCACCTGCTATACATGATTGAGCTCTAGTGGCAAGTCAATTACATGCTTCAGAAGGAGGAATAATACATTTTTCCTAAGGAACTTCTGGATTTGCATGAGGGTTTGAAGGCATTTGGTGTGGGGCGGCGGGGGTGGGGGGCATTGAGAAGGAGAGGAAGAGGGTCACGCTAGGCTTGGGCAAAGACTGAGAAGGATGAGGACAGCTTAGAGTCTGTTTTAGATACTGGTGACGGCCTCCGCCCACTGCCCCAGGAAGTCATGTCTGAGTTCTGTGCCAAGCGAGCCTGTAAGCCAGAAATGATGGGACCATTTCCATTGCATAAGGGTCTGGGAGACCAGGGGGCTGAAGCAAAGCTGATTCAAGGTCCAGGTGACAAGGGACAACACTCACAATAATTATGGTACAGGAGCCACCCTTAATATACATATTTGTGCCAAGCACTTTGCATGTGTTGATAACACTAACTGATATCCATTGAGTGCCTACTGAATTATCAGGCACTACTCTAAGTGCTTTCCAGGCTTCATTTCATTTAACCTTCAGAGCTATACTCTGAAACAGCTACCATTCCAGCTGCACTATAAAAGAAAACAGAAGCTCAGAGAGGTGAAGTGACTTGCCCAAGCTCACACAGCTAGCAAGGTCAGACTCTAACTTGGTGGTGTGCCTCCTACGTCCAAGCTCCCGACCAACCACTAGAACACTAAGACTCTCACCATCACATTTGAGCCAGCTCCAGAATGCCCATCCCAGCCCTCAAATAAGCAATTGCCTCTTTAGAAGATGCTCCCCACACAGGGGATATAAATTGGTACCAGCCTCCTCAGAGTGGGTTGTGATTGGGTGTTCCAATCTTAATTGTCCAAGGAGCTCTGGCCATTCAGTCCACTTTGAGGAAAGGCAGCTGGTGATCTGTCAAAGCGAACACTGTAAAACATTTAAAACGCAGGGGGTGGGGGAACAGATGTAGTCTCAAGTAGGAAGGAAAGTTAAAGAACACATTTCTTCCATGAGACTGGCTTCTAAAATGTAAAATGACCAATGAACCTCAGCTTCTGGGCAATGGAAACTTCTCCCAGGTTATCAGCAATAAGTGTGATTTTTTTTTTTTTTTGTATCTCTATGGTTCTTCCTCATCTCAATCCATTGATTGAGAAAGTACATAATTAAGAGTAGACCTTCACAGCACCTTCACCTGAAACACTTCCATGTCAGAAGTAAACCAGAGAGGACAATATTTCCGCCCCGTCTATGCCTTTAAGACTTGCCTTTTGACCTTAGGTAAGTGATTGTACCACAGGGAGTTCATTAGAGGAAGCAGAAAACAGAATGACTGACCCTCTCACATCGGCGGTCTACAGAGGAAGACCAAAGACAAACAAATAAGGCTTTATTCTGTCACTGGGTTTTTTTATAGGGTCAAGCTGTTCCGTTTTGCAGAACATACTCTTTGTGGCATTTACTAGGTTTCTAGAAGCTGACACTAAGGACTGCTGGTAGCACATTTTAGCTTTCCATGTGTTGGATTTATCACCCTACTAACGATCCTTTGGGGAACAGAGTGCCGATTTTATCCCCACTGACAAGTAAGGAAACTGAGGCACAGGGCTTGCCTAGTTTTACATGCTGAGACTAGTACTATGGCCTGACCGCTCCAATTAATTTGGAACCAAGCATGCTTATACAGAGATTGACTTAGAGCCTCTGTCTGGGCGGAACACTCTTTGACAGGAGGTATAACATGAGCCTTAAATAAATGAAGATGCATATGAAAGCTATGGAGTCAGGGATGTGGAAGAGAAAACACAGGAGCCCGCTAGAGCTGAACTCAAAGGACTCCCCGGATAATAATAGAATCAGCCTCAACTCAGTGAACACTTGCTGTGTGCCAGGCATAGGACCCAGAGCTTCACAGACATGCATTTCTCTCTCAGCACTTGCCACAATCCTGGGAGTTGAAATGTAATACTTCCCACTTGCAAGATGAGGGACCATGTCCCATAAAGTAATTCTCCCTGTATCTGGACTCTTCTCACACCAAAGCCATGACCACTCCCCAAAACACCACGCTGTCTCCTATAACTAATGGATTGGGTAAAGGAAAGGCATTTCTTAAAAGTAATTCAGTAGTTCAAATCTTAAAAGTATATTATCTTAAGATTTTGTATGCCAAAAAGAAAAGAAGGCAAGTGTTTCTAAGGAACATTTAAATTATTTCTATGCTTCCCCTTGCTATCTATAGCATGGTGGAGTGGTAAAGCAGTCTGGCTGGCTTCGAAGCAGGAGAACTTTGTTAAGCCTCAGTCTCCTTCTTAGTAACATGGGAATAATATACCCCCTCGTTGTGTTGCTGTGAGAATTCAATGATGTATACAGCATTTGGCACAGCTGTTGTTACATAGTGGGCACTCTATGAAAGACTGCTGCTGACACATCATGGTAATATGATATTACTGACAATAGATTGGATATAATTAACTGTAATAAGCAAAATATTCTGATTTTAGACCATATTTTTTAAATTTTCTTTTTTGCTAATAACTATTTCTCATTGATGCGTATTTTGTTGGTGTTTATTCATAGAAGCTTAGATTTGTGGCTTTGTTTGGTGGGGAGGGCTCTGGAATCATTATAGAATGATGGTTGCTTCTGCTTGGAAAACAGCCAGAATAGCACCAACAGTGGGGTGGAAAGATGTGATTTATTAGTTCTTCTCCTACTGCAAAACCACCAGATGAGGACCATGCAGGAGATGCCAGGTTTTAAGAAAATGACATTGTGGCATCCACCATCTGGCATCCAAGTATGCATGGGGGATGCCCTTTCTTGTTCAAGGTAAGGAACAGCGAGCAGTAAAGGCAGCGCCAGGAGCATCCCAAGTGTCTAAGTACCCTCACCACGTGGGAAGAAACAGTAGCAGCTCCAGTGGCTGGCTCCCTGTCGAGGCTCAATGCCATCTGAAAAGTCCTGAACTTTGAAAATAACATTGCAATGGGTTCTACCTAACAAACTAATTGGCACAAGGTCACACAACATTGTGACTTAGACCCAAAGTTCTTTTATAACTGGATCAGCTACAAAATTCTTTTTCAATAAATAATTCTCAATTGTAATATTTTTTTTTTTGCCAGTTTATACACTCTGCTTCTAATTTACAGTAGTGTTTCTCCCAAGAGTCAAAGTGCATTCCATTCCCATGAGATGCTCCTGGAAGAGAAACTGGACACTATAAACCTCTCTCAGAAATTCCCATTAAAATTAACAAATTAACAAATTAAAGGTTCTGAGCAAGTGCAGTATAGAAACCTAGCTGTATTTAACTCAGTGCTTCCCAGTTATTGGTTCATTGAATGCTTTTGTCCTTTACCACTCATTTAAATCTCACTTAAAATCCAAGGAACATACTTTGGGACAATGGTTCTCAATTTTTTTATTTTCCTTAGAATCACCTATAGAGCTTGATAAGACACAGATTCCTCAGTCATGCCCCCAGAGTTTCTGATTTAGTAGGAGCCTCAAGAATTTGCATTTCTTAAGTCAATCAGAGAAAGACATGTATCATATGACCTCACTGATATGAGGAATTCTTAATCTCAGGAAACAAACTGAGGGTTGCTGGAGTGGGGGGTGGGGTGGGAGGGATGGGGTGACTGGGTGATAGACACTGGGGAGGGTATGTGCTATGGTGAGTGCTGTGAATTGTGCAAGACTGTTGAATCACAGATCTGTACCTCTGAAACAAATAGTGCAATATATGTTAAGAAAAAAAAAAAGAAGATAGTAGGAGGGGAAGAATGAAGGGGGGAAATCGGAGGGGGAGATGAATCATGAGAGACGATGGACTCTGAAAAACAAACTGAGGGTTCTAGAGGGGAGGGGGGCGGGAGGATGGGTTAGCCCGGTGATGGGTATTAAAGAGGGCACGTTCTGCACGGAGCACTGGGTGTTATGCACAAACAATGAATCATGGAACACTACATCAAAAACTAATGATGTAATGTATGGTGATTAACATAACAATAAAAAGTAAAAAAAAAAAGAATTTGCATTTCTAACAAGTTTCTATGTGATACCAATGCTGCTGACTCAGGGACCATACTTTGAGAACCACTACTTTGAGACAGGCAGAATTAAACCAAGTTTCAGGCTGTTTTGGTAATAACTCTGGGCTGTCAAAATCCATAGCAGTCATAGAATGTTAGATCTGAGACGCAACTTGCATTCACTTATTCAACCAATATTAATTGAGCACCAACTATTTGTGGGTTTTTGGGGGGGGTGGAGTTTTTTTTAAAGATTTTGTGTATTTATTTGAGAGAGAGAGCACAAGCGGGGATGGATGGGCAGAGGGAGAGGGAGAAGCAGACTTCCCCCTCCACCGAGCAAGGAGCCCGACACGGGGCTCAGTCCCAGGACCCCAGGATCATGACATGAGCTGAAGGCAGATGCTTGACCGACTGAGCCACCCAGTTGCCCCAAGCACCAACTATATGTAAGGCACTAGGGTAGGCAGTTGGGATGAGTAGAGAAACACTGTCATGCTATCTATCCTCTCAGAGCTCACAGTATAGCAGAGAAAAATTAAGACAGAAATAAACATGATTGTCAGTTGTGATAAGAAGAACAATGAAGGAAAACAGAGCATGGATGGGGAGAGATTAGCATGGGCATTTAGGTTAGGTTGCTTGGATAGATCAAATATGGCCACAAAGTCATTGTAGCTCTTCCCAACAAAAGGCAGATCTATTTTCCTACCTGTGAATCTGGGCTGCCCGTGTGACCTGCTTTGACCAATAAAATATGGCAGAAGTAGTGATATGCATGTTCCAGAGCCTAGACATCAAGAGGACTTCAGCTTCCATTCTCAGCCTCTTGGAACCCTAAAACCACCATACCATGACAAAGCCAGAATGAAAAGACCATGTGGATAAAGTGAGACCCACTGTCCCAGTGAAGCCCAGCCCCAAGTCAACCTGCCAGCTGACTGCTACCCCATGAGTGAGCCCAGGCAACACCAGCAGAACCATTCCACCAACCCACAGAATCATGAGAAACAATAAAAAATATCATTAAGTTTTATGGTGTTTGGTATGAAGCAGTAGAAGCAATTGAGGATCATGCAAGAGCTCTGTGAGTAGGTCATTTAGGCTGAAGAATGAATAGAAGTTGAGGGGCACCTGGGTGGCTCAGTCGGTTGAGCTGCCGACTCTTAATTTCAGCTCAGGTCATGATCTCGGGGTCCTGGGATCGGACCCACGTCTGGCTCTGCGCTCAGTGGGGAGTGTACTTCAGGATTCTCTCTCTCTCCCTCTGCCCCTCCCCCCACTCATTATCTCTCTCTAAAATAAATAAATAAATCTTAAAAAAAAAAAGAAGTTGGGAAGGTAAGGAGAGCATTCCAGACTGAGGATGAGAGAGTCCTGGCTCAGGCTGGGCAGCTCTCAGCTTCTCTAATAGCTGGAGGGAGGAATCTGCAGGAGGGGATAGATTGAAGAAGGTAGTAGATGCTGTGCTACACCATCCAGATACTCCTTCTGCTTCGAGACTGAAGCACTCAATTCCCTGGCCTCTGTTGGCAGTGATGACGGGCGGCACTCAGCTGATTCCTCTCTGGGAATTCACCTTGGCAGAAGAGAGCCACCTAGCCTAAGGTCAAGGCCCTCCCTGGGGGCAGCTTGCATCCAGTGACAAGTCTACACGTGTATGGGATTGTGTGTTTGGGGGGTGGGGTGTTGTTCCTTGCCACAGCAATCTGGGACAACTGCAGGACTTCCTGTGGAATCGGCTGAAGGACTGTATCACAGCTCAGCTTCTTCCCCTGCCTGATCCTGCTTTCCTCATTTCCCCTCCCTGTTGATTCCATGCGTGTCCCCAGCAAACTTTCCGCAGGCAAATCCCCGTGTCAGAGTCTGCTTCCTGGGGAACCCAGAGCACAGGTGGGAAGGGCATTTGGGGGGACAATTTCAGTAGCACAAGTGAAAGAAAAAGATAGCTTGCACTAGCATACTGGCTCTGGGATGGAGATAAGCAGACAAATGTAAAATATGTGGTCATCTGAAAGACGGGGAAATGGAAAGCAAGATGGGATCACTAGTAGTGCTGTGGCTAGCCATATCAGAGCCTGAGGCAGAAGGAAAAACCGGTAATACCAATCCTGTCTTTATTTAAAATCTTGGTATTTTGGTGGCGCCTGGGTGGCTCAGTCAGTTAAGCATCTGCCTTTGGCTCAAGTCATGATCCCAGGGTCTGGGGATGGAGCCCCATGTCGGGCTCCCTGCTCAGCAGGGAGTCTGCTTGTCCCTCTCCTCCCTGCTCATGCTCTCTCTAGCTGTCTCTGTCTCTTTCTCTCAAATAAATAAATAAAATCTTTAAAAAATAAAAAAATAAAATCTTCGTGTTTTTTTCATGGGTATTTTACATTAATTGTTATTCTTAATAATATCATTTATCTTTGTCACCGAGTTTCTTGTCATGCCCTTAACTTTTGCACCTCCCTCACTCTCCCTTCTCTCAGTCCTGAAAAGGTTTGTTGTCCTAAGACACTAAGTTTGGAATAATTCATTATACAGCAATAGTTACCTAGTGTGCTAGTTATTAGTCCTTTGGAAATTTACCTGATCTCTCAAAGCCTCAGTTTCTTATCTGTGAAATAGAGTAACATCATATTTCACATAGTTATTTTGAAAATTAAATGAAATATTTCAGGCAAAGCCCTTAGTGTGGTGATTGTCACATAGCGTTTCAATGGGTACACACTTATCATCAATAGAATCTTAAGAGTTAGATCCTGGTTTTAAGATCCCAGAGTAATACTGATCATTTTTTTTCAGAACACTGATGAGAATTTCCTGTTCTGTTTCTTAAATAAGTTTTCTAATTTTCTCCATTTACTTTTTTGAAAAGTAATTTTATGAGCCTAAGTATAGAAGTTTAAAAATGAGGGGTAGGGGCGCCTGGGTGGCTCAGTCATTAAGCGTCTGCCTTTGGCTCAGATCATGGTCCCAGGGTCCTGGGATCGAGCCCCACATCGGGCTCCCTGCTCAGCGGGAAGCCTGCTTCTCTCTCTCCCACTCCCCCTGATTGTGTTCCCTCTCTTGCTGTGTCTCTGTCAAATAAATAAATAAAATCTTTAAAAAAAAAAAAAAATGAGGGGTAAAGTCTAGTTGCTTAAGAGCAACTGGTAAAGCATATCTTAATTACTATTAGCATTTATTGAGTACTCATGATGTGCGAGAGCACTGGGCTGGGGCAGGCATGTCACATACATTATGTCACTTAATCCTCCAGGGCCACCTGCAAAGCAAGCATTCCCCATTCCCCCCCATTTTAAAGATAAGTAAACTAAGGGAGGCGTAGAGAAGGTAAGCCCTTTGCCCAAGGGTACAGCTAGAAGGAATTTGCCTCCAGCATTAGGGCTCCCCAGGGCTCCACACCTTGTGTACCATTTGCAAACAGAAGTATTTCTCTCAATTCCAGCTGTGCCCTTGATTGGGCAAATCACCTTTCTGTTGCCCCACGCAAAAATCACATCAGGTTATGCTCACCCAAAATAATATGGGTGTTTCATCCCTTAGGAGTTAGCCCTTTCAAGGATTTCTCTATTCATAATATGAATTGTAGGCTGCTGAGTCAGAACGTTGAGTCTTACTGGTATCCCCACTTCTGCACGAATAACAGCAGGTGCTGAGTAAGAGATTTGGCGTTGCTTTAATTCCCTCCCTGTGGCTTTTGCCTCAAGAATTGGCTTACTCCGCTGCTGGGGCCTGATATGCCAGCACAACGCAGCAGCCTTCTTGGGTTGCAGGACTCTCATTTTTTCAGGACCTTATGGTCCCTTTCGCCCTTGAACTACAGATATCGACTTTTCACTTTAATGCGCATTACCTCGAGAAATTCAAGGCCGAAGAAAAACATTCAAGACCTGCCTCTGTAGGAATTAGAATCGAGTAGGAAATGGGAGAGATTGTACATAGGCTGAATTTGTTCCCACAAGTCCAGATTGCCTGAGCATCACTGAACAACTCCCTGCACAGTGGGAGGGCTTATCTTGGGGAGACTCAACACGCTCAGAAACATCTGGATTTCTTACCTTTTTGAAAAAGAAAATCTGAAGTTTGACATCCAGAAGGCATAGTATTACATTTTTATTCTTTATATTTACTAAAATAAAACATCTGTTGGGAGGAAGGATCATTGTATTAGTGCAGGTGATTATGTATTTGCCAAGCCCACATTAGATTGCTAAGCTCTTATCATTTTCTTGTGTCCCAAAGTTTTGAGAAGTTTAAAATCAGATCCAACTGAAAATGATGCCCCTCTAAAGAAGGTATAAGTATCTTAATCCAAGAAAACAAAACCCTTGACCTGAGTTATAGAAATCCTAGAAAGTGACAGAAGCTTATGCACTACACTATCTGCATAAAAAGGGGGAAAGGAATTATTTGTGCACATTGAGGATCAATTTAGCTTCATCAGTTCATTACACATTGTCAAGAGTGTTTATCAAGCACTCTTCCCGAAAGGTCTCTGCCAGCTGGAGAATTCCCTGACCTAATATTCACAGAATCTTATACTTGGACAGGCTTTTTGAGGTCATCTTATCAAACACTTTCCTAGTGCAGAGCTCCTCTCTGACATTCCGGACAGATGGTTTGCAGATGCAGGGACTCCTCTAGCACCATCTTCCCCTGTAAGATTCCCTGACCTCGGTCAGAATTCACTCCTGCCCCCACTGAGTCTCTGTAACACTTCATACACCACAAAGGTCATCATTATTAGATCATCATCATAATTGCAACTTCCTGAGCACCTACTAGGCACTAGGCAGTATAGTATCTAATATTATACAATAACCCTGCATAATAGATATGATCATCCCCATATTTCACATAGGAGATGGGGTAAACTTGCTCTCTGGTAACTTGTTCAAGGTCACAAAGCTATTTTTTTTTTAGTATATGTGCTGCCGAAGCGAGCACAAGGTCACAAAGCTAGAAAGTGGCAGAGACATGTCAAGTAGGAGGGGTCTTGAGCCTGTACCCCCACTTTCCTTCCCTGACACCCCTCTTATACAATAGTCAAGAGGTGATATTGGAATTATTCTGTACTCATTTGTTTCCTCTCCACTGATTGTAAACTTTTTTGGTTTTGGATTTTTTTTTAATTATTTTTTAGATATTTATTTATTTATTTATCTGAGAAAGAGAGATTGAGAGAGAGCAAGTATGAGCAGGGGGGAGGGGCAGAGGGAGAAGCACACTCCCTGCTGAGCAGGGAGCCTGACGCTGAGCTCCATCCCAGGACCCCCGAATCATGACTTGAGCTGAAGGCAGATGCTTAACCGACTGAGCTACCCAGACACCCCGAACGTAAACTTTTTGAAGACGAATATGGTGTCACTTCTCTTCAAATCTCCAGTCTCTACTACTGTGCCCAGCACATAATAGGGTCTCAATAAACATTACCAATTGAGTAGGCCACTTCCTTGTACCTCTGGCTTCCCCAAAGCCTCAAACTCTGATTCTAGATCACTTCCTTTGTTCCACTCGAATCACACTGACAGGGACTAATAATCAGGAAGCAAAATATGTCATACTAATGTAGATTAAAATTCTTCAATCAAATGATATTGATGAGAGCTCAGACTTGAAAGAGATTCTGTATGCAGAAAGGTGTGATTATGTGGACATGTGTGTCTATTTTTTTTTCAAGATTTTTTTTATTTATTTGAGAGAGAGAAAGTGAAAGAGAGAGCATGAGTGGGGGGAGGGGTAAGGGGAGAGGGAAAAGCAGACTTCCCACTGAGCAGGGAGCCCAGTGTGGGACTGGATCCTGGGACCCCGGGATCATAACCCGGGCCAAAGGCAGACACTTAACCAACTGAGCCACCCAGGTGCCCCTATGTGGACATGTATGTCCATAAAACTGTTTTGCTTTTTATGTTTGTTGGTAGAAATTGAATGCATTGAGTCAGTTTAAGTGGGTAAATGTGAGAATTCAGCCCTGCCAAGGGAGAGACATGATAAAGAAACAAAGTCTATAAATATATATTTTTTATGACCTTGGGATTGCAGAAGAGGGGAGGGCTCATAAGGAGTTTGAGAGCACTCCAAACAGAGGGTGTAGGCTAAGGTCATATGGGAAAGATTTGGGGCTGGCAATAAAAGACGGGGAAGTGAGACCATCTGCTCAAGAACTTGTGGGCTTATCTCATGTATTCTTGGTATTAGTATCTCTGCATGAAAATCCCTTCATGTGACTGTGAAGCAACAAATCTTCCTTTTTTGGGTTGCTAACTGTTGAAGCAACTTGTTGCCTTGATTACTGTCCACTCTCTTGCCTCCACCAAAGATGTTAAGCTCATTCAACATGGTGGGAAGAGGATTAACATTCACCCCAAAAGGAAGCTTTTGTGGAAAGCTTCATGGAAAGGCTCTTCATCTCTTCTACTTCGTGGCACTTAGAGAAAGCAGGACACTCCCTCCCACTGTACTTCCAACGCTATCTCTCTGTCTCTGTCTCTGTCTCTATCTGCATCTGGCTCATTAGTCCCTTACTTGTTCCAGCACCCATTCCTTAAATGCCTTCCTCATTAATTTCTCTGTTTGTCCATACCTTATTGATCTTTCATAACCCTCCTCTACTGTGAAGCTGTTACTGACTGCACACTGACATCCTGTTATGGACTGAATTCTATCCCCCCAAATTCATATGTTGAAGCCCTAACCTCCCATGTGACTGTATTTCGAGATAGAGCCTTTACAGAGGTAATTAAGGGGGCGCCTGGGTGGCTCAGTCAGTTAAGCATCCAGCTCTTGATTTCAGCTCCGATCATGATCTCAGTGTCCTGGAATCGAGCCCTGAGTCGGGCTCCATGCTCAGCGGGGGTCTGTTTGGGATTCTCTCTCCCTCTTCTCCTCTCCCTCACCCCGCTCACATTCTCTCTATATAAAATAAATAAAATAAAATATTTTTTTAAAAAGAAATAAAATAAAGAGGTAATTAAGGTTAAATGAAGTCATAAGGTTGGGTCCTAATCCAATAGGGCTGGTGTCATTGTAAGAGAAGGAGTAGGGCACACAGAATAAAAGCCATATGTGGACATAGAGACAAGGTGGCCATTGGCAAGCCAAGGAGAGAGTCCTCAGGACAATCCAATCCTCCAATACCTTGATCTTGGACTTCCAGCCTGCAGAATTGTAAGAAAATAAATTTATGCTGTTTAAGCCACCCAGTCTTCAGTATTTTGTTATGGCAACCTGAGTAGACTAAGACACTTCCCTCTGGAGATTTTTGGCCTTCTGCGTAGCCTGCCTCTTTGGTAGTTTACACTGTCTTGTTTTCAGTCTCGTATCAGATTTACGTCTGTTCTATTTACTCCTCCCTTGTTCATACATTACTTCATCAAAATGTGTCTTATTTCCCAAAGCACATTATCAACTCACAGGGAAAAAAAAAATCAGGTCACGTGAGCATCTTTTATTCTAAAAGGCCTGGAAAGAAGGTATAGACTCTGGGCATTCAACAAATCTAAATTGCTTAAATAAGTGGTAATTAAATTACTCCTCTTAGTTACCAGCTATGTAATCTGGGATAAATTAATCCTGTTTTCACAGCTGTAAATGGGGAATCAATTTTATTTCTTAAATAGAATTTTTCTGAGACAGCAGTAGGGATTAAATGAGATAAAACTGTTTGACACATAGTAAGTGCTACATTAAAAGAGAACTATTATCATTTTATTATTTTGTTCTGAAGGCACATCTGGGAAAAGGAAAAAGGTCTCACCTAGAAGACACAAAATCACTCCAGATTCAGTTCTCTCCAGTGGATGAAGAAGTATATGTCTCTTGCCTTTTGTTTTTTCTTGTTTTGAGATGAGCCAGACAGAATTTAACTGGTTGAAAGAAAGAAATAATGGAACCCAGGTTCCCTTTTCTCTCCTTTGGCACTCCAAAATGGAATGCTTTTTGCCTCAGTAATGTTTTCTAGTCCCATTAGTTGTTATTTTTCAGTTCAAATAGCAATTTGATATGGCCAAAGCATCAACTACAATATGCTCTATTTACAGAACACATACAATGTAAGGATGAGGAAATGTTAAAAAGCAGACCTACCAGTCCCTGGTTATGAAGGCCCTGGTTTTAGTTTTATTTTAACTTTCTAACAATTACAATGTCCTAAAGACGATTCTGAACAGATTGTACAGAAAGACAGTTTCTGTATTAAGATCTTATTAGAAAATTTCTAATTACCCACATGCAGATGGAAGTGTAATCTGTTATATGATTTCAGCCTCTGTGGTGACTCACTCCACCCCACCCTACTGACACAAGTCAGAGGAATTATCCTACGACTGTACAATTTGCAAACTGGATAAATCTGAGGACTTAGATTGTTTTTATGAAGGATCTATTGCAATACTCACCTTTAATTTAGAATCTTTACAGAGGATTCCTCCTATGACTGGTTCAGGAATCTTTCCAATACTAAACAGATGTCCCACTCCCTACTTCCTCACTGCCCCTTCCGAAGTCAAGAGTTTAATCAATACTAATTGAACTTGGCATAAGGCAATTTAAAAATTACCCTTATAAGTTGGCATGGACCCAAGCCATGTTTTCCCAGATCCTTGGATTCAAAAGAGCAGCACCTGAAACTTCACAGCCAAGAAGCCTTGGTGAGTGGCTTATACAGCCTTAGTTATGTTACCATAAGGCTTGCAGAACAGACATGTGCGCTGATCTACTGAGCGGCCAAGGGACTTTTGTGATTTGATTTTTGTTGAGGGATTTTTAGTGTAATATCAATCTCGCTTTTAAAAAGGTTTCTGATAAAGTTTCTTGCTGGGGACCAAAAGGGGGAAAGAAAGGCTAAGGAGAATCAAATTTCCTAGTGGCATTAAATACAAAACTGAAAAGAATAAAATTTTAAGAGGATATGGACACAAGGAATGGTAATATATTCTACCTCAGTATTTTGGTTTAAATAATTCCTTTTTATCTTTTTAAAAATATACAATGGTACATGCTCATTGTATGTATGAATAATAATATATATATGCATCAGACAAGTGAAAAGTCCTTCACCTTTCCCCTGGCATCCCAGTCTCTGAACAAAACTTACCATTAGTATTTTAGTGTATGGCCTTCTAGATTCTTCTACCCATACATATGCAGATTTATTCACCTTAATAAATTATACTATGTATACCATTCTCCACTCTGTACTTTTTTAATCCAACAAAATGTTATGGTTCTCTTTCCTTGCCTATTCATATAAATCAACCTTCTTAGTGTCTGTATATTAATTGCTGAGCCATAATTTCACCTATCTCTGGCTAATAACATTTAGGTTGGTTCCAACTTTTTACCACAAGGAACAATGGTATAATGTCTGTATGATTTCAATATGAAGATACTGCATACTTATTAATATTTCTCTAGGTTAAATACTTAATGTGGAATTGCTGGGCCAAAAAAAAATACTCATTGATATTTTGGTGGGTTCTGCCAAATTGTCCTCTAAAGAGCTGCAACAATTTAAGTATTTTATTTTTAAGTAATCTTTACACCCAACGTGGGGCTTGAACTCACAACCCCAAGATCAAGAGTTGCATGCTGTACTGACTGAGCCACTAAGGCACCCCAAGGGCTGCAACAATTTAAACTCTCAGGAACAGTATACATCTATACTTATTTCCTCAATCCTTCACCAATTTTGAGCACTGTAGACACTTTTTATTTTTACAAAGTTCTTATTTCCACATTTGTATTTACAATCTTCACAGTATAGGGTTTGACTACTGTTTACAAACTACGTGACAAAAGAATTCAAAGTTTGGGTTCTTTAAGTTAATTAAAGACAACGAAATCTTCGGGGTGCCTGGGTGGGTGGGTGACTCTTGATTTCAGCTCGGGTCATCATCTCATGGTCATAGGATTGAGCCTGCCATCTGGCTCCGTGCTCAGCAGGGAGTCCGCTTGAGATTCTCTCTCTGCCCTTCACCCACTCACTCTTTCTCTCTCTCTCTAAAATAAATAAATAAACCTTTAAAAAAAGAAAAAGACAATATAATCTTTAAAAAAAAACTCATCTTCTTTTCCTAGGCTATATCCTCTCCCAATTTTTGAGGACTAGGCAGTAATTCCTTGTCTCTTTTGCTAGATGAAGCTTCCACTCCAAGTTTCTGGGCTGCCAATCTCACCAGGATTCCTGATGACAAAAAGTCCTCTCTTTTCTTGAGTGAGGAGCATATTGAAATACAATCACTTGGAGTGCCTCGGTGTCTCAGTCAGTTGAGCAACAGACTCTTGATTTTGGCTCAGGTCATGATCTCAGGGTTGTGAGATTGAGCCCCACATCGGGCTCTGTGTTCAGCATGTAGTCTGCTTGTCCCTCTCCTTCTGCTCCTCCCCCAGCTTGCTCTCTCTCTCTCTCTCAAATAAATAAATAAATAAATAAAATCTTTAAAAAAAAGAAATACAATCACTTGCCTACACTTCTCTGGCATTCTAGAGCTGACTCATGCCAGAATGACAGAGAGGGCTAAAGAATTTAGTGCAATCCCATACTCTAGCTTAACACCCAACACCAATTGACTCTCAGACACAGAACTTGGTAGTGGAGGCTCCAAAAGGCTTTCTAAATGTCCCAATGTACCTTCAGTGAGCTTACCCATCCTACACACTTCAGCACCTGGACAGCTCTCTCAGCACAACCTCTAGAGGGAGATCCTGCTAAGCAGCTTGTTGAGCCCTCTAGTGGTAGCTTTAGTTATTGCACAACCGTTTTTTAATTACTCAGACAACAAATGAAGGCATTACTGTTACAAAAGACCTAAGCATCTTAAGAATATAGAAAGTAAATATGAAAAATGTCCATTATCCTCTCCACTCCACTCCCCTTCTCAGAGGTAAGCACTGATAATACACAACACACACATATACTTACCCACATCTTTTTTTGTGTGAATGGATTCATTCTAGACCCATTTGTTTTTATTTCCAACTAATACAATTACTAGTTGTTGTTTTTTTTATCTGAGCACACATGTCTCCTCATATTTGTGGAAGACAGTATAAAGGAGTGGTTGAAAGTATATGCTAGCAACACACTGGTCGTGAACCCTAACTCTGCTACTTCCTAACTGTCTGACCTTGGCCAAATCATTTAACTTCTATGTACCTCAGTTCACTCATCTGTAAAGTGGGGATAATAAAAAATTATACCTTACATAGATTTTAGGGAAGATAAATGATAAAATATAGGTAAGCATTCAATAACTCTTAGCTGCTATTATTATTACTATTAATTACAAATTAACTGGTGCATAGAATTCCATAGTATGGTTGTATCATAAATTATGTAATGGCCCTCTTACTGATGTACATTTCCATTGTTTTCTAGTTTTCCTCTGTTGCAAACAATGCTGTAAGGAATACTCCAGTATATATACTTCTTCATGCCCACATGTATATGATTCTTTAAGATCTATTCCCAGCACGAGAGTGAAAACTTTTCTTTTTTTTTTTTTTTAAAGATTTTATTTATTTATTTGAGAGAGAGAGAGTGAGAGAGAGCATGAGAGGAGAGAGGGGAGAGGGTCAGAGGGAGAAGTAGACTCCCCACTGAGCGGGGAGCCTGATGTGGGACTCGATCATGGGACTCCAGGATCACGACCTAAGCTGAAGGCAGTTGCTTAACCAACTGAGCCACCCAGGCGCCCCGAGAGTGAAAACTTTTCAGTTAACTTCCAAAGTCTCTGAGAGTCCACATCATTGATTGATTGGTGCAGTGCTACTGACAGAGAGAGATTGAGAGACAATTTCCCCGAGAGAGATGGTGTCATTGTAGGTCTAAGTGCTATGAAGAAAAACAAAGCAGAGGCAGTGCATAGAAGAGACTCGGGGTGATAGATGGGGCACCCTATTCAGATGGGGTGGTTAACAAAGACTGTGTGAATGAAATTAGCAAAGGGACCTGAATGAAGTAAAAAACTAAACATAGCAAATGGTTTATAAATATGTGGGTCCGGGAAACAGTCTTGACTTTCTGGTCCTTTCCTCCCCTCCTCCAATGAAAGTAAACCTTGTATCCACCCCTCCATCCCTCCTACCTACCCATACATTGTCTCGATTTACCTTGGGGTTCTCCCCCATCCATCTTCCCCTACCTTGAACATAGCATTTAGCAGGCAGGACTTAATTTCTTATGTTTCATAGTCCCCCAGCTTCCCACAAGAATAGGATCCTAGGTTGTGCATTCTGTGGGCACTCCAATGTTAACTGGCTAGGATGAGGCTGCTGTTAAATTTAAGTAATCCCTAAGGTTGCTATGGAACATGGCCCTTGGCCACTGGAACACACTCTACTCAGTGACATGAGAACATGAAAGGGGAGGCATTCAAATGTGTATTCTATGGGTGTCAATATTCTGAACAAAATGAGTCCTTCACTAAGACCTTGGGCTTTAGTCAAAGGAAAGCTATTTTTTGCTGGAGCTGTGTATTAGATATGGGAGTTCATGTTTTTTGGTATAGGCCTAAAGGCATCCGAGGGTTTATAGAACTTATTTTGCTCTAATGTGTTTTGTTCTGGGCTTCAATTGTACCAATTAGGATGCTTTTGGCTGCAAGAAAGAGAAACCAAATTTCAACTGGCTTAAAAATAAAGAAAGTGTATAACTTCATTAAACTAGTCCAGAGGTGGTTGACCCCAGGATGATTTATTCAGGGATTAAACAGCATTATCAAGGATTCAGATTCTTTCTGTTCTTCTGCTTTTCTATCCTCAGCAAGGCAGGGTGACTCCTCAGGCTAGCTTCTCTCAGTCCCAACATGACCATGCAGTTCCAGACACCATTGCAGCTAAGACCAAAAAAGGGACTGTGCCTTACAGTGTGTCTCACAACCTAGGAAAATGCAGAAACCCTCTTGACTTCTCACCTTTTTTAAAAAAGATTTTATTTATTTATTTGAGAGAGAGAGTGAGCACAAGCAGGGGGAGGGGCAAAGGGAGAGGGACAAGTAGATTCCCCACCCCACCCCACCCCCGCCGCCCAGCAGGGAGCCTGATGTGGGGCTGACATTGTGACCTGAGTTGAAGTCAGATGCTCAACCAACTGAGCTGAGCCACCCAGGTGCCCCTTTTCACTTATTATTGGCTAGAACTGAGTCACATGTGCATGTCTAAATCAATAACTGACAAAAGAATGGACCTACCAGTCCCATTCAGCACCCTTCAGGTGTTGCTGGCATCTAGCGGCATGAACATGGATTGGGCCCATTTCTCACAGAGGAAAGTGGACATTTAAACCAAATCGAGGTTCTGTTGGAGAGGAAGAAGGGGGTGAAGATTGTTGGGGTTTGGGTACTGTATTAATTTGTGAAGGCTGCAATAACTAAATACTACCAACTGGTCAGCTTAAACAACATAAATTTATTTTCTCACAGTTCTGGAGGCTGGAAGTCCAAGATCAAGGTGTTGGCAGGATCAGTTTCTTCTGAGGTCTTTCACCTTGGCTTATACATGGCCGTCTGTTCCGTATGTCATCATATGGTCTTCTCCGAACACGCCTATGTCCAGATTCGCACTCCTTATAAGGATACAAATCATATTAGATTAGGACCCCTCTAATGACCTCATTTTAACTTAATTATCTCTGCATAGACTCAGTCTCCAAATATAATCACATTCTGAGGTACTGGGGGTTAGGACTTCAACTTATGAATTTTGGGTGGGACACAATTCAGCCCATAACAGTTATCAACAATGACTGCCACTAGTTATTTGCGGAGTATACAGAGAACCAAAAAGAAGGAAATCCAAAGTACTAATAATTTCACTATCCCTAGGGACCCACTGTATATATCCTACTAATCTTTTCTTACCCTGATGCACATACCATAGAGATATGTTCTTTTTTCTGAAATGGCATCTCACTGAGCCTACCATTTGCAGTATGCTTTTTTGGTCTTACCATATCTTGAACATCTTTCTATGTCTACTCTTTTTTTAACAGCTGCAGAGTATTCCACTCTTAGGGTACTTAGGAAGTTTCTACTTTTTATTAGAAATAACACTGCAGTGAACTTCTTTATAGCTAGATCGTATCCATTGCTAACATCTTTTTTTTTTTTTAAAGATTTTATTTATTTATTTGAGAGAGAGAGAATGAGAGACAGAGAGCATGAGAGGGGGAGGGTCAGAGGGAGAAGCAGACTCCCTGCCAAGCAGGGAGCCCGATGCGGGACTTGATCCCGGGACTCCAGGATCATGACCTGAGCCGAAGGCAGTCGCCCAACCAACTGAGCCACCCAGGCGCCCTGCTATCATCTTTTTAAGATCGGTTTCTAGAAGCAGAATTGCTCACTTAATCTCTCCTGAGATGCTGAGTCAAGAAGCCCTGGGCCTTTAGGTTGTCATGTCACTATAATCACTGTCACTGTAGAGCTGAGAGGCAGCCCAGGGAAGGCAGGGAAGGAAGGCAGAGAATGTGGGATCTACCATTAATTATTCTAGTTCATGATTGGCTTTATAATCAATACGAGGAAACAGGACAAGGTTGTATGATTTAGGTGCCAGAAAGCAAAGGACTTCATATTCATACCACTCAGATCAGTTATAAAATCCCCTTAACGGTTTTGAATGATAATTACAAATATCTCAGAAACCTCCATTTACCACTCCGAAGTGAAGCTAAAAAGTGCAGAGAAAGTGGGTTACTTTCCCGTGGTGCTTTTATAAATTGGTTTCTAAGTCTAAAAAGAAAATGAGGGGCACCTGGGTGGCTCAGTCAGTTAAGCGTCTGCCTTCGGCTCAGGTCCTGATCCCTGGGTCCTGGGATCGAGGCCCATGTCTGGCTCCCTGCTCAGTGGGGATCCTGCTTCTCCCTCTTCCTGCCGCTCCCCCTACTCATGCTCTCTCTCTATATATCAAACAATAAATAAAATTAAAAATAAATAAATAAATGGAAAATGAATGTCCTCATGGAAAATCTCCCATGCCCAGGATGTAATATGAACAGCAGAGTGGGGCTGAAGGTATACCAGGCAGGGTATGGGATCATTTAAGTCCCTGGCTTTGGCGCTGTGGTTCTGTGAACAGGTTTTCTCATGTATCACTGCAAACCACACCAGTTATACTTATTTTCCACAACAATAAAAATGATACTTGATTTAAGAGGCTTTCTGGAAGGTTAAGACTCTACACCCCTATCAAGCTTATTTCCAAGCGTTGAAAATGACCATAGAATAACATTGTAAAATTATCAAGTCTCTTCCTAATAATTCCTATTTGAACTTTTTGATCAATTTTCAAGGTAATTTTTCTAATAGGACTTTTACCTCCATGTAATCAAATGAACCTTCCATTTAAATCTATATACCATACTCAAAATAATAAAAACTGGACTGTAAGCTCCATTTCTTTTTCCTTTCTTTCTTTCTTTTTTTTTTTCTGTTTGTTGTTGTTATTTACTATTTGTAGCATAGTTGGTGCTTGATAAATATTATGGAGAGAAAAAAATTAGTGGTTGGATAGCTAACATTTACTGCACACTTGCCATGTGCCAGAAACAATGCTAAGAGCAATACACATATTACCTCATAGTAATTCTGTAAAGAAGGTGCTATTATTCCTCCACTTTACAGATCAAGAAACTGAGGTTTAAAAAAGCTTTACATTTTTTCAAATCAAACTACTAGTATGCAACAGAATTGGGATTACAATCATGGTCTGAACTTTAAACTTGTGCTCTTAACTATGACACTATGGAGAAGAAATTCAAACGACTAGCAACATCCAGCACCTTAACAGAAGATGATCCCAAAGAGAAACCATGGAACTGAATCTTTTGAGTGCCACGATTTCCATCTGTATTTCAAAGAGCATTATGAAATGACTCATCTTCACTGACCATTCTGGCAACCCATCATTTCGGCCATTGTGACAGAGCAGGAACTTACTGGTGGTATATATTTATTTTGAAAGTAACGGGGCGCCTGGGTGGCTCAGTCGTTAAGTGTCTGCCTTCGGCTCAGGTCATGATCCCAGGGTCCTGGGATCGAGCCCCGCATCGGGCTGCCTGCTCCGCGGCAAGCCTGCTTCTCCCTCTCCCACTCCCCCCTGCTTGTGTTCCCTCTCTTGCTGTGTCTCTCTCTGTCAAATAAATAAGATCTTTAAAAAAAAAAAAAAAAAAAAAGAAAGTAATCAAGGTGATAAGCCTAGTGTTTCTGAAATTCATTTCAAAAGAATGAAAGATCAAGGAAGCAGGTTATGTAGACAAGTCTGTATCGTAGCAATGTAGTAATTGGTATGTGTGTACAGCAACATTACCCCCACGTGGTCAATCATATCTATTGGGCATCTACAAAGGATCTGTCTCTGGCAACACAGAGGAGAAGTTTAACACAAAATTCCCTTCTTTAAATAAGTTCATTCTGTTTGGACAATTATGACAAACATACATGAAACAACTCAAAAGTCAAAAAATAGCATATATACTGAAGATGCCATGTGGGGTTTACAAAACATAATTTAATTATCTCAATCACTTGCAAAAGAGAGATTGTTGTCCCCATTATGCTAATAAGGAGACAAGGCACAGAGAAGCTAAACTAGTTGCCCAAGTCACACAGCTTGTATGTAGGAATGTCAGGGCTATCCCCACATTCACCTGATTCTAAAGCTCATCCACTAAACCACTAGACTTCATTGCCTCCAAAGAATGACACAGCTAGTGGTCAAAATCATCAGGAAATGTTACATGAAGAAATGGGACTTGAGTCTGGCCTTGAAGAGCAAACAGGAGTTGGACAGGGAAACAGAAATAGATAAGTCACTGTAAGATGCTGAAAAGCATGCACAAAAGCCCAGAGGTGAGAATTAGCCTAACACAGAGAGCAGAGGAACAGGGAGGTAGGTTTACCTGACTGATGGGAAGAAGTGAGAAATAAGTAGGAAGTGAGGGCAGATTATGACAAGTCTTGAAATCAGGTAGGGGTAGGAGGGGGTGAGGGAAGAGTTTGAGTAGGAATTGTGTTAGGCAAATGGGAGGCTCTTGGAGCCTGGAAGCCATATCAAAAGTCAGTTAGGACAGCGGTTCTTAACAAGGGTGACTTTGCCCTCCAGGGGACATGGCAATGTCCAGAGACATTTTTGATTGTCACAACTGGGGAAGGTGCTGCTGGCATGTACTGTGTAGAGGACAGGGATGCTACTAAACATCATACAATGCAAAGAACAGCCCCTGCCCCCCAAATTATCCATCCAAATGTCAGTTGTGCCGAAGTTAAGAAACCCTGGTTTAAGCAGATAGTATGGCAGTAGCTGTCAAGATAGAACAGAGGGAAGAGGATGGAAGCAAAGAGTCCAGGGAAGACACTCATTCAGGGAGATAGAAGTTAGACCAGGTTTAGGGGGGTGGAGGCAGGATGAACAGGAAATAGCAAACCCTCCAAGTAGTTGAAAAGAAAAAGAAAGATGCAATGTGTTAATCCCTCTTACAGGTAGTTTTCTAGAAAATGTGGGAAAACTAAGTTTAAGAGTTTTTTCTTTTAAATCATCTAAGGGCATCCTTATTTTATGATCTAAAAACTTGTAAGTGATATACAACTGCAAGAAAATTGCCACCATGAGGGTATAGGGCACAGAGTTTTAACTGTAGCATAACATTTTCATTCTTTTTTTAAAGCAAAAGCTGAAGCAAATTTGACAAAATGTTAACATCTGTTACATTTGGATGGTGGATACATGAGTATCTGTTATATTATTTTCTATACCTTATGTATACTTGAAAATGTTCATGATTAACAAAAAACAGGGTGGAGGAAGAATGAAAAAAAAAAGTCTTGGAGTGGTAGTTGATAGCTTTCATTAGAATTTTTATTGGTATTGACAAATGTCATTTTTTAATTACAGAAGTTATATGTGAATATGTGCACATTGTAAAAGCTGTCCAACCATACAAAAAAACAAAAAATAGAAATTTCTCTTTCATTCTTCTTCAATTCTTTTCTTTTCTCCTTAACCACTGCTAAATGTTCATGTGTATGTATATATCCAGATCTTTTTCTATACATTTATAGAAAGATGGGGAAGGAGGTTGAGAGGCAGGGATGAAGAGGGATATGTGGCTTCTAGATACAGATATAGATTTATAGATCTATCCATCTGTCTTATGTGGGACCACATCACTCATATAACATGCTTTTTTTTTTTTTGTTTTTATTTATTTATTTGAGAGAGAGAGAGAGAGAGCAGGAGGAAGGAGGGAAGGGCAGAGGGAGAAGCAGACTCCCCCCTGAGCAGGGAGCCCAATGTGGGACTCAATCCAGGACCCTGGGATCATGACCTGAGCCAAAGGCAGACACTTAACTGACTGAGCCACCCAGGCGCCCATAACATGCTTTTCTTATTAACACATCTTATACGGCTGTCTTTCCATGTCAATTCATAAAGATCCATCTCTCTCTTTTTACCTTGTCATAATATTTCATTGTATGGATGTATCATAATTTGTTTACTAAGATTGCTGTATATTTAGGTTGATTTCTGTGTTTTGCCATCTCAAACAATGCTGGAATGTAAAACTTCGTGTTCATTTGTAAGGATTTCTATAGGGAAGATTCCTACAAATAGAACTTCTGGATGAAAGTGTAAGCATATTTCTAATTGTGATACAGAGCAAGACTGCTCCCCTCAAACAGTGCATGAGCTACCCACTTCCCCAAAGCCTCACTGATGCTATATGCAATCAAATTTTAAAAGTGTTGTCATTTTTATTAAAACTGCACGTAGGAATCTACTCCACAGACATGCTTACACATATGTGAAGCGATGAATGTCCAGGGCAGTGTAAATGGGAAAACGCTGAAAAAACATTCCCACCAATAGGAAACATTTAAATAGACTGTGGTATATCTGCACAATGAAATTCTATACAACTTAAAAAAAATTGGGGTGCCTGGGTGGCTCAGTCGGTTAAGTGGCTGCCTTCGGCTCAGGTCATGATCCCAGGGTCCTGGGATCGAGCCCCGCATCGGGCTCCCTGCTCAGCGGGGAGCCTGCTTCTCCCTCTCCCTCTGCCGCTGCTCCCCCTGCTTGTGCTCTCTCTGTGTGTGTGTCAAATAAATAAAATCTTTAAAAATAATAATAATAATAATGAGGACACTAGCTAGGGACTCACTGGGTAGCTGTTGGAAGGGAGAGGACAGAGCAATGCGCAGAGCAGCATAGACAGTGGCGGAACATCTGTGCAGAAAGTGGTGGTGGGGGGCACCTGGGTGGCTCAGTCGTTAAGCGTCTGCCTTCAGCTCAGGTCATGATCCCGGGGTCCTGGGATCGAGCCCCGCATAGGGCTCCCTGCTCGGCGGGAAGCCTGCTTCTCCCTCCTCCACTCACCCTGCTTGTGTTCCCTCCCTCGCTGTCTCTCTCTCTCTCTGTCAAATAAATAAAAATAAAATCTATAAAAAAAAAAAAAAAAAAGAAAAAAGTGGTGGTGGAAAGTACACATATTTCCCCGAACGTACATTAAGGATCTCTGGAAAATTACACAGGATACGGGTAACACTGGTTGCAGTGGGGGAAAACACACTAGATGTCTGGGAGAAAGAACCAGAAAGGGGACCTTCACTGTACAGTTTTACATCCTTTTCCATTTTTATATTTGAATGCTTTAAATGTACTACCTATTCAAATAATGTATACAATTCAAATTAAAATGTTAAAAGTTTGCCAAACGATTCATGACGAGTATACTTATTGCTACTTTACAGTGTAGTTTCCTTATTGCTAGTGAAATTGAACTTATTTGTATCTTTTTTAGCCATCCATACTTGCTTTCTTGCAAACTTCCTGCTTATCTCTTTCACGTTTTGCTGTTGGCTTGTTTCCCCCAAAATTGTTTTGTAGTTCTTTGTGTATTGAGGACTTTTTTTTATATAGTTATATTGAGGTATATTTTACATACCACAAAATTCACCCATTTTAAGTATATAATTCAATGATTTTATGCAAATTTATAAAGTTGTGCAACCATTACTCTACATCAAGGATATTAATCCATTGTTACAGGGTTCTTTGATGCCTCTTGATTACATAATCCTTTGCAAACATAACTAGAGGAAATGTTTTCTCCCAATCTGATGTTTATCTTCTAGTTTAGACTCTGATATGAATATTTTAAAATTTATCTAGTTAAATTTGAATACAGAAAGATAAAAAGAGACAAAAACAAGGAGAAAATGCCAGTCATACTGGGTCTAAAGAAGGAAAAAAGGCCTCATTATCCAAGCAGACCATATGGAATATATTTGATTTTGTCATTAATTTCATTTATAAAAAATAAATTTAAATTGTGGGTATCTAAGAACATGTATCACTACCAAAGCAATTAATGTAGTTAAATGTAGTACATGAAAAGAGCTACTTTTGAAAACATAAAATATATCATACAAGGTTATACGTCACTTACACAGTTTAAGAATAATTAAAAAAAAACACACACACCATATTCCTAAAACAGTACCTTGAAGCTCTCTGTGAAAAATGAGGTTTTCAATCAGAAGGATGAACACTCCCTTCCCCACCA
>NW_022589716.1:13773453-13787074 GCF_004348235.1 Phoca vitulina
AAAAAATAAATAAAAATCTTTAAAAAAAAAAAAAAAAAAAAGTAACTTCCCCTTAAAGAGATCTCTTTCTAAGAGCACCCCAAATTACAAGAGTCACGTGAAAGAGTGCTGAAAACACCATCTTTCCCTGAACCCAGAGTTTGTCTATTTCCTGAGTTATACATCTGTTCTGAATAATTTCTTCTGATCTGTGTACTCCACTACCATGGCCGCTAAAGAGATGGTAAAGTTGATTTGAATTGGGCAGTGCAAGCATTGACAGGAGCTTGTATCTAGTCTAGAGGATAAAAATGAGTCGATTCAGATTCACCGGTAAATTGTCTTAAATCCAAATTGCCCTCTTTTTTTTTTATAAGATTTTATTTATTTATTTGACAGAGAGAGACACAGCAAGAGAGGGAACACAAGCAGGGGGAGTGGGAGAGGGAGAAGCAGGCTTCCCACGGAGCCGGTTGCCTGATGCAGGCCACGATCCCAGGTCCCGGGGATCATGCCCTGAGCCGAAGGCAGACGCTTAACGACTGAGCCACCCAGGCACCCCCCAAATTGCCCTCTTAACAGAGGTGCCAGATAAGATGCATGCCAGCCACTGCAAGGGAGTCATGTTGCTTTATTTAAGTATTCATAAAGCAATCAATAGCTGACACACTCATTGATCTTTTAGAAGAGGAACTTTCCCAAAAGCATGCTTGAAACATAAACACATTACCAAACTAGTTTAAGGGATAATTTTCCAAAAAAATCCAGCCATTTACATTTCTGTGGCAAAAATGCCTATTGTTTGAGTTGTTCTCTGTGCCAAGCCCTTTTTATATATACCTGTTATCGACTGCAGAGCAGGTATTATCTGTGTCTTAGAGATGAGGACACAGTCCCAGAGAGAGAGGCTGCATTGCCCAAAGGCACACAGCTGATCACTAGCTACTGAACTGTAGCTATTTGGCACCAATTCCTGGGCTATTTTTATCCCCACCAGGCTTATTAACCCTTTTTCCAAGTTCAGCAGATTCATCAGTGACTTCTTGGACTTCACAAATTTTGTGTTCATTTAGGTCTTCATCTTTCTATCGAGAAACCAGACTCCTTCAATAATTTCATCTCAGGGCATTTGCCATCGAGCTAAAAAATGACTCTCCTTCGAGATGGAACTATGCTGATGTATCTCCTAATCACCACTGCCCTGGTTTGCAGATCATGGCTGCATTCAGTTTCTGGTTGCAGAAGAGGTACTTTGGAACTTGCATTATAGTTTATAGAACGGGGATGGAAATTATGCGGGACATGTGCTATCCCCCCACCTCTATCAGCCAGGGAAGACATTAATAATCTATCATGTGAGGTAGCCTTCTCTTGGGGGTTCAGGGTTGGCCTCAGAATCCTTCTCAACCTGGCACTCCAGGCAAACCAATCAATCAAAATCAGCAAGTGAGATGAAGTCCATTTGCCATCACTGATACAAGAAAACCTCCTTTAAGCTTACAAGATGCAGAAATCTTTCTTAATTAGTAAAATGTCTGAGATACCAAAAATTATCCCAAAATAATAACTTCTAAGCATATGCATCTGGAATTCAAATCGTCTTATGTAAATCAAAATGTAACCCATAATCATCAAGAATTTGTAATTAAATCAGAGCACTGGCCAAATAGGCATTGATGTCTACTTTAAATGTAATCATAGGAGCACCTGGTGCTGTTTCTCAAAAAACTGAGGTCTCTGGGTACCCACGTTCCTTGTGTGCTTTTATTGGGCCTTGGGTCTTTGGTATATCAAATGTAATTCTCAATCAACTAATCAAAGGAGCTGTAAAAATCATCTAACTAGGAATCCAAGGAGATTTAATTTTGTCTTCTCTTGCTCAAAGCACCTTTTTTTATGTTTATTCATTCAGGTAACGAATACTGACAGAGTGCCACCTCTGCCAGCCAGTGCTTGGTTCTGGGGATGCCAATAAGACCATGGCAGAAGGCATCTATCTCTGTCCTCTCAGAGTTGTGCTCCCCAAGGCAGCAGCTCCATTGTGGGCCGTGCAGATGGGGGAGTGGGGGCGAAAGGGGGAGGCCTACAAACCTCTAATCTTGCTTGCTTTGGATGCTGCTCCAAATAGCTTCCCAATCCTCCTGATACCTCTTTTTGAACCTCATGGAGCATTTAATAGCCAACCTGATCTATCTCAAGAAACACACACACACACACCCTAAGCACAAGTATGGTCTTTCAGGTTTTGGAAAAAGCTGCTTTTTTGTTTCATGGACACAAATTGTTTCAATCATGGACATTGTTTCAATGTAATTCCTTGAAAGATTTATTCACGATAAATTGAGGGTTATGGATCCATATGCAAGTTTTTGGAGAATCTTTCCTCTCCCTCATTTCTCCACTTTATTTTAAAGAAAAAGAAACGAAATTAGGGGAAATGGGCATATATGTAAAAGATAGAAGTTGGAGAAATAAATACTGTGTATTCATTCCCAAATATGAAATGTGAATATTCTTTTTGGACTTTCCAGTGCGTTTTGGCATAGTTGTATGACTTGGGTATTTGAAATAGTTCCATATTCAAGCTATAAATTTTCTTCTAAATTAACCTAACAGTAGGATGTGATCCTCACTAGAGTTCAAACTCCACACAGGTAGGTATTGTCCCCATCCCTGGCACCCAGTACAGCACCTGGCATAGAGTAGATACTTGATAAATAATTAAGGAATGAATAAATGAGTAAGCAGACAGCTGGTTAGGAGACTAGTGAATTATAATTACTGAATTCTATTTTCTATATTTATCATTTCCACTTTGCCTTTCTATCCTTTTTAAAAGTTTTTATTTAAATTCCAGTTAGTTAACATACAGTTAGCTTCAGGTGTACGATATATCTGATTTAAAATTGCATTGCACCAATGCTAGTTATAATACTGTGTGCATAACCATTTCTGTGGGCATTACTGAGCTTAGGAAATTTTCTTCTTGACATATTCTAGTGCTTTGATCTGGAAAAAAATAAAACAAAACAAAGCACCTTATGTGCAGGTTTGAAGGGTGCAATCACCCTGAAAATAAATTTCAACATATTGGTTTTATATTTCAGATCTACAATAAATAAAAGACTGCGTTTAGAGGATGTAGTCTAATCAAGAAGAATATGATGGAGCAATATATTTTTGACCAAACCCTGGGTACTAGCCCTAGAGGCAAATAGATTTTGGCCACCTCTCTCCCAACACACTGACCCTCAAAGCAAAAAGCTGCTGAGGAGGGAATGATACCAAATTCCTGGGCCCATCCCTTTGCACTCACAGTCTCCTGGGAAGAAAGGGACCACGTGGACATCTGGTGTTGTTGCCTGATAACCATTCTTGCACTGTTAGATAATAGCACCCCGATTTTCCTTTGAATATTCGGAACCCATTGAGTGCAGTCTTGGTAGACTGTCAATCACAGCCCCACCTAGCCCGGATATGGTCACCTGACTCAAGCAAGACCAATCAGATGATCTCTTTAGCATCTGAATCATGAACTGAAAAACACAAGGACAGAAAAAATTTGAAGCCTAATCATTCCAGCTGCACCCCCTAACCTTCACTGGTTCCTGATCCCTAGATTCCCATACCTGTCTAAATTAATATTTTTCAAACTATCTGATATCTTTCCACCTTTCCATTAAATTCCAGTTTGTTTTTGTTTTGTGTTTTGTTTAGTTTGGCCAGAATCAGTTGTTTTGTTGCTTATAACCAGAAAAATTCTTCTCAGGCTGGAACAAAGTTCCTTACCCCTTTGAGTTCAAAGTTATTGAAACTTCTCTGGTAGCCTGGGGTTAAAATAGGGGATGGTTAGACCTACTGGGTGCCCAATGGCCCAAAAAGATTTAGAATGGGGAAGTATGTAGCTCATACAGAAGGAACTTGTGTATACGCTAAGGGTGGACATTTCAGAGCTAACATGGCCCCACTCTAAGGCAAAGGGTAAAAGACAATGAACCCGCATATTAAGATTCTTCCCACTGCGGATTTCTTACTCCATGCAAATGCTAAGATCTCTGCTTTTAAGGGGTACCTCTATGAGATGGAGTAGACACCCAGAAGCTATGTCCACTCACTGGGTCCTGCATGTGTATCCTTTGCATTCAGTATGTGCTGGCTCAGTGGTTCAACACAGAGAGGACAATTCTAAATCAAGTCCAAGTCATCCTTTTCTCCAGGATCCAAGTTCAGTCTATTTTTTATGGCGTGTTCCAGCTCAGGGATAACCTTGATCAAGGCAATAGAGATGGGAAGATGGGACAATGAGGTCCCAAGGAGGAAATATGAAAATACAAAGAGTCACGTGTGTTGTCCTCTGCACCAGGAATCAGGTGGAAGGAAACCTTCAATATGGGTCCAAGAGGCAGCCCAAACCAGATTCTGGTCCATGCATCCATCTTTCCTAGTGGTAGACTGGCAGTATAAGAAAATTTAGAGAGCTATAACCCTGGGACCCATCAGTCCAGCAAAGAGCACTTCTCCCTAAATATGAGTCAGAGAAAAGGCATGTCCTCCCTCGAGGAGCCTTTGAGGCCTCAGTTGGGGTGTGCAGCAGCAGCAGCAGTAAAAGCCAACAGGGCCAGCAGCTCAGCTCAAGCCATCTCTCCTCCAACGGCAGATAGACATATCAAGTCTTGGCTTTGGCAGCATGAATGAGTGTCATAAAGAACAGGTATATGTGGCCACTCTGGTATGTCTTTTCCAACTGCAAAAGTTTCATTAGGAGATAATGCCAAGTCTCTGGTTCTGAAAGGAGCAGCACGTTCTGGATCAAGCAGCATCCTGTGATGTGGCTTGGGAGTCCTCAAATTCTCAAATTCCACACATGAGTTAAGAGCCCTCAGAACCAACCCTAGAGATCTTGGAGCTACTAAAAGAAATCCTACAGGGGAAAAAGAGTAACAGAAGATGTGAGGGGAAGACAATCACTGAATTTGCAGTGTCTGCAGGATATAGAAGCAGAGACACCCACTTGGAAGTTGCTTAACAGCTTGGAGTTCAAGGGGAATGTTAGAGCTGAAGGCATGGGTATAGCAAGGAATAGAAGCCATGAAAATGGGTGGTGTGCCTCGGAGAGAGTACATCAGGAGAACAAAACTAAAAGAGTAAGGAAGGAAAGCTGGGAAATTCCAAAATTTAAGGGGGTGATAAAAAGAAAAAGGGGGTGCCTGGGTGGCTCAGTCTGTTGAATGTCCAACTCTTGGACATAGGTCCAAGCATAGGTCGTCTCAGGGTCATGAGATTGAGCCCCACATCTGGCTCTGTGCTCAGCCCAGAGTCTGCTTGAGAATCTCTCTCTCTCTCTCTCTGCCCCTCCCGCTTGTTCTCTCTCTCTCTCTCTCAAATAAATAAATCTTTTAAAAAAATAGGAAGAAAGGGATCCCATGAAGGAGACAGAAAAAAAATGGTCAAGGATAAGGATTTCTCAACCTTAGCATGATTGACATTTGGGCCCAAATAATTCTTTGTTACAGGGAACTGTCTTATGCATTTGTTTAACATCCCTGGCCTCTACCCATTAGATGCCAGTAGCACCCTCTGCCCCTCGTGACAACCAAAAAATGTTTCTTGGTTTCAGCTCAGGTCTTGATCTCAGGGTCATGAAATTGAGTCCCATGTGGGGTTCTGCACTGAGCATGTATCCTACTTAAGATTCTCTCTCTTCCTCTCCATCTGCCCTTCCCCACCATTCTGTCAAAAAAAAAAAAAAAAAAGAAAGAAAAAAGAAAAGAAATACATAGTAAAGGAAATCCAAGAGTTAAAAGGGTGTTTGTTGAACTAGGTGACCCTTTTAAGTTTCCTTCCAACCCTGAAATTGTGTGATTCCAGATGACCTCCAAGGAAGATCTTTCGAGATCCCTCAAGCCCTGATCAGCTGATGGCTATTCTGTTTGCATTGTAAAACCAGCCATGTCTCTGCCTGCCCTACTCATGTCACATGAAATAAAAATCCAGAGAACCACCAATTGCTATGTGGTTTGGCCCCAGCGCATGTTGAAAACTAAAATATGTTTGTTTCTTTTATGTCATCACATAACCAACAGTTAAGCAATAAAAATTTGCCAGGCAGCTGTGGTTTAGAGAGAAGCTGAATTGATAAGTGAATCTGAAGGTGTCAGGCTTAAGCTTGGTCTAAGAAGAAAGAAGTGGAGCTGAAGTCACCCAAGGCCTGCTAGAAGCATTTGTGCATCATCCAACCACTCCAGACTTCATCCCATGTTTGGCTCAGATGAAGAGAGTCTTATTCACAGATCAGACTAGCAGGGGCTGGCATGTCCTGAGAGTGCCATGGGAAGCCTGCATGGTGAATAGCCTACAAAATTGCAGGCACTCTTCTCCAGTTTTTGAACAATCAAACCAACTTCTATGTAAGTAAAAAAGAAGTCCAAAGCAAAGATCAGGTTTTCCAACTAAATCAGAAAGAAAGCATAAGAGAGAGGTTTTTTTTCTTTTTTGTTTATGTGTTTTAATGCTGAATTGAGAAATAAGACACAAAACAAAATTTAATTACTAACAAAAGGTAGGTCACTTCCCATAGGGAGTAAACTCGATGCTAAGCAAGATGCCTTTTGCTTCTCTAGTCAAGTAGGGGGTTCGTGGCATGTTTCCACTGTTGAGGTTCTTCTTACGCTTTAGAGTCATAGTCTGGTTGTGTTTATTTATATGTCCTCCCACCAGACTGTCAGTTCCTCCAAAGAAGGCACCAAGCCTCTCTGGTGCACCACTGAGTCCCCAGTACCCTGCAGTGCTTGATAAATATCTAATGGAGGCATATGAAATGCCACCTCCAGATGACTCTAAGAGGCAGCTCTAAGTAAAGGTGATTTGGTATAAATCTTTAAAAAGTGAACCAAGAACAGAGCCTCTCCCTTCACTTTGCTTCCTCAAGTTTTTATAAAAGTCCAGCAATAATATATAATAAGTGGCAACATCCAAAGATATTTCCCGTACCTCTGACATGGATACCACTACCAGATTGTCTTATAACTTCTAGATGAACTGAAGTTTTTGAAACTGTATTCCAAGTCAGCTATTTTGAAAGAAAAAACATCCAATACTACCAATCCTGTTATTTATGTTTCTGGCCTTCCCTGAGGAGGTTAATTTTCCTTGAGAGGAATAAGCAGACTGTGTGGTCAGAAGAACAAAAAAATAAAATATCTTGAGATAAAACATTTTGTTTGTGAATTTTCCTGTAGGATAGATCACTAGGACTGAGATTTGTAGACACCAAGAACCTCTATAAGCTCTGAGAGTTATCCCCAAGGATACTGCTAAGCCTCCCTTAAAATTTCCCTGGTTCAATGTAGCTGGAAGAATACTCATCCAGAAGATGTAGAAAAGAAAAGAGATGGGGCGCCTGGGTGGCTCAGCCAAACGTCTGCCTTTGGCTCAGGTCATGATCCCAGAGTCCTGGGATCGAGCCCCGCATCGGGCTCCCTCCTCGGCAGGAAGCCTGCTTCTCCTTCTCCCACTCCCCCTACTTGTGTTCCCTCTCTCACTGTGTCTCTCTCTGTCAAATAAATAAATAAAATCTTTAAAAAAAAGAAAAGAAAAGAGATGAAGAGAACGAAGAAAAAAATCAAAGACAAACAAACATCAGGTTTTACTGAAAAGTGAAAGGAACCAGTGGATGCTGCAACCAGGAGGTACCACATTCTCTCCCAAGTCTCGCCCTTCCCTTGGCCTGGAAACTAGAATGATAGAAATGAAAGTGGTAAACACTCAAACAGTAGAAATATTGCCTAGGGAGAATTAACAAGAAATGAGGACTAATGAGTCACAGGTGCTCAAGAAGAAAGTCTAACCTTAAATAAAGACATGGGTTCTGTCATCAGATGAATTGGGTTTAAATCCCGTATTTGCCACTGGCTGGCTCTAGACAAATTCATCAAACTCCCTGAGTCTTCACCTACTCATCTATGGAATAGAGATTATAAGTGTCCTTATAGTAGAATTATTAAGTGGATTGAATAAGATAAGTCACATAAAGCACTTAGCCTAGGACCTGGTGCATAGCAAATGGCCAGTAAGTGTTACCTATTATTTTAATATCATTACGATTCCTATATCAAATCAGGTGACTGAGAGATACTAGTGACAGAAGCAGAGAAGAAAGAAGAGAGAACTGTGGTAGGGATGAGAAAACAGTCCAAACATTGTGGAGATTTGGCCTTACTAACACGTAAGTTACATGACTTTGCTAGGAAGTTCATTAAAAATATTTTTCATGGAGTGATGTCAGCAAAATGGCAGAGTAGACAGCTCCAAATGTCAGTCTCTCCACGGAAACATCAAAAAATAAGCAGAAACTCTCAGAACCAACTTTGACAGAACTCTGAAAAAACAGTCAACAGTTTATAGCAACCAAGCAAACACTGAATCAAGAAAAAAACAATGTAAAAACAGTAGGAAAGCCTTGTGTTGGTTTTATGTGCTCTTGCCCCCCTCCTTCCTTGGCTCATTGTGGATTCTGAAGATGGCAGCTCTTATTCTCAGTGTGGGACCCAGGTATTTGGTTCTAGAGGAAGCAAAGCAGATCTTATTAGCAAATTATTTTCTTTCTTTCTTTCTTTCTTTCTTTCTTTCTTTTTCTCTTATTCAAGGAAATCTCTGTCAAAACACTAGATGAACATAAGCTAAGGGAATAGAGACTTTGGTCAGCATAAACAACAAGTAATACTATTTTTGTAAAACTATTTTGGAAAAGTCAGTAAACAGATGATGGCAGCCTTCAACCATCAAGAACCTGAGGAAGGTGGAAAATCTGATTTCTAGAGTTACCATATTATAATATTCAAATGTTCAGCTTTCAACAAAAAAACCACAAGGCATACCCCCAAACAAACAAACAAACAAACAAACAAAAAACAAGAAAGAATGGTCCATTCAAAGGAAAAAATAAGTACATTCACAGAAACCATGCCTGGGGAAGCACAGGTATTGGACTTACTAGACAAAACCTTCAAATCAACTAAACTTAACAGACATACACAGAACATTCCAACAGTGTCAGGATACACATTTTTCTCAAGTATTTTTGAAACATTCTCCAGAATAGACCATGTGTTATACCACAAAACAAGACTCAATAAACTTAATATTAAAATCATACAAAGTATCTTTTCAGACCTCAGTGGAATGAAGCTAGAAATCAAAAACAGAATGAAAACTGAAAATTCAAAAATATGTAGAAATAAAACAACATATTCTTAAACAACTAATGGGTCAAAGATGAAATCAAAATGGAAATTAGAAAATACTTGAGAAAAATGAAAATGAAAACACAAATACTTATGGAATGTAGTCAAGGCAGTGATCAGAAGGAAATCTTATAGCAGTAAATGCCTACATTAAAAGACAAGAAAGATGTCAAATCAATAATCTAACTTTACAGCTTAAGAAACCAGAAAAAGAGCAAACTAAACCTAAAGCAAGCAGAAAAAAAGGAAATAATAAAGATTAGAGAATAAATAAATGAAATAGAGAATTTAAAAAATAGAATCAACAAAACCAAAAGCTGGTTCTTTGAAAGGATCAACAAAACTGACAAACTTTAGCTAGACTGACAAAGACAAAAAGATAGAAGATACAAATAATTAAATCAGAAATGAAAATGGAGGGGCATCTGGGTGGCTCAGTCAGTTGGGCATCTGCCTTCGGCTTGGTCATGATCTCAGGGTCCTGGGATCGAGCCCTGTGTCGGGCTCTCTGCTCAGTGGGGAGTCTACTTCTCCCTCTGCCTCTGCTGCTCCCCCTGCTTGTGCACGTGCTCTCTCTCTCTCTGTCAAATAAATAAATAAAATCTTTGAAAAAAAAAGAAATGAAAATGGACATTACTACCTGGGCTTACAGGGAAAAAAAGGATTATAAGAGAATATTATGAACAATTGTACATGAACAAACTAAATAACCCAGGTGAAATGGACAAATTCCCAGAAACACACAAGAAGAGATAGAAAACCTCAACAGACCTATAACAGGGAAAGAGATAGGTTGAATAATCAAAAACCTCCCTACCAAAAAAGAAAAAGTTCAGGACCAGATGCCTTCATGAGTTCCACAAAACATTTAAAGAAGAATTAACATCAATCTTTCTCAAACTCTTAAAAAAATTAGAAGAGCAAGAGATGCCCCAAGTCATTCTCTAAGGCCAGCATTACTCAGATACCAAAGTGAGATAAAGAAATAAAGGCATCACAAGGACAGAAAATTACAAGCCCATATTCTTTTTGAGTAAAGATGCAAACCAAATCCAACAGCATATCAAAAGGATTATACACTATAACCAAGTGGAATTTATCCCAGGAAAGCAGAAGTGGTTAAACATAAGAAAATAAATCAATATAGTACATCACATTTAGAGAATGGAGGAAAAAAAATACATGATCATCTCAACACAGAGAAGAGAAAAATTATTTGACGAAATCCAACACTCTTTCATGATAAAAACAAAACTAGGAATACAAGGGAAGTTCCTTAACATGATAAAGGGATTATATGAAAAAACAGCAGCTAACATCATACTCAAGGATGAAAGACCGAAAGCTTTCCCCCAAAATCAGGAACAAGACAAGGATGCCACTTTTACCACTGCTATTCAACATTTTACTGGAAGTTCTAGCCAAAGCAACTCGGCAAGAAAAAGAAATAAAAGGCATTGAAATTAGAAAGGAATAAATAAAGCTATCTATTCACAAATGACATGTTTCTATATAGAGAGAATCCCAAAAATCCACTATTAAGCTAATAGTAATTCTATTAACAATTCAGCAAAATTGTAGAGGACAAGATCAATAGGCAAGAATCAGTTGTGTTGGGGCACCTGGGTCGCTCAGTCATTAAGCGTCTGCCTTCGGCTCAGGTCATGATCCCAGGGTCCTGGGATCGAGCCCTGCATCAGGCTCCTTCTTTAGTGGGAAGCCTGCTTCTCCCTCTCCCATGCCCCCTGCTTGTGTTCCCTCTCTCACTGTCTCTCTCTCTCTGTCAAATAAATAAATAAAATCCTAAAAAAAAAAAAAAGAATCAGTTGTGTTTTTATATACCCACAAAGAAACTGAAAAGGAAATTTATTATTTTTTTTAAAGATTTATTTATTTATTTATTTGACAGAGACACAGCGAGAGAGGGAACACAAGCAGGGGGAGTGGGAGAGGAAGAAGCAGGCTTCCCACAGAGCAGGGAACCTGATATGGGGCTTGATCCCAGGACCCTGGATCATGACCTGAGCTGAAGGCAGATGCTTAATGACTGAGCCACCCAGGCGCCCCATGGAAAGGAAATTTAAAAACAATTACATTATAATAGCATCCAAAAGAATAAAATACTTAGGAATAATTTTAACCAGGAAGTGAAAGATTTGCACACTGAAACTATAAAACATGGCTGAAAGAAATTAAAGAAGACCTAAAGAAATGGAAACATATCCCGTGTACATAGATTGGAAGACTTAACATTGTTAAGATGTCAATAACCCAAAGCAATCTTCAGTTGAGACACAGTCCCTATCAAAATTCCAACAGCCACTTTAGTAGAAATGGAAAGACCTATCCTCTAATTCATACGGAATTGCAAGGGCTCTGAATAGCCAGAAAAATCTTGAGAAAGAAGAAAACATTGGAGGACTCACATTTCCCAATTTCAAAACTTGTTACAAAGCTATAGTAATCAAAAGAGTGTGATCCTGCCATAAAGATAGACATATAGGCCAATGGAATAGAAATGAGAGTCCAGATATGAAACTGATTTTTGACAAAGGTGCCAAGTCCATTTAATGGAGAAGGACAACTTCCTTTCTACCTGCAAAAGAATGAAGTTGGACCTCTACCTCATTCCATATAGAAAAATCAACTCAAAATGATCAACAGGCTAAATATAAGGAATAAACCCACAAAATTCCTGGAAGAAAATGTAGGAGTAAATAATTATGACCTTGAATTTAGCAATGGATTCTCAGATAGGACACCAAAAGCACAAAGAAGAAAAAAAAAAATAGGGGCGCCTGGGTGTCTCAGTTGGTTAAAGTGTCTGCCTTTGGCTCAGGTTCTGATCCCAGGGTCCTGGGGTTGAGCCCCATGTCGGGCTCCCTGCTCAGCAGGGAAGCTGCTTCTCCCTCCCCCGCTCCCCCGGCTTGTGTTCTCTCTCAATGTCAAATAAATAAAATCTTTAAAAAAAAGAAGAAGAAATAGATAATTGGAACTTCATCAAAATTAAAAACTTATGTGCTCCAAAAGATGTTATTTAAAAAGTGAGAAGATGGGATGCCTGGGTGACTCAGTTAATTAAAGCATCTGCCTTCGGATCAGGTCATGATTCCGGGTCCTGGATTCAAGTCCTGCATCAGGCTCCTTGCTCAGTGCGGAGCCTGCCTCTCCCTCTGCGTGCCACTCCCCCTGTTTGTGCTCTCTCTCTGACAAATAAATAAAATCTTAAAAAAAATTAAAAAGAAACAAAAAAATAAATAAAAGGTGAGAAGATGACTTATAGAATGAGATAAAATATTTGCAAGGGGGAGGAGCAAGATGGCTGAGGAGTAGGAGACCTGGATTTCGTCTCCTCTCAGGAATTCAGCTGGATAGGCATCAAACCATTCTGAACACCTACAAACTCAACAGGAGATCGAAGAAAAGAAGAGCAAAAACTCTCTGAACAGAAAAGCGACCACTTTCTGGAAGGTAGGACGTGCGGAGAAGTGAATCCGAGGCGATATTCGGGAGGATAGACGGCGGGGGAGGGGCCTCCGTCGGCCACTTCTGGCAAGTGATAGAACCACGGAGCACAAAATCGGAACTTTTAGAAGTCTGCTCCGCTGAGGGACGTCGCTCCGGTGGCTAAGCGGGGGGGGGGGGGGGTGGAACCCTCACGCAATAGTGTGGTCTCAGGACCCTCGGGGTCACAGAAACACCGGGGGAGCCTGAGTGCGGCAGAGCTCCCAGGGATCGGAGCGGGGAAGCCGGCTGCAGAGACGGAGCCCAGGCGCGGGCTCTCAGCTCGGGGTTGCCATAAACCGTGATCCGCGGCACAGTCGGGCCACTGCTCCTCCAGCAGGGACCCAACAAGCGGCAGATCCAGGGGATACTCACCTTCTTCCCCCCGGGAGGAGAGGTGCGGGAGGGCACCGCAGGGATCTGCTGGGTTTGGAGACTCCACACAGGGTTGGGTGCCAGAGATAGAAACGCGCAGTCACAGGCCGGGTGAGCACAGAGTGCGGCCGGAGACCGGGGAGACGGGAGTGACTGACTGCTTTTCTCTGGGGGCTCACTGAGGAGCGGGGCCCCGAGTTCTCGGCTCCTCCGAGGGGGAGATTGGGAGGCCGCCATTTTCACTCTCCGCCTCCAAAGCTGTACGGAAAGCTTGCAGGGAACAAAAGCTCCCGAGAGCAAACCCGAGCAGATTACTTAGCCGTGACCGGCAAGGGCGGGGCAATTCCGCCTCCGGCAAAGACATTTGGAAACCACGGCAACAGGCCCCTCCCCCAGAAGATCGGCGAGAACAGCCAGCCAAGACCAAGTTTACCGATCAATGACAACGGCAGAACTCCAGCGCTAGGGGAATAATGCACATAGAATTCATGGCTTTTTTACCATGATTCTTTAGTCTTTCA
>NW_022589716.1:13792074-13794645 GCF_004348235.1 Phoca vitulina
AAAATCTAAAAAAAAAAAAAAAAAAAAAAAGAAATCTTGAAAGGGGTCCTCTAAGCAAAGAGAGAGCCTAAAAGCAACATAGACCAGAAAGGAACACAGACAACATACAGTAACAGTCACCTTACAGGCAATACAATGGCACTAAATTCCTATCTTTCAATAGTTACCCTGAATGTAAATGGGCTAAATGCCCCAATCAAAAGACACAGGCTATCAGATTGGATTAAAAAACAAGACCCACTGATATGCTGTCTGCAAGAGACTCATTTTAGACCCAAAGACACCCCCAGATTGAAAGTGAGGGGGTGGAAAACCATTTGCCATGCTAACGGACACCAAAAGAAAGCTGGGGTGGCAATCCTTATATCAGACAAATTAGATTTTAAACCAAAGACTGTAATAGGAGATGAGGAAGGACACTATATCCTACTTAAAGGGTCTATCCAACAAGAAGATCTAACAATTGTAAATATCTATGCCCCTAACATGGGAGCAGCCAATTATATAAGGCAATTAATAACAAAAGCAAAGAAACACATCAACAACAATACAATAATAGTGGGGGACTTTAACACCCCCCTCACTGAAATGGACAGATCATCTAAGCAAAAGATCAACAAGGAAATAAAGACTTTAAATGACACACTGGACCAAATGGACTTCACAGATATATTCAGAACATTCCATCCCAAGGCAACGGAATACACATTCTTCTCTAGTGCCCATGACACATTCTCCAGAAGCGATCACATCCTAGGTCATAAATCAGGTCTCAACTGGTACCAAAAGATTGGGATCATTCCCTGCCTATTTTCAGACCACAATGCTTTGAAACTAGAACTCAATCACAAGAGGAAAGTTGGAAAGAACTCAAATACATGGAGGCTAAAGAGCATCCTACTAAAGAATGAATGGGTCAACCAGGAAATTAAAGAAGAATTAAAAAAATTCATGGAAACCAATGAAAATGAAAACACAACTATTCAAAATCTTTGGGATACAGCAAAGGCAGTCCTAAGAGGAAAGTATATAGCAATACAAGCCTTTCTCAAGAAACAAGAAAGGTCTCAAGTACACAACCTAACCCTACACCTAAAGGACCTGGAGAAAGAACAGCAAATAAAGCCTAAACCCAGCAGGAGAAGAGAAATAATAAAGATCAGAGCAGAAATCAATGAAATAGAAACTAAAAGAACAGTAGAACAGATCAACGAAACTAGGAGCTGGTTCTTTGAAAGAATTAACAAGATTGATAAACCCCTGGCCAGACTTATCAAAAAGAAAAGAGAAATGACCCAAATCAACAAAATCATGAATGAAAGAGGAGAGATCACAACCAACACCAAAGAAATACAAACAATTATAAGAACATATTATGAGCAACTCTATGCCAGCAAATTAGATAACCTGGAAGAAATGGATGCATTCCTAGAGATGTATCAACTACCAAAACTGAACCAGGAAGAAATCGAAAACCTGAACAGACCTATAACCACTAAGGAAATTGAAGCAGTCATCAAAAATCTCCCAACAAACAAAAGCCCGGGGCCAGATGGCTTCCCAGGGGAATCCTACCAAACATTTAAAGAAGAATTAATACCTATTCTTCTGAAACTGTTCCAAAAAATAGAAATGGAAGGAAAACTTCCAAACTCATTTTATGAGGCCACCATTACCTTGATCCCAAAACCAGACAAAGACCCCATCAAAAAGGAGAATTACAGACCAATATCCCTGATGAACATGGATGCAAAAATTCTCACCAAAATACTAGCCAATAGGATCCAACAGTACATTAAAAGGATTATTCACCTCGACCAAGTGGGATTTATCCCTGGGCTGCAAGGTTGGTTCAACATCTGCAAATCAATCAACGTGATACAATACATAAACAAAAGAAAGAACAAGAATCATATGATCCTCTCAATAGATGTAGAAAAAGCATTTGACAAAGTACAGCATCCTTTCTTGATCAAAACTCTTCAGAGTATAGGCATAGAGGGTACATACCTCAATATCATAAAAGCCATCTATGAAAAGCCTACAGCAAATATCATTCTAAATGGGGAAAAACTGAGAGCTTTCCCCCTAAGGTCAGGAACGCAGCAGGGATGTCCACTATCACCACTGCTATTCAACATAGTATTAGAAGTCCTAGCCACAGCAATCAGACAACAAAAAGAAATAAAAGGCATCCAAATCGGCAAAGAAGAAGTCAAACTCTCACTCTTTGCAGATGATATGATACTTTATGTGGAAAACCCCAAAGACTCTACCCCAAAACTGCTAGAACTCATACAGGAATTCAGTAAAGTGGCAGGATATAAAATCAATGCACAGAAATCAGTGGCATTCCTATACACCAACAACGAGACAGAAGAAAGAGAAATTAAGGAGTCAATCCCATTTACAATTGCACCCAAAACCATAAGATACCTAGGAATTAATCTAACCAAAGAGGCAAAGGATCTGTACTCAGAAAGCTATAAAATACTCATGAAAGAAATGGAGGAAGACACAGAAGTGGAAAAACGTTCCATGCTCATGGATTGGAAGAACAAATATTTGAAG
>NW_022589716.1:13794745-13910015 GCF_004348235.1 Phoca vitulina
GCAATCCCCATCAAAATACCATCCACTTTTTTCAAAGAAATGGAACAAATAATCCTAAAATTTGTATGGAACCAGAAAAGACCCTGCATAGCCAGAGGAATGTTGAAAAAGAAAAGCAAAGCTGGCGGCATCACAGTTCCGGACTTCCAGCTTTATTACAAAGCTGTCATCATCAAGACAGTATGGTACTGGCACAAAAACAGACACATAGATCAGTGGAACAGAATAGAGAGCCCAGAAATGGACCCTCAACTCTATGGTCAACTAATCTTTGACAAAGCAGGAAAGAATGTCCAATGGAAAAAAGACAGTCTCTTCAACAAATGGTGTTGGGAAAATTGGACAGCCACATGCAGAAGAATGAAACTGGACCATTTCCTTACACCACACACAAAAATAGACTCCAAATGGTTGAAAGACCTCAATGTGAGACAGGAGTCCATCAAAATCCTAAAGGAGAACACAGGCAGCAACCTCTTCGACCTCAGCCGCAGCAACTTCTTCCTAGAAACATCGCCAAAGGCAAGGGAAGCAAGGGCAAAAATGAACTATTGGGACTTTATCAAGATAAAAAGCTTTTGCAAAGCAAAGGAAACAGTCAACAAAACCAAAAGACAACCGACAGAATGGGAGAAGATATTTGGAAATGACATATCAGATAAAGGGCTAGTATCTAAAATCTATAAAGAACTTATCAAACTCAACACCCACGGAACAAAGAATCCAATCAAGAAATGGGCAGAAGACATGAACAGATATTTTTCCAAAGAAGACATCCAAATGGCCAACAGACACATGAAAAAGTGCTCAATATCACTCGGCATCAGGGAAATCCAAATCAAAACCTCAATGAGATACCACCTCACACCAGTCAGAATGGCTAAAATTAACAAGTCAGGAAATGACAGATGTTGGCGGGGATGCGGAGAAAGGGGAACCCTCCTACACTGTTGGTGGGAATGCAAGCTGGTGCAGCCACTCTGGAAAACAGTATGGAGGTTCCTCAAAAAGTTGAAAATAGAGCTACCATATGACCCAGAAATTGCACTACTGGGTATTTACCCCAAAGATACAGAAGTAGGGATCCGAAAGGGTACGTGCACCCCGATGTTTATGGCAGCAATGTCCACAATAGCCAAACTGTGGAAAGAGCCAAGATGTCCATCAACAGGTGAATGGATAAAGAAGAAGTGGTATATATATACAATGGAATATTATGCAGCCATCAAAAGGAATGAGATCTTGCCATTTGCAACGACGTGGATGGAACTGGAGGGTATTATGCTGAGCGAAATAAGTCAAACAGAGAAAGACATGTATCATATGACCTCACTGATATCAGGAATTCTTAATCTCAGGAAACAAACTGAGGGTTGCTGGAGTGGGGGGTGGGGTGGGAGGGATGGGGTGACTGGGTGATAGACACTGGGGAGGGTATGTGCTCTGGTACGTGCTGTGAATTGTGCAAGACTGTTGAATCTCAGATCTGTACCTCTGAAACAAATAATGCAATATATGTTAAGAAAAAAAGAAGAAGAAGAAGATAGCAGGAGGGGAAGAATCAGGGGCGGGAATCGGAGGGGTAGACGAACCATGAGAGACGATGGACTCTGGAAAACAAACTGAGGGTTCTAGAGGGGAGGGGGGTGGGAGGATGGGTTAGCCTGGTGATGGGTAACAATGATGTAATGTATGGGGATTAACATAACAATAAAAAATTAAAAAAAAATATTTGCAAATCATATATCTGATTAGTTGGGTTTTTTTAAAAGATTTTATTTATTTTTTGACAGAGAGAGAGGGAACACAAGCAGGGGGAGTGGGAGAGGGAGAAGCAGGCTTCCCGCGGAGCAGGGAGCCTGATGTGGGGCTCAATCCCAGGACCCTGGGATCATGACCTGAACTGAAAGCAGACGCTTAACGACCAAGCTACCCAGGCGCCCCATGATTAGGTTTTAATATCCAGAATATATTAAAAAAAAACTCTTGCAAGCTCATAAACAAATAGACAACCCGATTTAAAAATGGGCAAAAGATTGAATAGACATTTCTCCAAAGAAAAAATCTACAAATAACCAACAAGCATGTGAAAAGATGATTAATATTAGCAGTCATTAAGTAAATGCAAATCAAAACCACAAAGAAATATTACTCCACACCCACTGGAATGGTTGTAATTTTTTTTAAAGGGAAAGTAACAAAAGCTATAATTTTTTTTAAAAAAGGGGTTGTGGAGGATATGGACAAATTGGAACACTCATATGTTGCTGGTGGAATGTAAAATAGTGCAGCTGTTGTGTAAAACAGTTTGCTGGTTCCTCAAAAAGTTAAACATAGAATTACCATACGACCTAGCAATTCCACTCCAAGGTACATACATAGAAGAATTGAAAACAGCTATTCAGACGAGTACATATACATACAGGTTCATAGCAGCACTATCCACAGTAACCAAAAGGTAAAAACAGTCCAAATGTCTATCAACAAATGAATGAATAAGCCAAAAGTGGTATTTACGTACAATGGAATATTATTCAGCCATCAAATGGAATCCAGTACTGGCACATTCTGCAAAATGACAGAACTTTGAAAACATTATGCTAAGTGAAAGAAGGCAGACACAAAAAGACAAATGTTGTATGATTCCATTATGTGAAATATCCAGAATGGATCAATCCATGGAGATAGAACACAGACTAGTTGTTCCTAGGAGCTGGGGGGAGATGATAAAGGGGAGAAATTCTTTAATAGTTAAAGGGTTTTATTATGGAGTGATAGAAGTGTTTTTTAACCATGTAGAAGTGGAGGTTGCGCAACATTGTGAATATAATTAATACCATTGAATTGTTTACTTTAAACTGGTTAATTTTATATTATGTGAATTTCACCTCAATAAACTATTTTTTAAAGATAGCACCTAAAATATATTCTCCCTATAAATGTGCTATTTCAAAAAAAAAAAAAAAAAAAACCCACTTTATTAAACACTTATTTGAATACAAAAATTAATTCCAAATTAAATAATTCCTTCTGGAGAAAGGCCCAGAAAAAGAATATAGAGCTGTTTATAGCTTATTGTTAACTTGCAAATGATGCTGAATCCTTGCCATGCTTTTTGCATAATGTGGTTCAGTCAAGTGTTGGGTAATGAGCAGTTCATTTGGAACCATTTTTCCAAAATAGAGGATGCTATTCATGAAATGATTCTTAGAGTATTTATAGTTAAATGCCAATCTTTGTTTTTCAGTTTATGGGAAGACTCCTTTTTAAAAGCCCTAATTTGTGACTTGAGTAGCTAAAGGAGCCCTGGGATGCTTCTCATTGATAAGTGATCCTTTCCCCTCCTCAGATCTAGTGTTTTTAGGCCAATGTCATAGTTTGCTAGGGCTACTGTAACCAAATACCACACACTGGGTGGCTTAAACAGCAGAAGTTAATTTTCTCACAGTGCTGGAGGCTAGAAATCCAAGATCAAGGTGTTGGCAGGTTTGGTTTCTCCTCAGGCCTCTCTCCTTGGCTTGCAGATGGCGTCTTCTGGCTGTGTCCTCACGTGGTCTTTTCTCTCTGTGCATGCGCATCTCTGGTATGTCTCTGTGTGTCCACATTTCCCCTTCTTATAAGGACACTAGTCACATCGGAGTAGGGCCCAGCCTCATAACCTCATTTTAACTTACTCACCTCTTTAAAAGCCCTGTCTCCAAATATAGTCACATTCTGAAGTACCAGGGGTTAAGGCTTCAACATATGAATTTGGGGGGAACACAATTCAGCCCCTCAGAGGACATATCTAAATTGACCCAACAAATTACAAATGTTTCAAATGATAGTGCCATATTAAAGTAGACTCAATCTCACTACTGGCAAAGACAGGCAGTTTCATGATGTTTTTCTCATGTTGCTTCTGTAGCCAAGAGAAAAATATTATTCCCAGTAGCATAAAAATGTTTTGCTCGCCAAGGATCGACATTTTTCCTTTTCCTAAGGCAAGGAGTAGCTATCAATGAAGGAATCTTAATCAAGTTCTTGATCATTGTAATACTCTTTCTAAGTACTTGGTGCTTTAATATTCCCATTGGGAGATACACAACTATTCTGAGCCTGATTCTCATTTGTAAAAAAGGAATGATGCCTGTCTTGCCTATACCACTAGATAGTACTGGATAGACATAGAAATAATATTTAACAGTAGTTTTCGTCTATGAAATGCAACATTATTGCAAAGTGAAACTATTAATGATGCCATTCAGTGCAACAAATGGGGAGTGAAGAAATTTGTGACAAAACTTCTCAATTAATTTTTATGCAGCCTTTACTTTTTTGGCTAAGATTTATTTCAGGAATTATTGAATGAGCTTAGAAGGAGTAGTGAAATGTATGTATATGCCATTAAGCAAGCTGCTCTTTCCATTAACTAAGAAAAGAATCCGAAGGTGGGGATTTAGGAAGGGAAGAAACCCAGCCAGGTTCTAATTTCGTCTCCCTTCTATGTATACTTTTTTTTTTTTGACATAAATTTGTTTGAACTCAATCAGCACTCCTTTTGTGAAGGAAGTGTACGAAATGAAGGGGTTTTGAGAACTGGGCCAGTGTCTATGGCAGCACAACATTCTAAGGAATGGCAATGCACATCAATCTTTCCTAACTGATAGCAAAAAAGAGGAGTGAGATGTACGTCTGGGGAAAGGTGGCAATCAGCTTCAATTTGTCTTGTGTAAATAAGGATTCTCTTTCTTTCAATGGAAGTTCAAAGCTTTTCATTTTTGTCTTTCCTGTCTACATAAATGCTCACCAAGGAAGCATTAGGCTTAGAGAAGATTCTTAAAATTTGCAATTGCTTTATCTTTTCTTTCTTGTTAGTTACATGTTGTGAATACTATAGGAAGACTGAGTTGTTAACGCTAATTATTTCAATCCTGATTTGTTATTCAGCTTTGCAAATGTCAGTCCCCATATGTTTGTTTCTACACCTAATTTTGAAGGTTACATATAAGATAAAGATACATATATCAAAATTTTCAGTTAATAAACAATTCCAATCTTATACAGAGTCTCCAGAAAATAAAAGAAAATGAAGAATAAGACTCAGGTCATTTTATAGACTTAATATAATCTTGATATAAAAAAAAAACAAGGAATATTCAGGAAAAGAAAGTTCCAGGCCAATTATACTCACTTATACACTAAAACAAGAATCCTGAACAAAATATTGGTAGACTAAATTATATACTATCATCATGCCAAGTTCAATTTATCCAAGAAATGTAAGGTTGGTCTAACACTAGAATAATTTGCTAGTGTACTTAATGACATTTAGAGACTAAAGAGAAAAAAATCATATAATCAACTTGGTAGGTTCAGAAAAAATATTTGATAAAATTTAACACACTCTTTCAGGATGAAAGTGAGCTTCTTTAACTTATAAAACGATACCTACAAAATGTCAACAGCAAATGTCCTTCATAATGGCAAGATCTTGAGCATTCTTATTAAAACAAGAATAAGACAAGCCTACCCTCTATCATCACTTCTATTTAGCATTACATCAGAGCTCCTAACCAGATGAGTAAGAGATGAAAAAGAAATGAAAGGTATTGAGATTAGATAGTAAAAAAAAATTGTGTTTATTTGAAATGATATAATTGTTTACATAGAAAACCAAAAGAATCTATAAATTACTGAAATTAATAGTTACGAGATGTAACTTATAAGATTAATAAACAAATTATGAGTAATAAACATTCAATATTGTTTTTAAAAGGATACTATTTACAGACACAAAAACAACTATAAAGATACCATTTGCAAAGCCAAAAACTGTGAGATACTTTTAAATTAATCTAGCAAGTATGTTTAAGACTTCTACGAAGAAAATTGTAAAATTTTTTGAAAGACATTTAAAAGTAACTCAGATGAAGAGATATGTCCTGTTCCAGATAGGAGGCCTCTATATCATAAAGATTTCAGTTCTTCCTAAACTGACCTATAGATTCAGTGCAATTCCTACCAAGGAACTTGACAAGCTAATGTTAAAATATATATGGAAGGGAGATATATATATATATGAGAAAAAACCTCCTAAGATGAAAATCAAAGTGGAAAGACTTGCCTTACTAGAAATCAAGATTTATTTTAAAGCTTTAGTAATTAAGGTATTAGGATAAGCAAATATACTGATGGGGGGAAAGAAAAAAAACAAATAGGCCCAACACACATCTGGAACCTTGACATACGAGAGAAGTGGCATTGCACAGCAGTGGAGGAAGGATCCCAAACTCACCCCTCACACAAAAAACGAATTACTGGGGGATTAAAGACTTTAATGTGAGAAACACAACTTTTAGGGCAAGGAGAGATGAATAAGTGGAGCACAGAGGGTTTTTAAAGCAGTGAATATGTTCTGTAGGTTATAATCATGGTTATATGTCATTATACATTTGTCTGAACCCACAGAATGTACAACACCAAGAGTGAACCCTAATGTCAACTGTGGACTTTGGGTGATTATAATGTTCAATGTAGCTTCTTTAATTATAACAAATGTATCACTCTGGTGCGGGACAGTGACAGTAGAAGAGGCTACGTATGTGTGAAGACAAGGTGTATGTGGGAAATCTCTGTACGTTCCCCTCAATTTTGCTGTAAACCTGAAACTCTCTTTAAAAAAAATTGTCTTTATTTATTTTTAGGTAGGTTCCATGCCCAGCATGGAGCACAATGCAGGGCTCAAACTCACAACCTTGAGATCAAGACCTGAGCTAAGATCAAGAGTCAGACACTTAACTGACTGAGCTACCCAGATGCCTCCCAAAAACTGACTTTAAATTAAAAACTAGTTAATTTAAAAAATTAATTAAATTAATTAACTAGTTAATTAAAAACACACACACAATATGGGAAATTTCTGGGATAGGAAAAATTTCTTTAATTAACAGACAATATAAGCAAACAATAAAGGAATATATTTACATATTTTACTACATTAAGACTAAGAATTTCTGTTAACAAATACACCATAAAGAAAGTGAAAAGATAGTTCACAAACTGATTGCAGAAATGTGCAATACATGTAAGCCACAAAGGGTTAGTATTCAGAATATATATAAGAATATGTGAATGAGAAAAAGATAACCCAATATAAAGAGGAAAATACACAATCTAATACAGAAAGGAGCAAAATATAGCAATGTCCACAATAGCCAAACTATGGAAAGAGCCCAGATGTCCATCCACAGATGAATGGATAAAGACGATGTGAGATACACACACACACACACACACACACACACACACACACACACACACACAAATGGAATACTACTCAGCCATCCAAAAGAACAAAATCTTTCCATTTGCAATAATGTGGAAGCAAAATAAGTCAGTCGGAGAAAGACAATTACCATATGATCTCACTGATATGTGGAATTTAAGAAACAAGTAGATGAACATAGGGGAAGGGAAGGAAGAATAAAATAAGATAAAAACAGAGAGGGAGGCACCCCATAAGAGACTCTTTAACTATAGGAAACAAACTGAGGGTTGCTGGAGGGGAGGTGAGTTGGGGGATGGAGTAATTGGGTGATGGGCATTAAGGAGGACACTTGATGTAATGAGCACTGGGTGTTATATGCCGCTGATGAATCTCTAAATTCTACCCCTGAAAATAATAATACACTAAATAAAAAAATTCTTTTAAAAAAAGGAGGAAAATAGGGGCGCCTGGGTGGCTCAGTCATTAAGCGTCTGCCTTCAGCTCAGGTCATGATCCCAGGGCCCTGGGATCGAGCCCTGCACTGGGCTCCCTGCTCGGCGGGAAGCCTGCTTCTCCCTCTCCCACTCCCCCTGCTTGTGTTCCCTCTCTCGCTGTGTCTCTCTCTGTCAAATAAATAAAATCTTAAAAAAAAAAAAGGAGCAAAATATACATGAATTTTCACAGAATGATATATATACAAATAATAAAAATATAGAGATGAAAAACCTGATCACTAATCAGGAAAATGCCAACTAAAACCAATGAGAAACCATTATATATCTTTCAGATTGGCAAAAATGAACATATCTGAAATACCAAAAGTTGATGAGGATTTGGAACAACAGAAGTATCTGTGCAATGCTAGTAGGAGTATACTGGAAACAATTAAAAAAAAAAAAAAAATTGGCCCCGGAGGGTGCCTGGGTGGCACAGTCGGTTAAGTGACCTACTATTGGTTTTGGCTCAGGTCGTGATCTCAGGGTCTTGGGATCAGCCCCATATCAGGCTCCCTGCTCAATGCATGGGGTCTGCTTGGTGTTTCTCTCTCCCTCTCCCTTTGCCCCTCCCCCCCATGTGCATGTGCATGTGCTCCTGCACTCTCTCTCAAAAATAAAAAATCTTAAAAAATTAAAAAAAACTGTTTGGCCCTCTGTGATAAAGTTAGGCTGTATGACCAAAAATAGGTATAAAATTATTTATAGCACCATTACTTATGAACGGAAAAAGAGAAACTTTTAGACAAAAAATCATGTAAGCATTCTAACTGTTCCTTAATAGGTAAATAGATTTTTTTTTTATTGTGGCATGTTCAAGTAAGTAAGTTCTATACAGCAGTGGAAGAGTAAACTACTGCTCACATGTCAACACAGATAAATCTTTGAAACATGAGACCAAGTGAAAAAAGCAAGTCACAGGGGCTCCTGGCTGTCTTAGTAAAACATGCAACTCTTGATCTTGAGGTTGTGAGTTTGAGCCCCACATTACTTAAAAATAAAATCTTTAGGGGAGCCTGGGTGGCTCAGTCGTTAAGCGTCTGCCTTTGGCTCAGGTAATGATCCCAGGGTCCTGGGATCGAGCCCCGCATAGGGTTCCCTGCTCAGCAGGAAGTCTGCTTCTCCCTCTCCCACTCCCCTTGCTTGTGTTCCCTCTCTTGCTGTGTCTCTCTCTGTCAAATAAATAAATAAAATCTTTAAAAAAAATAACAAAAAATAAAAAGATAAATAATATCTTTAAATGGGGCGCTTGGGTGGCTCAGTTGGTTAAGTGTCCTATTTTTAATTTTGGCTTGGGTCATGATCTCTGGGTCGTGAGATTGAGCCCTGCATAGGGCTCCATGCTGAGTGTGGAGTCTGCTTAAGATTTTCTCTCTCCCTCTTCCTCTGCCCCTCTGCATGTACTCGCCCAAAAAGTTCCTTTGGGTTTGAGCACAAAATGTGTTCTCTTCCCCTGAATATTCTGCATTGTCAAATTATCATTCCTTTTAAAATTATTTGGACTGCCTTACAATGTAACAGTAAATTAGTGTCCTAGATAAATGTTTGTGCCTTGTCAATGCTTTTAAATCTATAAGCAGAGAACATTTGGGGTTCCAGTTATGGTTTTCCTATTTCCATAGTTAATTCATTTTAGACAGTACTTCTGAAAAGAAAATGGGGAATAATAGTAAGATCCTCAAGTTCAAAGTCGTGCCGTTGTGGATTACGTAGCTAAATCCACAAAAGATGGAGGGTAAAATTCCGGAACATGTTAATTGTGAAAGTTCCATATTAGTTCATCTTCAAAAAATGAGTGCTTTACCACAATTACATAACAAATGTTAAAATTTACATGTGTTTCTCTTTTGAAACATCCATAACCTGGAAAAACGTAATTATGTGTACATGACTACATGACAAAATGTTTACTCTTGAATCGGCAAGCCAATCAATCCTAAAAAACCAATCTCAGAAATAAAGGCATCAAATTCTTGCACTCAGAAAAGAAAAATTTATCAGGAAAGGAGAAATAAGAACATTTTTTTTTTTAAAGATTTTATTTATTTATTTGAGAGAGAGAATGAGACAGAGAGAGCATGAGAGGGTCAGAGGGAGAAGCAGACTCCCTGCCGAGCAGGGAGCCCGATGTGGGACTCGATCCCAGGACTCCAGGATCATGACCTGAGCTGAAGGCAGTCGCTTAACCAACTGAGCCACCCAGGCGCCCGAAATAAGAACATTTCATATGATAAAATGAAACTACTTTTGTTTGTTGTTGCAATAACATTAAACCCAAATAAGCTCATGCAAACTTGAAGAGAGATCAGGGCTTTACTATTCTCTAACCTAATGGTATTTATACCTCCAAGAAAGGACACCTCTGTAGATGAGGTGACAATTACAGAGGGCTCTCATTGACAATGGAAACATTATTCAAGAAGATGTGAATAAAGCGTCAAGATGGATAGAATTGGATTATATTTCTCCCCTTTGCAATTCTTGAGGATGTAGTATTTTGCATACTGGTACAAGAAGGTAAGAAATATTAAAAAAGTAATTATAATACATTCAGCATTTACACATTGTATGTACCAAGGACTCCATTTATTGAGCACCTACTCTGTGCCGGAAACTACAAGTTGAATCACATTATATGCAATTTCTCCCACATTTTTCTCTGGCTTAATTGAATTTAACCAGGTCAAAAGCTTCTCTGTAGAGACAAAAAAATAGATCAGTAGTTGCCTGGGGGTGAAGCAGGGAGTATGGGTTGAATGTCATTTGTTTTGGATTTTTGAGATTGATTGGCTTACCTAATCAACAACAAATATTAACATAGAATTACAGTTGAACCTGGAACAACATGGTTTGAACTGCAAACTGCGTTGGTCCACTTATACGTGAATTTTTTTTGACAAATATGGTTTAGTACTGCAAGTGTATTTTCTCTTCCTTGTGATTTTCTTTTTTTTTTTTTAGAGACTTATTTTTTAAGATTTTATTTATTTGTCTGACAGACATAGAGAGATAGTGAAAGAGGGAACACAAGCAGGGGGGAGTGGGAGAGGGAGAAGCAGGCTTCATGCTGAGCAGGGAGCCGATGCTGGGCTCAATCCCAGGACCCTGGGATCATGACCTGAGCCGAAGGCAGAAGCTTAATGACGGAGCCACCCAGGCGCCTCACTTCCTTGTGATTTTCTTAATAATATTTTCTTTTTTCTAGCTTACATTATTGTAAGAATACAGTATATAATACATATGACATACAAAATATGTATTAATCAACTGCTTGTGTTATCTGTAAGGCTTCCAGTCAACAGCAGGTTATTAGTAGTTAAGTTTAGGGGAGTCAAAATTTATATATGGATTTCAACTGCGCGGAGGGTCAGCACCCCTAATTCCTGCGTTGCTCAAGGATTAACCGTACTGTTCTTTCAGGTTACATTTGTTTCAAAAGATATGCATATAAATCTTAATGGGAACTTTTGGAGTGATGGTGGTGCTCTAAAACTGGATGGTGGTGATGAATGACTTCTCAAAAGGTTTTTCCCCAAATGCTATTCATTTAAAAGTAAGACCCAATGTGATATTGAAACTTGGTACTAATAGTAAAAACACTTAAGCGTATCAACTATTATGTGAAATAAGTATTTGTATCACCAGCTAGATCCCTAAGACCTGAGCTTTTTTTTTTTTTAAGATTTTATTTATCTATTTGACAGAGAGAGACACAGCGAGAGAGGGAACACAAGCAGGGGGAGTGGGAGAGGGAGAAGCAGGCGTCCCGTGGAGCAGGGAGCCCGATGCGGGGCTTGATCCCAGGACCCCAGGACCATGACCTGAGTGGAAGGCAGATGCCCAACGACTGAGCCACCCAGGCGCCCCGAAAGCTACATCTTGATAAAATTTGACTTAACTTTTACAGCAAAATTTACGTTCAACCTTTAGATATGGATCAGCTGAAATACACAAAAAATGCAATCATTTGTGTCCTCAGAAAAGGAGGCGACCTCATTAAAGCCACATTTAAAATTTTGTTATTAATTGAAGTATACTGATTATCACAAATAGGAACAGAAGGAGTCATCTATAAACCTGCACTTGTGTCAAACTTGTCAGATGCTAAAAGCAAAGAAGTCCCATTTTCAGGGTGTGCTGCCATTAGGGTATATCACAGGTTCCCTCCAGCCACAGACCGTTTGCACACACTGTTTGCATGTTTGCCAGGCTCTTCATTCATCCCTCATATCTGAGTTCTGGCATCTCTTCCTATAGGAAGTCTATCCTCAGCCCCCAAGTCAGATCAGACTCTCCGCTCTCCAAAAGGCATTCATTTCCTTCAGAGCATTTCCTTGGTTTGCAATTGCATAAACATTAAGTTAAAAGTTGAATTAATGCTGATCTCCCATAGTTCTACCCACCAAGGGAGCAGAGTCCTTGTCGTTTTGCTCTTTATTGACTGTATCTCTTTCTACTAACGAGTGCCTGACACAGAGCAAACACATAAAGTATTATTCCTTGAAGTAGGAAAGAAAGAAAAGAAAAACAGCACACTAGATTATTTTCCTGGAGCCATCCTTCTTGAGGTCCAGCCGACCTCACCAAAGAGGGAATGGGGGTGATTCAAGTCACACATTCAGAAAGCAATGTGATTGTGACCATGTGCCTTGAGGCAAGCCAATCAGACCTGTTCTCTCCCAGGAATTTAAATCTTGAGGGGATTCTACAGGACAAACGCTTGGAGGTGAAGCCTCATCTGAAGGACCTGAGGTCCCGCAAAGACAAGCTACCAGCTTGTGTTCCAGGGGGCCCTAGAGCAGCCTTTGGGCCTTTGCTCTCTGAGACATTGTTCTTCAACTTTCATTTAAATCCTGTGCGCTGCTCCAGAATTTTTTTATTTTTGCTTAAATTTGCCAGAGTTCCTTTCTTTTACTCACAGTCAAAGAACCCCAACTGTTATATTTTCCTACCTCTTTATCCTAATCAGACGTAGACTTCTATATTGCAGTACTTCTCAAGGCTAGAGGCTGATGCTTTAAGTTTCAAAATTGTAGCTAAAAGAGTATGCTTCATTTAACCTATACAAATGCTCAAACACCATGATGCTTGGGCCTGTTATTTTAAATTGACCCAGGCCACCCCCCTGGTTCCGGCCCTCCCTCTAGTGCATTTCTAGCACACCTTCTGCAAGACCGCCTCCATTTTCCATGTCCAAGCTGTAATGTGTGGGTTTTTTTTTTTTTTTTTTACATCCAAGTAACCTTTCTCAAAATTCAAGCAGCTTTTTAAGCTATACATCCCTATAACATAAAACTTCAGCTCCATGAACTCCCTCATTTCTCTGGAGCTTACCTACCTCTACCCCATCCTTCCTCCTTCCCTCCTGTCTCAGAATGAGAGACTCCTTCCTCATCAAGGCCATCTGCCACCCGTGCCCACCTGTCTGTCTCTTATGGTACCATCCTCTTGGCAGTCCCAGCTAGCATTCATTGAGCTAGGGACAGTTCCAAATACTTTGCCTGCGTTACCTCATTAAATCCTGACAACAGCCTTATGAGACAGGGAGTACTATTGCAGATCCAGGAAATAAGGCTCAGAGAAGTTAATTAACTCTAGATGAGCTCAGTATACAACATTTGGCCCATACAATTCAACACCTAAACATGCGTGTGTTCTGAAACACTATGTTTTTCTGCCTCAGTATTTTTCAAATTTCTCAATATTGTGCAAATCCATGGCCCCTCCCAAAATAAAAGTTTTACTGGATCCTGCAACTTCCTATGGCCTTCTTCTCTTCACTTTCCAGTCACTGAATCTACTGTAGTCTAGCTTCTGCCCTTTCTTTAGAAAAGTTTTTTTTAATTTATTTTACAGAGAGAGAGTGAGCATGCTTGCGCACATGCGTGCACGCACACACACACACACACACACAGAGGCATAAGACAGGGAGGAGGGAAGCAGAGGGAGAGGATCTCAAGCAGACTCTTCACTGAGCATGGAGCTGGATGCAGGGCTCAATTCCACAACCCTGAGATCATGACCTGAGCTCATCTCACTCTTGATTTTAGCTCTGCTACAATTCTCATCACAAAAAGTCTCTGCCACACACAGAGTATCTCATAACTATTGAATTCATCCATCCATCTGCCAAATTATTTTGAGCACCTATTCGGTTCCAGAAACTGCAGATTATGCACTGGGTGAACAAAACAGTTAGGGTCCCTTCCATCATGTATGTGAGATTATCAGTGACCTCCTACCTGCCAGGTCCTACCTACCAGAGACCACTTTGGCCACTTCTCGGTTTTTTTCTTATTTGATCTCTTTAGTGCTAGTCATGCCAACTATTTCTTCCTTGAAATTTGGGGCTTTGGCTTCCATGAAGCCTCTTGTACCTGCTCTCCTTCTCCTTCTAGGACCATAACTTCTCAACTGCTTTGATAAGTTCCTCTTTTTTCTATCAATCCATTAAATGATGGAGTTCCTCAGTCGATCATGGAGCACCTCAAAGCCAATAAGCCCCAAACTCGGTTTTCCCCACTCCCATTCACATCTTTCCTTCCTTATTCCTTGCTCTTGCTAATGGCATCATTTGACACCCAATCTCCTTCTCCCTTTCTGCCCCTACACTCTCATACAATTGTCAGAAAATTCTGATAGTATTTTTCATCTTTAGAGGTTCAATTTGAGGTGTCCCTGCCTAGCTCGGTTGGTAGGGCATGCGACTCTTGAGCTCGGGGTTATGAGTTCTCTTCACGCTGGGTGAAGATAATACTTAGAAATAAAATATTCGTTTTTATTTTTATTTATTTGCTTATTTATTTATTTATTTTCTTAAGATTTTATTTTTAAGTAATCTCTACACCCAATATGGGGCTTGAACTCACAATCCTGAGATCAGGAGTCGCCTGCCCTACCAACTGATCCAGCCAGGTGCCCCCAAAATAAAATCTTTAAAAAAAAAAAGAAGTTCTATTTGAATTTTTTTATATCTTCTGTATCTGTACTTAGCTTTTTAAATATGTACAATATAGTTATAACAATTGTTTTTATGTTTTTTCTCTACTAATTCTAATATCTGTGTGGGTTCCTAGTCAGTTTCAATTGATTGATTATTATTCTTCTTATGGACCATGTTTTCCTACTTCTTTGTATGTGTGGTAATCTTTGATTGGATGCTAGAGATTATAAATGTTACCTTGTTGAGTACTGAATGTTTTTGTAATCCTATAAATCTTCTTGAGCTTTGTTCCAGGAGGCAGTTAAGTAACTTGGGAACAGTTTGATCCTTTCTAGTTTTTATGATTTGTTAGCCGGATCCAGAGCTGTGTTCAGTCTAGGAATAATTATTCCTCGATACTGGAAAAAAGAAAGAGAAAGAAAGAAAGAAAGAAAGAAAGAAAGAAAGAAAGAAAGAAAGAAAGAAAGAAAGAAAGAAACCTTCCTGATTGATCTACCCAAAGCCATGAATTAGTGGTTTTTCCAGTCTGGCTTGTGGGAAATGGCCCTGCATGGGTGTCAAGTACTGTTCTTTCAATCCTTTTGAATGGTTCTTTCCCTGGCCTCTTACACATGCTGGTCAGTACTCTCCTGAAGGGGATGTCTGCAAATCTACAGGCTCTCCCTCTCTATTAGCTCTCTCATCTCTGGTGCTCTGTTCAATGAACTCAGCTGTCCTGGTCTTCCCAGACTCTTAGCTCTCTCTCTTTGATCAGGGAGACCCCTAGACCCCACCTGTTCTCCCCTCCCTGCACTGCAGTCTAGAAACTCAAGGCACTAAGCTGGGCGATCAAGCATAGCATTCATCCCATTTGTTTCCTGTTTTACAAGGATCTCTGTCCTTTGTTGCCTGATATCCAACGTTTTGAAAACCATATATATATTCATTGTTTCAGGAAGGAGGGTAAATCTAGGCCTGTTACTCCATACGGACCAGAAGAGGAACTCTTGTAATGAAATCTTGTCTCAAACTTCTGTAATCTGTTCTCACTTCACCAGAGTCTTATTTTTTCCTGAAATATCAGTCTCTTATTATTTCCCTGCTTAAAGGTCTTTAATGGCACTCTCATTATTTTTTTAAATATTTTATTTTTATTTTTTTGAGAGAGACAGAGATAGCGAGAGAGAGCACAAGCAGGAAGGAGGGGGAGAAGCAGACTCCCCGCTGAGGAGGGAGCCCGATGCGGGACTTGATCCCAGGACTCTGGGATCATGACCTGAACCGAAGGCGGACGCTTAACCAACTGAGCCAACCAGGCACCCTGGCACTCTCATTATTGATAAAATAAAACTTGAGCTGCTTAGTGTGGTCTATTTCATGCCTCCATGATGAGACCCCTTTATCCCTTGCCATTCCCCCATGTGTACTGTTGGCTCTAGCCATTTCAAGACATTTACTGTTGTCTTCTCCATCCCACCAACCAGCACTTACCAGCACCAACTTCCCTGTCTTTGAACACATTGTTTCTTCTACCTGGAATATTCTTTTTCCTCTTCCATGTGGTGAGCTCTTCTTTAACCTAGAAGATCTTTTTAAGCATCTGTAAACTTACCCCAGACCTTCCCACCCCTACCAGGTAGAATCACCCCCTTGCCTTTTTGTACCACTGTGAACTAAATATTGTGTATGCCCCTTTTACTGCATTTATTACACTATATTACATTGTATGTATTTGCTTATATGTCTGTTCCCAGTAATATCTAATACATTCCATGAGGGGAAAGAATGCACTTCCTTCATCTTTTTTATTTAAGATTTTATTTATTTTAGAGGGAGAGAGAGAGAGTGCACACGTGAGCCGGGGAGGGGGGGAGGAAGAGGGAGAGGGAGAGAGAGAATCTCAAGTAGACTCTGTGCTGAGTGCAGAGCCCCATGCAGGGCTCAATCTCATGACCCTGAGTTCATGACTTGAGCTGAAATCAAGGGTTGGACACTTAATCAACTGAGCTATCCAGGCACCCCCACTTCCTTCATCTTTATATGCCTAATGTTAAAGTCATCCAACCAATAAACATTTCCTGAGCTCTTCACCATGTGTGGGGCACTGTTCTACATCCTGGAGGTACAGCATTGAACAAGAAAGAGTCTTTGCCCTTATGGAGTTTACATGGGGCCGAAAAAGGCAGCTAATAAACATATAAAAGTAGAGCATATTTAGAGAAAGTGGGGTTTTAGAATAGTAAAGACAATGAGAAGGAGAGGAAAAAAAATCAGGGCTTAATGAAGAGCAGCACGTTAGAGAGAGACACATCACTCTAAAGGCTAGGAAGGAAAGACATCAGGTGATTGGTATTTTTACATATTCTGTAGAAGAGAAGAGAGAGAGAGAATATATACAAGAGGATAACGGTAAGAGTGAAGCCTGGCAATCCTCAAGAGCTATCATCTGTGTTAATACTGTGAACATATTATCACAGTAACCCTAAAGGCTAACATCTATTATTATCTCCATTTTACAGGGAAAGAAACTGAGACTCAGAGTGGCCAATTAACCTCCTCCACATGATGCAGGTGGTTAGCAGCGAAGCAGAGATTTGAATCTGGTTCTGTTTAACCAGAGCCTATTTTTTCCTGCATCTTCCCATTCTGCCCTTGAAGTTCTTGCTAATGGGAGGAAAGCTGCAGATTCAATAGAATCTGGGAAGCCAAGGTGGGGGGGGGGGCGGGGAATGCAAGGAAAAAGTTCTGGCAAAATCTCTTATCTGCAGTTCTTAAATAAAAATCGATTTAACTTTCTTTGCGTTTGATTTTTTTTTAAGTCTTGCAAAAAACTGTAATCTTATATCATGGTAATGAAACATGAAGATTCTTAAGTAATTTTCTCTAAGAGGGTTTATTTTCCAAAGTTAAACTTGAAGTACCAACCAGTTCAGACAATCACTCAAATCCTGTGAGAAGGAGAGTTGCTCAGTGTCTCTTTGGAGGTGATGATTCCTATTTCTGCATAAGAATTAGCTTTACTTTATTAATGAAGTCTTTTTAATGAGTTTAACGTAATTAGAAAATGCGTCTCTAAATCCCCAGGAAGGGAGTGACTTTCTACGGTTTTATATTTTCTATGTTAACTATTTAAAACTATAAATTTTCAGTTTAAGTCAGTTTCATTGTGAATATGTCCGTGTTATTATTGCATAGGAAACTGGACCTACACTGCCCTCTGCTGTGTCAAGATTAGGTGAAAAATCACCCACGTAAGCTAGACTTGAGGAATGCAAAATATACATATGGAAAGCCTGTATCACTGTGCTTTATGGAAAATAAGTACAAGGGAAAATAAATGCTTACAGTTATATATTTCAAACTGTACTGAAACTGTGGGGAGGAACTGTATTTGTGTTTTGAATATGACATGAAAAACATAATAGAGAATAATATAACAAAACTTATGTCCCCACCATCTACATGTAAAAAATGAATATTACCAGAGTGTCTGGGTGGCTCAGTGGGTTGAGCAACTGACTCTTGGTTTCGGCTCAGGTCATGATCTCAAGGTCATAAGATCAAGCCCCGCGTGGGGCTCCACACTCAGTGCAGAGTCTGCTTGAGAGTCTTTCCTTCTGCCCCACGCCCTCCACGGGCTCTTTCTCTCTCTCTCTCTCTCAAATAAATAAATCAATAAAATCTTAAAAGAAGAAAGAAAGGAAAAACGACTACTACCAATGCCTGTTTGTCTCCCTGGTCCCATTGTCCACGACTCCTACATCCCTGCCAAAGAAATCACTCTCCGATGTCATGTTTATCACTGGAAAGGTTTTAATAAGCAAATGTGTACATTTAATAGGTAAATATGTTCACCTTCTACTTTTGTGTGCTTTATCTAGGTTTACCAGTGAAGTCGCCATGGTAGCCACTCTTCAGCCTGGGAAGCTAGTGGAGAGGGCTCTACTCCAATACACCTGTTCCCAGGAGTATTTTCCCCCAATTTAAGATGCACAGCTGCCCAGCGAACTTCTCCCTGGTTGTCACTAAGTCTCACACCAGTCCTGGCGCCCCCCCTTCTTTGGCATTTCTAAGATGCCATATAAATGATCAGCCTCTGTTGTCCCATTACAGTTCATGGGCAAAGACGTGCATTCTAGGTCAGGGGAGAGCTAAAGAAAAGACACAGAAATGAGAGAGAATAAAAAGTGTATGTGGGGAAGAATAAAGAGATTGTCACAGCTGGAGGACAAGGAGGAAGAGGAAACTCAGAGGACATGTTGTACCACCGGCACGCTGACTGCCAGGGGCCGGGGAAGCCACTGTGTCATTCACAGAAGGAAGAGTCACGGAGAGTCACGTCGGGGGAAAGGGTGGGACAATGGCATGGCTTCCGCTGCGTTTGTATATTTTCAAAGAGCCTGAAAACTGCGGCAGCCAGCAACTGGGGACTTTGTAGCCAAGGAGAGAAGCAGAGCCCAGCAATTTCAGAGCTACCCTTACAGAGGTGAGAGCATAAAGGTGAGTGAGGGGCGAGCAGTCAGAGGAAGGGCCGAGGAGAAGAGCAGGGGCCATGTGGGCTAGGAAATGAAACTGGAGGCGTCAGTCCTGAGATGCCACACTACACCGCTCTGCCAATGGTAAAAATACCCCCACCCCAAATCCTCCCAGCCCCTGACCCCTGTTACTGGCTATAACCAGAGTCTTTTTCTTTTGGTTTTATCTTAGAGGTTTTTGTTCTAATGCACCTGAATAGAGGTAATCCTGGGAAGAAAGATACGGAGCCTGAGACATTGCACCGTCTACAACCCTTTCCCCACCTCCTTCAACACTTTTATGGAAGAACAGACTGGTTTCGATGACTATCGGGCCAACCAGAAGGAAAAGAGAAGCCACCACCAGAGAGGAGTCTGCAGAGGCTAGGTTACAGGGAGGAGAAAGCCATCTCTTTAGATGCTATCGCTAAAGAGGGACGTTAGGCCTATCTGTGGCAGGCCACATCTTTCTGAATCAGGTGGGTGTTTGTGTTTTTATGTTTGCATGCACGTGGTGAAACGTGTGTGTAGGAGGGTGGGAGATGAAGAGAGTTAGGGAACCCCAAGCCATTCATAGATCTAAAGCAAATTCTACAATTTGTCTATCACAACAGTGATCCGATCTCAGATCTGGGGGCTCGAATCTTTTTGGGTGCTATACTAGAAAGGAGGTGTGCTTTACAGAACAAACATATGTATTAGTTTTTATTACAGCTTTAACAAATTACCACACACTTAGTGGCTTAAAACAATGCAGACTTATTATCTTACAGCTCTCTGTGAACTGTAAGGTCAGAAGTCTGACATAGGTCAAACTGGGCTAAAATCAAAGTGTTGGCAGGCCTGTATTCCTTCTGGAGATTTTAGGGGAGAATCCATTTCCTTGCTTTTTCCAGCTTCTAGGGGCTGTCTACATTTCTTGGCTCACGGTCTCCTTCCTCCATCCTCAAAACCAACAGCATACCATCTCTTTGGCCCTATTTCCACTATGGGAGAGAGGTAGGGGCTTTAAATAGGGTGGAACAGTGTGGATGGAGAGAGATGAGGATAATTTAGAATCATCCACTATTTCCACTTTTGGCCCTATTTCCACTATCATCCTCAAAACCAACAGCATACCATCTCTTTGGCCCTATTTCCTCCATCCTCAAAACCAACAGCATACCATCTCTTTGGCCCTATTTCCAGCTGACCCTCTTCTGCCTTCCTTTTCCATGTTTAAGGATCCTTGTGATTACTTTGGATCCACTCAGATTATCTAGGATAATCTCCCTATTTTAAGGTGAGCTGAGTAGCAATGTGAATTCTATCTACAACCTTCTTTCCCCTGTGTCATGTAAGGTTGCTTATTCACAGGATCTGGGGACATTCTAGGAATGTCAGGGACATTTTGGGGATGAGAGGTAGGGGAAGCATCATTTTGCCTACCACATGTGCTTTCATGTATATGACCTGTCACAAATACAATTAGTTGATGGCACAAGTCATTTTTCACAAAGTAGCTAGTCCTGCAGGTCACCTTTTACTTCTGTGTGCTTTATTAAGATTGACCAGTGAAGAAATCTCCATGCTAGCGACTTCATCTTGGGGAGTTAGTGGAGAAATCTCTATTCTTATACCCTTGTTACAAAAGAGATTTTTCCTCAAATTTAAGACTCAGAGCTGCCTAGCTAACCTCTCTTTGGTTGCTGCTACATCTTATACTATCCTTGTGTACCCCTTTCTTTGGTTTGTCTAAGAAAATACGTAAATTATGAGCCTCTGTTGTCCCTTTACAATTCATATGTAGCACTTTTCCATTCTACATGATTCCTTTTCTGCAGGCAGTCATGGGTTTATAGCCATTTTAATGTATCTTCTTTCTGACAAATATTTGTTTAGAACTTACCATGTATCAGGCTTTGGGAGGAAATGAAGAAAGGCAGCACGGCCAGGTGCTCATGCAGAATATGCTCTAGTGGAACACGGGGATGATCACACAGGATAACAAATGTTATTTGGGGAGTAGAGGGTGCACCCTGGAGACGTGAGAAGAGAAGGCAGTGAGAAGAGCTTCCGGGGAGGATGGGACATCTCAGCAAAGACCTGCAGGACTAGCTACTCAGCAAAGTTACTTAGGGAAGTGCCATGAGTAAAAGTGCTCCAGCCAGAAGAAACAGCTCGAGGAGGGCAGGGATTTTGTCCGTTTGGGTTACTGCTTTATCCTTTGCACTAAAACAATTCTTGGGACGCAATAGGCACCCAATTAAATCTGTGGTGCAAAGGATCGTGTAAAGGTGGGAGACAGGAGAAGTGGCTACATTCGAAGAAGTGGAAGATCAACAGGGAGGCTTGGGGTTCGAGGCGCAGTGGTGAGAGGCAAAATCAGGAAGATCAAGATGGGGCTGGTAAGCACGCTAAATCCTTCGGACTTTAAGGCAAGGGCAACAGTTTTTAAATTATCATGAGATTTTAAACAGCAGAGTGACTTAAGCAGACTCCCATTTTAGAAATCATTCTGGCCACAAAATAGAGACTGGTTAGGAGGCTGTTGGAACAGTCCTGGGGAGAGAGGTAGGGGCTTTAAATAGGGTGGAACAGTGTGGATGGAGAGAGATGAGGATAATTTAGAATCATCCACTTAGGAACTGAAAGGAACCTTAGGCAGCTCATCTAATCTTTTATATGAAGAATCTGAGGTCGGAGGGGCTAACTGACTTATTCCTATAGTGGTTCTCTTTCTCTTTTTCCTCTGCTCTTTTGGTATTTCTTACGACGTTCCTCAGAATTACGCAATTAAGACCTTCATCCCTTCACACCTGAACAATTTACTTAATTTAATTTTGCTTTTGTCTAATATATTGGTCCTTTGGTCTGTATCATCCGCTCCTGGAGACAGTGAAGACGGCCAATTAACTGGCTCTGTAGAGTGGTGCTCACCAATGAATCACAAACCCTACTTGACAGCAATGGTGTATAAGGAGGAAAAAATGAATTCTGCAAATGGAGAATGCAGGAAGGTCTTCCCAGTTGTGTATTTCTGAAAGGCTTTTGAACAGTTTCAAGCAAAACTGCAGAAATCAGCCTAGGATGCAACTTTCCAAGGTAGGGTTTTAATTATTGTGTATCATATAAAAGTGGGTCTACTAATGTCCTCCAGGAAGAAAACCACAGAAGTCGACAGCAGGGCCCTTAGTCACTGATGGTGAAAAGGGGTTCTAGGTAGTCCTGATAGTGACAGGCCTCACAGTTATACTGTTTTAAAGCCACTGGTTTGCACCATCAATCCAAACACCCCCGCACCAACTGTTGATGCTTACATACGCGATATAATCACATTCTAATATAAATTAAGACCGAGTGGTGCACTGCTACACCCTGCCAGTCAGAAATGTTTAAGTATGCCTGAATCACTGGTAGGGTGGAACTGTGGGAGTGAATTTTTTTAAAAGATTTATTTATTTATTTGAGAGAGAGAGAGGTATTCGTGAAAGCCTTGGTAGGTATCGAAAATATATGTCAGTTATCAATTTATTGGCTCAGCTTCAAATTCATCTTTTACATCTCTGCAAAAATGGATCTGGACCCTTTAAATATTTTTCCATTGTAGCTGACGGCATGTTAAGCTTTCTTAGTAGAGGGGTCTGGAGAGACACTGCAGAAGGGAAGAGTCCTGTCCTTGCTTCTAGTGTGTTCACTTGGCAGGCTCCTTGGCATCCACTATCTTAGCAGAAGAGGCTTCCCCTACTTTCCAGCTTTTGCAACACTGGCAGCTTCTCCAACATCAGGCTCGTGCAGCATGAGCAGTACCTCCAGGGTCCAGCCACCAGCACAAAGGCCTCCTCAGCACTTAACTCCTATAGGGCATAGTGGCCAGAAACACCCAGCCATCAGCTGCTTCCCCCAGCAACCCCCTCAGGCCATTCTGTAGTGGCATGCCCCTGGTGAGATACCTCCTCCAATAGATTCCCCGGGGAACCTAGAGAATGGATTCCTGGCAAGATCCTCCAGTAAGTTCTGGATCTCAGTCCTGTGGGGTAAAGGGGCTTTTCCTCAGGGGCTCTATCTACACTGCTCCTTGTATCTGTTATTCCTGTATTTTTTAGGGTTCTCTTTATTTCTTTTTCTTTTTTTAAGATTTTATTTATTTATTTTGAGAGAGAGTGATCATGAGCAGAGGGGAAGGGCAGAGGGAGAAGCAGGCTCCCCACTGAGCAGGGAGCCCGATGCGGGACTCGATCCCAGGACCCTGAGATCATGACCTGAGCCGAAGGCAGACGTTTAACCGACTGAGCCACCCAGGCGCCCATGGGTTCTCTTTATTTCTTACTAGGCAATCTCTCATTATGCCAGATCCCTATTAACTATTACTATAGTTAATAATTCTTTGTATTAAATTTTTCCTGTTCAAATTACCACGTGGGTTCTCTCTTTCTTGATTGGACCCAGGCTGATACAAATTCCTAGAAGCAAAATAAAAACAAAACACCTTTTTAACTTGAAGATACCTTATTGGGCACTTGATAAAAGCAGCAGTTTCCATGACAAAAAGTGTTTACTGATACAGAAATAAAATATAGGGGCACCTGGGTGGCACAGTCGGTCAAGCATCTGACTGTAGATTTCGGTTCAGGTCGTGATTTCATGGGTTGTGAAATTGAGCCCCATGTCAGGGTCTGTGCTCAGTGGGGACTCTGCTTGAGATTCTCTCTTTCCCTCTCCCTCTGCCCTTCTCCCCCCTCTCAAATAAGTAAATAAATCCTTAAAAAAATAAAAAATAAAATACAGTATATGAAGAAATGGAAATAATTTACACATTTGGGATTTATATGACTGAGCAAAGTAAGAGCATGGAGATTTTTTCTGATGCTTTTCTACAGATATAAACAGTTCAAATAATCATAACCATATTTGTTTACTTTTGGATAAGCAAGATGTATACCTTTTATTATGTTAGGAGGGTCTCTGCAGTACCCTTAAATTTGGCTTAATTGAAAGTTAAATTCAGGAGAATCAGACAAGCAAATGACTTATAAGCATTCCTTTCTTTGGTAAAACCTACTGTCATCTTTAAGAAAACTACATTTTCAAAACCTGATGTCATCTTTAAGGAAACATTTCTTAATTGTTTAACTAGAAAACTAGAATTGAAGGAGACTAGTTCTATAAAAGAGAGAAGCACAGTACAGTAGTTAAGATCATGGGCAAGTTATAGTCCATCTTGGTTGTGCAGAAGAATGGTATGCAAGAGGGTATAAAACCTTGCAAAATATGACTTGTTGAAAAATACAGAACATGCGCAATAAAGATCACCTCTCACCTCTTAGGTGAAGGGGTGTTAGGGCACAAGATATCCACACAGTACCAAACTATCAGCCACCCAGATTATTTACTAATTTCAAAAGGGAAAATGGACATTTTCAATTGCAAAATGGGGCAGCCACCACCTAAAGTCTTCAAACATGGCCACAGTAACAGGACAATCTAATGTGTTGCACTCTGAACCACAGATTATCACCTTAAAGTATTCCTATCAAAAATGTCTAACTTGCCTATTACAAGAAAGATAGAGGATAGAGGAAAGAGTTAAACAGCACCCTGAGGAAATAATCAGACAAATCCTCATTGTGAACCATTCTACAGGTGGGGCGACTGGTCTACATCAAAAGGGAGTAGAGAGCAATGACATCAGCAAAATGATGGAGCTGGCAGCTCCAAGCTCTAAGTACCTCTCAAGAAACAAACAAACAAACAAAACCAGCAGAAACTGTGAGCACCAGGGAATCTACTAGGGTGGCTATAATTAAAAACAAACAACAATGGAAAATAAGTGTTGGCGAAGATGTGGAGAAATTGGAATACATTGCTGGTAAAAATGTAAAATGGGGCAACTGCTGTGGAAAAGTTTGCCAATATCTCAAAAAGCTAAAGATAGAAATACCATATGACCAAGTAATTCCATATCTAGGTAGAAACTCAAAAGAATTGAAAACAGAGTGTGATGGTGAATTTTCTGTGTCAACTTGACAGGGCCACAGGGTGCCCAGATGTTTGCTTAAACATTATTTCTGGGTGTATTTGCCAGGGTGTGTCTGGATGAGATTAGCATTTGCATTGGTAGACTGAATAAAGCACATGGGCCTCCCTAGTGTGGCTGGGCATCAACCAATCTGTTGAGGGCCTAGATGGAACAAAAAGGGAAAGCAATGGAGAATTGGATCTCTGCTCTACTCCTTGAGACATCAGTCTTCTGCCCTCTGACTTGGATTTACACCACGGCCTCTCCTAGTTCTCAGGCCTTTGGACTCAGACTGGAACTATATCAGTGGCTTCCCCAGGTCTCCAGCTTGCAGATCATGGAACTTCTCAGCTTCCATAATTGAGTGGGCCACTTCCTTATAATTCTCTTTCTTCTCTCTGTGTGCACACATACACACACATACACACATACTGACTAAACATAGGGATTCAAACAGATACCTGTAACCAATGTTCATTATTCACAATAGCCAAAACTTGGAAACAACCCAAGTGTCCATCAACAGAAGGATGGGTAAACAAACTGTGGCATGTACATACAATGGAATGTTATTTGGCCATAAAAGGGAATGAAGGACCTATGCATACTACAACATGGGTGAATCTTGAAAACAGTATGCTAAGTGAAAGAAGCCAGACACAAAAGAACAAATATTATATTGAGATAGGGAAGTTAAAGGGATCCCATTAAGGACTGCTTTTTTCGCTGCCTCTGTTCTTGCTAGGACCTGCACCCCCACCTTACACATGCCTTAATGTATGTCCTCCTTGTAAAGGTCAAGGAGTTAATGATTTCTTTGGAGTCTTCTAGCACAATAGATAACATCTAAGGAGTGACGCAGCAAGGTTGAGGTTGTTATGTATGTTTTCCAAGACCACTGACTCCAGACACCTTGATGCCAAGACCCCTGGCTCTAGGGCCTAAGTGACTTATGGAGGACACCTGAGCACTTGTCCTTGTTTTGACCAGTTCCTGGATGCCTTGAGAAGACACATACACCAGACCAGAAGCGAAGATGATACTCTCCTTTCCTTTACTATTCAATAAACTCTGCTCTCACTTCCTTTTGGCTCACATTTGATTTCTATCCTTTGCAAAGCCAAGGACCCTCTTGGCTGGTTCTGTGGGACCCCATCTGGGTCCTTGGACCTGGTCCCATTTATACAAAGTATCTAGAATAGGCAAATTCATAGAGACGGAAATGAGATTAGAGGTTACCAGGGGGTTGCAGGGAGGGACAAATGGGGAGTTATTGCTTAATGAGTATAGAGTTTCTATTTGGGTGATAAAAAAGTTTTGGAAATAGATATTGGTGATAGTTGTACAACATTGTGCCACCGAATTGTACACTCGAAGATGGTTAAAATGGTAAATTTTATTATATTTCCACAATAAAAAATAAAAGATGTAGAGATTTGCTAAGAATTTACTAATAAATACACTATGTTGTTATTCTGGGTGGGGGAGAGACAGAGAGATGATATTTAACAACCAAATGTAATGTGTACTCCTTGGTTGACTCTAGCTTTCTAAATAAAAATCGATCAAAGATATTCTTAGGGTAAGTGAGGACTATTAAAATACAGGCAGAACATTAGATGTTATCATGAAATTGCTAATTTTCTTAGGTACAATAATGGTGCCATGGTTATATAGGAGAACTTTCTATTCCTAGGAGATATGTTCTTTAGTGTTTAAGGGCAAAGTGTTATAACATCTGTAACTTGCAAAGAGTGATGCAAAAAAAGGTGTGTGGTAGTGGGCAGTGTATGGGTGTGCCTGCCCACATGTGTGTAGAGAGAGAGCAAGAGAGAGAAAGCAGGGGCGCCTGGGTGGCTCAGTCAGTTAAGCAGCTGCCTTCAGCTCAGGTCATGATCCTGGAGTCCCGGGATCAAGTCCCGCATCGGGCTCCCTGCTCAGTGGGGAGCCTGCTTCTCCCTCTGACCCTCCCCTCTCTCATGCTCTCTGTCTCATTCTCTCTCTCAAATAAATAAATAAAATCTTTAAAAAAAAAAAAAAAGAGAGAGAAAGCATATGTGGCAAAATTTTAACAATCAACAAATCTAGGTAGAGGATATATAGGTGTTTATTGTACCCTTCTGTCATTTTTTATTTAAATGTTTTCATAATAATAAAAGTTAGAAACAAAGTAACATTTTGAAAGTCACACCACTGTATCTCCCAGAAATACTCCTGTTAACATGTTGGTTTAAATCTTTTTGCCTTTTTTTTCCCTACACACAGGTAAGTATTCCTTAAAAAATACACACACACAAAAGCAAGGGATCAAATGTACATTGGTACATGTTCATTTATTCACTCAAGTTAATTAACAAATGTTTGTTTAAGTATATCTTCCACAGACCAGGTACATAAAGGAATATTAAAAGATCTCTGAGTTTTCACAGAATGTACCCTGAGAATTCAATGTGCCTCATTCATTACAACTACAGTTTGTAAAAATCTTATGAGCAGACAGATGAAAAAAACTGTGAACTTTTAGTAATTGCATTATAATCCTCATCATGAAATAGCATTCCGTCAAATTTAATAAAGTTGTTCGCATTTTTAATTTTTGCTGTTCTTTCATTTCACAATTATTTACTGTCTACACTGTTCAGTGTCAGATGCTGCAGCTACGGAGGTATGTAAGACACCAACTGCCTGCCCCTCCGAAGCTCACTCTGACACAGGATCTTAGATGCATTAGTACGGGGATCAGAAGGGCAGGGATGGGGGGAGGGCGCAGAAAATGGGTTCCTGATTTACCCACTAGTGGATTCCAGGGGAGCTTCTTGGAGAAAATGACGTTTAAATTTAGATTTTTAAGAATGAGCCGGAGTTAGACTCATAGAACACTAGCTCGGGACACCGGCTCTGGGGTTCAATTGTTTGATAGTCCGTGGACGAGCTGCTTAACCTCTCTGTGCCTCAGGGATAATGTTGTAAAGCTCCAATAATAGACAAAGTGCTTAGATCTCTGTATGGCACGAAAGAGCTAAATTTATTGAGTACTTGTGGAATGTGTCAATTTAAAAAGTTATAATGTACCCGGCCTCATGCGGAGGTCAAAGCCAGAAACAAGACAAATCCTGTACCCGGCCTAGGAGTCTCTCCCCAATACCCTGCCCTCCAACTTATTTTATACCCAAATAACCTCTCTTGCAAAGATAAAATATGGAAAGTGTTCATTTCCTAATAGGTTTATGCTTTTTGTTTCTCCATATTTTTGCTACCTACACCTGAGCTGAGGCACTTCTCTGAGAGCTCCGAGTGAACTCGGGGTGCGACAACTCTGAGGAACCAACGCCCCCAGTACCCAAGTGTCAGGGCGGAGAGCCTCAGGCCGGGCGGCCGGGGGCGGTCGCCCCTGCAGCCTCGCCCCCGCTGAGCGCACCCGCCAGCACGCCCAACTTTGATTGGTCCGTTCTCCCAGCTCGCCGGTATCACTGTGTCCAATCGGCGCAACGCTTGTTGAGCGGCGGCGGCAACCGGCGTACACAGGGGTTGCGCGTCCTGTGGAGAGAGCGAGAGGTCAGGCCATGAACCTGGGGTAAGCTGGGCCGGGAAGGGTGGTCTTTAGCGAAGACGGGATAAAGCTGGGTTGGCCCTTGGAGCCCTTCGTGGAGCACCTTCCCAGCTTGCGCCCGGCTCCCTGAGGCGGAGGGGGGCGAGGGGCCCGGGACGGCCTTTGCTGCAGCCGCCGTCGCTTTTCCACATCCTAACTCGGGGTAAATCTGCTCGGGACCTCCTTTCCGCCCTCTCATTGACCTCAGGGTGGAGAGGGAGAAGAGGAGATAAGCGGGGAGGGCAGATGGAGAGATAAAGCTTAGCGGCTTCCCGGGAGAAATCCTGGCCCAGGCCCCCGTCCTTAGCGCCTCTGGCTTTGGCGTCTTTGTAGGCTGTGAGCGCCCAGATGAGTTTAACGCTCGTAATGCTAGGAGCCGGGTGTTGAGGAATCGATGCACTGCTAGTGCTTGGCCCCTAATAGACCCTCGTTAAGTAGTAGTTGAATAAAAATGACTGTTGCAGGGTTTTCATCACTGGGAAGTTTAATATTTTAAGAAAAGTCACCAAATTCAGACTGTTGCACATCATTTAGCAAATTAATTTTGTGTCCTAGAATGTGGAAAGAGAAAAATAAGACATCTGCCCCAGAAGAAGTTTACGGTGCAATAATGCTGAACAGACATACTTTTCGGGTTCATTCTTTTGTTTGTTCAGTTTCACCGACGTAAACGTGAACTGTTCTAACCCTGCCCCAGGGAAACCTTTAAAACCCATTTTTTCCAGTGCTTTACCTTGATAAATTTAAGTTGGGGTATTTTTTTTTTTTTTTAAGATTTTATTTATTTATTTGACAGAGAGAGACATAGCGAGAGCAGAACACAAGCGGGGGAGTGGGAGAGGGAGAAGCAGGCCTCCCGCAGAGCAGGGAGCCCGATGCGGGGCTCGATCCCAGGACCCCGGGATCATGACCTGAGCCGAAGGCAGACGCTTAACGACTGAGCCACCCAGGCGCCCAAGTTGGGGTATTTTGATGGCCTCTACTGAGCAACACTGCAAATTTCGTTGTTCCCTAATCAGACCTTTCCCAACCTGTCTCTTCCTTGTCTGGCCCGCTGGATTTAATTTTGTCTCTTGGACATCGCTTATGTCCCTACTGATGTTTAATGACACACACCTTTTCCCCCCTCTCTTAGGAAACAGTGATTAAATGTGGACTGTTTTTGTTTTCAGTGGAGTTTTTATTAGGATCTTATGTTCAAGTTTCCTTGGCAGTGTCTGCTGTTACTTTGTGCTCTTGCATTGGACATGCACAAATAAATTAGAGCAGCCAAAGTCTATTACAGATTTATTGTTGTGATAGTAACAAACTGTCGCTGTGCTCAAAAAGTTAAGGATCCTGGTGGCAATGTAATAGTTCACTTTCAAATTAACGCTGTAGCATGCATAGAATGTGTTAGTCATGAGATAATTATGAGAGACTAGTAAATAGTTAAATATGTTTTGCTCCTTTAACTTAGGTGGGGAGTTTTGGTAACGGCACTTTTTTTTCCAGTCTAGAGTTGTAAGAGTTAAATAATGCTGTGATGATTGGATTTATTGCTTACCAGTAAGAAAATGAAGTTTCATGTTAAAGATAACAAATTCTCTGCATTATTGGAAAGTTTCAGGAATTTTCTCCCTCTAGTGTTTAGTTTTATCTCGGATTGGAAAACTTTTTTTATTAAAAGAATGGCTTACTATTTACAAGATTCCTGTATAAATTCAAAAGAACATATTTACTTTCAAGATTCAAATGAGCGTTTCATTTCTATTTAAAATATTGCTGCTTCTTAAAAATGACAACTTTCTTTTATTTTGCAGAGATGGTTTAAAGCTTGAAACTGAATTGTTGGATGGAAAAACCAAGTTAATATTGTCTCCATATGGTATGCTGTGTTACCAGAAATCTAAAATATTAACTTTTAAATTCCTACATAAAATTTATACGAGTTTAATATACTTTTTGCCTGTAATAGATTAATATTTAAATGATATTTTACAAAAAGCTGTTTTTTGGCCAACTTTCTCAGATTTATTTTTAGCCAGTAAAGTCAGATTACATCACTGCTTACCACTGTCAGTATTTATTCATAAAATTTAATGCTTCAGTATATTTCATGTTTAATATGTTGCCTAATGAATAATTTAGGTAAAATCTTTGTAATTATGTTCTGTACATGTAAAGTGTGTTGTTCTAGAAAATTAAATTTGTAATAAGCCCACAGTTGCTAAAGTCATTTTTAGTATTAGTTTTAAAACTCCGTATATTTGGTAGTCCTCTTTTTCACATTATTTTCTTTTTCTCTGATCTGTTTATAGTTTTATCTTGGAAAATAAACAAATGAAATAGAAATACTTGCACTACACTGTAAAAGTTAGAACACTCAAACAGGGCCTAAAGTTAATGCATTGGGGGTTAATATTTATAGTAAGTATCTTCTTAAAACAATGCTAATTAAAATTTTCCTTTGTGACTGCCTTAGTATGTTTTTGTTTGATAGTTCAGTAATTATTGTTTTCTTTTGTAGAATGTAAATCAAAAAATTCTGTGAAGGTAAGCCAAATGACCTGACCTGTTTTTTGAATGTGAAATGTGGTTTTCTTTACAGTGGTTTGAAAATAATTCCTGTCAATATATTATAAGGGGTATGGGATAATGATGAGAAGTTATTGTTCTCTTGCTTTCAGGCTGGTCCTTTCACAGAAATAGGATCATAATTTTTCAGTTTAAAAAGTCATATAGAACCTCTTGTCTCTAGATCAGTGCTGTCCAATAAATCCTTTTGTGATGACGGTAATGTTCTAAGATCAGTGTTTTCCAAGATGGTAGCCAGTCACTAGTCATGTGTAGTTATTGAGCACTTAAAATGTGGCTAGTGTGACTAAGGAAGTGAATTTTTAATTTTATTTAATTTTTAATGTAAATTTAGTAGTTACTATGCTGGACAGTGCAGTTCCTGAGATCTTTAAAAATATATATTCACACTTTAAAATGAAAATATTTTTTTTTTCATACTCAGATTCCATTTTCCCACACCAAAACGGTGTATTTGATTCACCAAATTCATATATGCATTTTGCTTTCTCCTTTAAGAGATCATACTTGAGCTTAATGATAATTTTCCTTTTAAATTATTTTTATCAGGAACCCAAAATGCCTTTACCACTTTAACAACTTTCTGATATCCTACTTTTCTTGTTCTTTATTTCTTTTTCCATTTTTAGATTACTATCAGCAGAAATTTCAACTCTCCCACAATTTACTGTAGCCCTCTTTTATCTTTGTAACAACTTAAAGTCTTTGTGTATCTTGAATAGAGCTCAGTTTGGATGATGTGGCACCTTTCACCTCTGAGCTCTTGATGACTTTGCTGTTTTTTCCAGGTTTAATCAAGGTGAAGTTGCTTGAGTATCCAGCATAAATGGGTGATGATAATCAGAGTAATTCCACATGCTACTTATAAAAGTTATTTCTTTCTAAATATGGTATATAGCTATATACCTTGTGTGCTTTTTTTAGTCACAATACAAATTGTATATTTTTTCCTGGTCCTGCACTATTTTTAAAAAAAAAAAAATTTTTTTTTAAGATTTTTAAATTTATTTTAGGGGGCGGTGAGGAGGGAGAGGAGACTCTTAGCAGTCTCCACACTGAGTGCGGAGCCCCACATGAGGCTCTAGGCTCAATCTCACGACCCTGAGATCATGACCTGATCCGAAACCAAGAGTCGGATGCTTAACTGACTGTGCCACCCAGGCGCCCCAGGTCCTGCTCTATTAAAATATTACAACTAATTATTTATTTGAATCACATTAACAAATACTGCACCCCTTTTTGAGATCCCTAGATAAAAAGCTGCTTGTCATAGTTGATTTCCATATTCCCCTGGCCTCTGTTCTCTTTCACCTTTTTCCCCTTCTATTGATGTCTTTAATGGATTTGCTTTAATCACCACATTTGTGAAGACATTTCATTGTCTTTTTAACCAATTTAATATGGTGGTCTCCTTTCATGCCTATAACAAAATTACTAGTTTTGTACTTTTGATAGAATCATTACAAGATTCTACTAGCAGTCTAGAAATATTTTATTCTAGGATTCTTTTTTCTGGAATAATGTGTCTCAGCCGATGTTGATCTTAAATTATTTACTGTCTTAGAGCAAATTGTTTGGTTTTATTCCTCTTGTTTTGGGGACTTCAGAATACTGATGATGGTAACTATGTGAGGTGATTGATATGTTAATTCGCTTGATTGTGGTGACTATTTCACAGTGTATGCATATGTCAAATCAAGTTGTACACCTTAAATATATACAATTTTTAATTGTCAATTATACCTTAATAAAGCTGGAAAAAAATACTGGTGCAACTTAAGTCTCCCTTCTATATTGATTTTATTTTAAGGAGCTTCTCTTCCCATATTTATAGGGGTTGCTGAAATCCTCCTCATTTCTTTCTTTGCTCTTTACAGAAGACAAAAAAGCAAAAACAGTGGTGCTTGTCTTTTTTTGCTTAAATCTGTTTTTTAATCTCCCAGATCTCAGTTCTGCAGCTATGTGTTGGATTCTCGTTTCCATAAGTTATTGGTGAATTCTCTTTTCATGGTGCTTTTCTTTTTCTACTGGGAGAAGTTCCTGAGTGACTATAACACCTACCTACAGTTCTGGTTTTCCCCTTCCTCACAGGTTGAATTACTGTCATGCTCATAGTGTGCTCTTTAGACATAACTGAACTCTCATCATCATCAAGTTTAACACATGTGTGGTCAGAGTACTTTCTTAATTTTTTCAAAATCCCTTCTGCATTTTTTTAAATCTGTGGTAAGGAATATGAAGTAAAGATGGTTAGCTATAAGGAGGAGAAATGAGAGAAATATTAATGATTCAGTGTCATGAATAATTTATAATTCCAAACTCTTATGCTTAAAATTGTCTCACAGGTTAGTTGAAAACATTAAAAAAATATTTTTCACAGGAATTTCTACACATGAGAATCAGAGTAGTGACACACTAAAGGGTGTATACAATATTAGTGTTAGTAGCATATTTTATAATTTAAAATGTTATTTTCTCTGATTCTAGCCTTGGGATCCTGGCCCCATATAAATGATAAACTCAGCCAATATTAAACAAATGCATTGGACTTTGTTTATATTATGAAAAATATTGGTAGAATTAAAACTAGTTAAAAGAGCAACTTGCTACTTAAAAATGTTTATGACATGAAGACTCTTCTTTGATCTATTAAAATTTACCTGATCCAGTAAACACTTGGGGAATTATTTGGGCTAGATTGCTTTTTCTTATTAAGTAACCTGAATATAATTGAATATTTATTTGGTAGTTCATGATTTTTTGCTGGCCCCATTCATTGTTTTTTACCTGCCGTTTAGCTACAAAAAATAGGGGCCGCCTGGGTGGCTCAGTCAGTTAAGCATCCCACCCTTGATTTTGGCTCAGGTCATGATCTAAGGGTTGTGAGATCAAGCCCTGCTTTGAGCTCCGAGCTGGGTGTGGAGCCTGGTTGGGATTCTCCCTCTCCTTCTGCCCCTCCTCCCCACCCCCAAAAAAGTAATCAGAATTGAGCTGAATGTATATGGACCTCATGCCAGGGCATTGTCCCCTCTCCCCTTCTTATTAAATATTTTTAGAAGATTTTTTTGGTATATTTTTTTCTTTTGTAAGTGGAATGTAGCAGGATAATTCTACTTAAATTAGAGCTCCAATTAGTAGGTTTCTATTTAACAAGGATTTATTAAAGCTAAAATTTTAGTGGGGTACCGTTCTTGGCTGTATTTCTTCTATGACAGAGGAAAAAAATGAGTAAAACCTAGGCCTTGTTTTCTGGAAGTGATGGTATCAGTCAGGTAAATAACTACAATACAAGTAGACTATAATGTATGCCATGGTAGGATTATAAAAGGCAGAGAACACTGCAAAGAGCAGCTCTTTGTGGCTTGAGGAGACCAGGGAAAGCTTCGTAAAAGGAGGTGACATTTTAATTAGAATTTAAAAGATGAGGCAGTTATTTATAGGTAAGGAGGTATGGGAGTGTATTCTAAGCTCAGAAAATAGTGGGCAAAATACCAAAATAGCATAATTTGCATTTGGGGAATAGGGTGTATCTTGGGGAAGTGTAGTATCTAAAAATAGGAAAATTTAATGTAGAATCTGGCATTTTTGGTTCTCTTGAAATACTGGGTAATCTAGCAAGTAGACTCAGATTCCTGTTTGGCAGTGTAGGCTGGTTCTGAATGGTGGCTGCCTCCTTTAGATAGAAAAATGCTCTTCAGCTCATCCCAGTTCCTACCAAGCCTAATTTACAGTAGGTATTTAAGGTTGACACCTCTCACTTAGAGAATTAGTTACATTAAAATAGCCTCAGGGGCGCCTGGGTCGCACAGTCCATTGAGCGTCCGGCTCTTGATTTTGGCTCGGTTGTGACCTCAGGGTTGTGAGGTCAAGCCCTACATCAGGCTCTGCACTCATTGCGGAGTATGCTTGAGACTCCTTTTCTCCCTCCCCCTCAGTCCCTCCCTTCCCCCTCTAAAATAAATACATCTTTAAAAAACTTTTTAAAAATCGCCACAAGTTGGATGGGTAAAAAGGCATTTTACATTGTGGTATTGGTATTATCAAAAGCCTAAAGCCAGGAACAAATAGGATGTAGATGAGATGAAGAGGATAATAAACAGATCTTGTGGCTGATAGTACAGGTATATTTTGAAAAGTAGGGTGAAATAGGATTGGTATTGGTCAAAGTATGGTTATATATTTTGTAAGTTACTGAAAGACAAGGAGAGTTGGGATATAAGGTGGGTGAAAGTCATGTGGTATCTACCTCACTCTTTGACAGCAAGTATCTTATTAATCTTTACCGCTAGCACTTTTCCATATTGGTGAGCACATAAAAAGCAGTTAATTTTGATTGAACAACCATTGAATTAGTTTAATTGGGTTCGCTGAAATGTACAGTGGATTAAATAGGGGAAAGATATGAGATAGGCAGGCAGTAATCTAGTAGTGTGGTAATGAAAACCTAAATTTAGGCTTATCGTCATGTAAATGGTGAGAAAAAGATTTGGAAGGAAGAAATGACCAATACTTGCGCATAAGCTAAAGAAGACCGTGAAGGAGGATAAAGTTAAAGATGACTCCATGCTTACTGGTCTGAGAGATTAGAACAACAGTGCCACAGAAATGGGATATTTTGGAAGGGGGAACAAATATGGGAGAGAGATAATTCAGTTTTTAAAATAGTATAGTTGAGGATAATAAAAAATTTACTGAACACCTACTCTGTTCCACTCACTATTCTGTACTGGACAAAGTATACAAACATTTCTGCCCTAGGGAGTTTACATTGGAAAAGGGGTTGAACGGGCATACATTTAGCAAAATAAATATAGGATGTTACAACATGAAAAGTGCTATAGAGAAAAATAAAGGAGAGAAAGGGAAGAGGCACAGTTACTTCAGGGGCACAGCAGTCTTTGGAAAAGGGAATGCTAGGTAGGTGGGAGTATGAGGGTAGAACAGGAAACCTGCTACAACCTCCCCCTACCCAAAAAAAGGAACAGAAAACCTACAATTTTAAATAGGGTGGTCAGAGAAAACCTTACTGAGTTAGTGATGTTGGAGCAAAGATTTGAAGGAGGTGAGTGCATCATGTAGAATCTGAAGGAAGAATGTCCCAGTTAGAGGGATAGACTAGTGCTAAGGCCTAAAACTGGAGGTTTAGGAATAGCCAAGAAGCCCATGTGACTGGAGGCTAAGATAGAAAATGAGATCAGAGAGATCAGATAAGGGGATAAAGTGTGAAGAGTGCACAGATCATTAGGTCTTTTTTGGTCATATTATGAAGTTCAGTTTTTCCTCCTAAGTAAGATAGGAAACCATTAGAAGCTTTTGAAGAAAGTGACATGATCTGACTTAACCTATTAAGGTACTCACTGTGGCTGCTATGTTGAGAACAGACTGGGGAGCAAGGGCAGAAGGAAGAAAATCTGAAGGCTTTTCAGTAATTCAGGCAAGAGCTAATGTCTTGGAGTAGAGGGATGGTAAGAGAGTTGTTCAGGAGTGGTCAGATTTAGAATATATTTTGAAGATGGAGCAAAACAAGGTTTGATGACAAGTGTGGCATATGGGACAATAGTCGATAATTCCAAAATTTTTGTCATGGGTAACTGAGATGGGAAAAACTGGAGGAAGTTATTTAGGGGCATGTGGGATATCAAGAGTTTGGTTTTGGGCATGCTGTTTTAAATGGCTATTAATAACCCAGTGGAAGTGTTTGGATAGGCCAATGGAACCTCAAGTTAGGGGAGGAGAGGTCCATCCTGGAGGCAAGTTTGGGAGTCATCAGCATATGGATAATACTTAGAACCACAAGGGTAGATGAAATTAGCAAGTGAATGAGCTAAGTTAGAGCTAAGAGATCCTGGGACTAAGCAACTTTAAGAGGTCTGGGGGAAAGGGAGCCAGTGAAGACTGAAAAGGAACAGCAAGAACCAGAATTGTGAAGTCCTCAGGAAATAGAGAAAGTGATTCAAAATGGGAGGTCACATGCTGCTAATAAGTCTGGTAAGATGATCTAAGGATCAGTCACTGAATTTGCCTCGTAAAAAGTTATTAAAATGACCCTGATGAGCAGTTTTGGTGGAGTGTGGGTGAGAGCTTGGCTGGAATGGGATTGTGGGAGATGAGAAAGTGGGATCATGTATTTTTAAAGACGGTAAAGATGTGATCTAGCAGGAAAGAAACAGTTGATTCAGGAGAAAGCAAAGAATTGCTAGGAAGAGATCCCTGAGAAAGAAAGGGTTATGGGGATATCTGCAAATAACAGGAGTGTAAGCAGTTTGTATGAGTACTGATGCTTGTACAGATTTAGTGGTAGAAACTTGGAAGTTTTTTTCTGAATGCTTCTCTGTAAGATTTTCAGTACAATAGTGATCAAGATCTTCAGCTGACAATAAGTATGAAAGAGAAAGTGTTAGTTTTGGGAAAGAGGAGAAAGTTGAAATTGTTAAAAGAGTGAGAGAGTAAATGAATTTGCAAAATGTCTAACTGCTGAGTAGCATGAAGGGCCCATTTGTTGTTTTGGGTTATGTATTTAAGGTGAAACTAGATATTGTGGCTTTGTATTTTTCTTCCTGAGTGCAGGCACGGAGTAGGTGAAGAGTTAGATTTTACCAGTCTGGGGATTTGCAAAGTGTGTATGTCAGAGCAGAGCAGTTGAGAATAGAAGATGGTGGTGGTTTTTGGTTAATCATGGAATTTAAGATTGGTAAAGGAGGACAAGAGGAAGGTGGTAGGATAAATAGATTATAGATCCCGGCTGAGTTAAAGAATTATCAGAATTGGGATATGCAAGGAAGTGAGCTGGGGAAAATTGGGTGTTGGTCATTGTGCCATACTTGAAACAGATTATGGAGGGATTGTAGTTAGGAGTAGTTACAAGGTTAGTATAAGCTATCACTATGAGAATGAGTAGCTGAGGTAGCATGGAGGATAAGAATATAGGAACAGAGTTCAAGGAAATGAGAGGCCAGGGAGTTGGAAGAATGATCTATGTGGATATGAAAGCACTAATAATTAAGATAGGATTATGTGGGGTGCCTGGGTGGCTCAATTGGTTAAGCGACTGCCTTCGGCTCAGGTCATGATCTCAGGGTCCTGGGATTGAGCCCTGCATTGGGCTCCCTGCTCTGCGGGAAGACTGCTTCTCCCTCTCCCACTGCCCCTGCTTGTGTTCCATCTCTCGCTGTCTCTCTCTCTGTCAAATAAAAAAAAAAAAAAGATAGGAGTTATTAAAAGGATGTTGACCCACAATTTAAGTTACTCAAGAAATAACTAATCTATATTACTAACTCACAGGTCTGTAGATACCTATAAAGAAAAGAGGTGGTCTGAGTGATACAATCATGACATGAGATTCAAAGCTGGAGTAGAATGGAGATGTCCTATAACAACTAAAATAAAAGTTCTGTATTGATTATGTTGAAATAAAATAATTTCCAGTTGTTGAAGCTTTCAAGTGAAGATTTGCAAAGGTTATATGTTAGTGTCTCATGGATATAGTGTCTTAACAGCAAAATGGAAAAAAATTTAGAGGCCTGACATCACAAATTATATAAAGATAATTGTGATTTTTCATGGGCTGTTATAAAGAATAAATTTTTGGTGTTTTAACAGATGGGAAATAAGACCAAGATTGCAAAATGTCCTTTAAGAACAAAACAAACTGGATACATTCTAAAATCAACACAAAATACTGGTATCAGGAGTGGAAAACTTTTGCAAAAGAAGAGAATGGGTTCAGAAACTTCACTGGCAAAAGGTGAAAAAAATAGTATGACTTTTTCACCCACTAAGGATTTATGCAAGCAGTATGTAGATAAAGACTGTCTTTATGTCCAGAAAGAGATTTCACCTGCAACCCCCAATATACAGAAGACTAGAAACACCATAAATACATCTGTAGTAGCTAAACAGAAGCTTTGCAAAAAACACATCACAGCTGAAAATATGAAGAGCAGTTTGGTGTGTCTAACACAAGACCAACTACAACAGATTTTGATGACTGTGAACCAAGGAAATAAATCCATTTCCCTGATTGAAAATGGAAAGGAGGAAACAAGTAAGGTTTTTCTGAAGTTTTAATTTTTAATATTAATTTTACCAGTATGTGTTTTAGAATTTTTCATTCTACATAACTGTGCCTCTGAAATTCTAATTTACCATGTAACAGTCTTTTAAAATATTCTTTTAGAGAACATTCTTGTGCAAAATTACTTTCAATAAAAGCTATAATATGCCATATTTTAAGGTTAATGCTCAGAATATTACAGTCATGGTACCATAGCCTTAAGAAACCCAGTTCTGTGGACTCTAAAGATCTTAGTACAAAAAGATGTTGTACTTATTCCAAAATGTAGAAAGCTTTACTTACATTAAAAATTATTATATAAAATGTTGTAAAAAATCACTGTAGTATTTCTAGTGAAATTGAAGGAACCTTTGAATGTTTGACTTGAGTTGCTGAAAAGGATTATTTTCCTGGCCCCTCCATTGTACTTTTCCTGACCCTTAATCCATGCTAAGGATTGGCAGCACTATCTTTTTAACCAATATAAAATACAGACTTGGGGCGCGCCTGGGTGGCTCAGTTGTCAAGCATCTGCCTTCGGCTCAAGTCATGATCCCAGGGTCCTGGGATCGAGCCCCGCGTTGGGTTCCCTGCTCTGTGGGGGGTCAGCTTCTCTCTCTCCCACTCCTCCTGCTTGTATTCCCTCTCTCGTGCTCTCTCTCTGTCAAATAAAATCTTTAAAAAAATAAATACAGACTTGGAAGGAGTAGAAGAATGTTACAGGTCTTCTGTTTCATTAGGGCATTGTATTTTGTTTTTAAAGATTTTATTTATTTATTTGACAGAGACAGAGATAGCGAGAGCAGGAACACAAGCAGGGGGAGTGGGAGAGAGAGAAACAGGCTTCCTGCCGGGCAGGGAGCCTGATGTGGGACTCGATCCCAGGACCCTGGGATCATGACCTGAGCCGAAGGCAGACGCTTAACGACTGAGCCACTCAGGCGCCCTGTATTTTGTTTTTAAAAGCCTTCTGATTTCTTTAGCTTTGAGCTAAGGAATTAATGAGTAGAAATGTCATTAAAATTTTGTTAGGCTATAACGAAATAAATAAAAATAACATTAACAGTCACCAGGAAGAGGCCCCACAACTGATTTGGGGACCAGGTAGCTTCTATACATTCCCAAAGTCTTCAAGTTGGAGTAATTTGTCTTGGTCTAGATTATTCTTTGTAAAATGAGGGAGCTGGGTCTTTAAAGCTAGAATTGTAGCCTAGAGAACAAAAAATAAAAACTTACTACGTATAATGAGAGAGAATATCAATATCAACAAAGTTGAAGGCAGAATTTGTCTGATCATATAATGACCTGCATATTAAATACACTTTCTCCTCATTGGGAAAACTAGCACATTAAGAAGACTTAGGACAATTTCTGAGCCAAGCATAGGAGCCTGTGTAAAACATTTGGAATAGATACAACGGAGCGTAGAGACAGTGGTCCATTATAAGTTTTCATTGATTTTCCAGCTAAATGAGAAAAATAAGGACAAGGTAATGAGTTTTTCATAAACCTATTTGCATTCTTTAAGTTGTGATTGGTGTTTTATATTATTTGTAAAAATACTGTTAGCAAGAGTAAATGGAAGTTTTTTTGTTGTTGCTTGTTTGTTTTCATATTAGACACAAGAGGTTACATAGCAATGGCCGTATCTCTGGACCATTTAACCTCTGGGCTCAGTTTCCTTTTTTGACAAAAGGGAATCATAATACCCACTGAAGGACTGTTGTGAGAGGTGAATACTTTGGTAATGTGTAAGGCAGTGTTTTAAAGTGTGTAGCAGTATGCCAAAATAAGGTATTGTAATACATGCAATTTTAGTGTTCATTTTAAAACACGCATTTTTACCTCCTAGGTCAGGGCAGTCTACGTTTAAACAGTATTTCCAGTCAGCCAGAGGATGAGAACGTTATGGGAGTATTCCAAGAAACTGAGGCTCTTTCATCTGTCCTGGATGAAAATAAATCTGTTTTAAATAAAAATCAAGAGACATCTAAGCAGTATGAGCAGAAAATTGCCATGTATGTAACTCATATCTATTATTGTGGAGTCATCTTGTGAAAATGGTTTTGCTTTTCCTTGACTTTTCATGTGAAATATTTACTCTGAAGACTGAGAGCTATTTGAGTTTATTACTTAATATTTATGGAGTAGCTTGTATAGAAACATACAAGATTTCTGTTATTTTTTGTGTTGTTTTAGAGAGAATGTATGGAAACCAGCTGACATATTCAGTACTCTGGGGGAAAGAGAACGTGACAGAAGTTTGTTGGAAGCAAAAAAAGCCCAGTGGAAGAAAGAGCTTGGTAGGTAATTATTACACCTTTTATTATAGTTTTGTTGCCTTAAGGAATATATATTGAGGTTGAACTATATCTTTCAGTATGATACCATAAAAAATCTTGTTTTATAACATTTGCCATCTAGACTAGTTTGCTGCAATATGTAGAAAGCTTTGTGGTTTTATATTCCTTTAGGTTGTGTCTTTTTGTCTGGTAGTCTCTTAGTGTGTACAGGAGACCAGAGGTGAGCAATAAGCATTAATGTCATCAGTATCATTCTGGAGGTCAAAGATTCCTAAACTTTTCTCATTTCCTGAGACTCCATTTTCATATTTTTCCATTATAGAAATCCTATGGATTTAAAGATGGTTTTATTTAAAAATAGACTTCATTCTTTAAAATAAAACATTCTGATCAAGAATCATTAATATGGTATCAGTAAGTATATTCCATACTAAAACAAACTTACTGCTTTTTATCAGCCTATAGACCTTATAATAAAAATTTATCATTTCTGTTAAGGTCTTAAAATATTGATAGTAACTAAGAAACTCTTCTTCTTGGACTAGACTTAATGGTCTAGGTGTCAGAATTTGGAAAATATGTGAAGTAGCAGTTGTACTTAAGAATAGCTGTACTAGGGGCGCCTGGGTGGCTCAGTCGTTAAGCGTCTGCCTTCGGCTCAGGTCATGATCCCCTGGTCCTGGGATCGAGCCCCACATCAGGCTCCCTGCTCGGCGGGAAGCCTGCTTCTCCCTCTCCCACTCCCCCCTGCTTGTGTTCCCTCTCTCGCTGTCAATCTCTCTGTCAAATAAATAAATAAAATCTTAAAAAAAAAAAAAATAGCTGTACTAAAAGCATAAAGATGGGCTTCACCCTCCACTCAACTAGGAAATCCTCTGAGGTAGTCATAATGCTGCTGAAACAGGTGATAGAAAAAAAGAGATAAGCAGAAGAAATTGGGAATGAATTGATGTTGGAAGTAAAGGTAACAAAAGTTTGAAGAAATTAAATGTATGGTAGCAATATCTGAAGGTTTGGAGATTTGATGTGTGTGTATCATACTTTCAGTTTTAAATATTTTCTTTCAATTCAAATTTTCCTTATCAAACTGTAATACCAAACTTCTGAAGTTGGTTGGAACTACTTAGAAATGACTGAAGTGTTTTATGCTGTATTATCTAAAAAGTTTGCTTTCTTTTATTTGATCCTGTTAAAACAAAAGCACATCTCTCTTTGTTGAAGTCATGCTTTCATTAATATTCTTGAAATTTAAGTTTATACATCTCTAAATTTTTAAGAACTGTTGATGATTTGGGGCCTAGTTTTTATATCAGTTTGTTAGACACAAGATTTTGTTTTTTTACTCTTCAGCAGTTATGAATAATAGTGGCTGACATTTATTACATATTTATTTTGTGCTAGGCCTTGTACTGAAATAGACACTATTCTTATTTTACAGAAGAAGAAACTGAGTTTTAGGAAGGTGAACAGCAGTTTGCCCACAGTTACATAGATAGGAAGTGGTTGAACTTGTATTTGATTCTAGGGTTCTCTGAATCCAGAGGTTTATCTTTTCAGTCTCTTATTATAACTGAATGAACATTACAGGACAGTAGAACCTCATAATAATTTGCATAATATAAAATATGTTGTTCTGAAAAATTTGATTTTTATTGCTAATTATAATAAACATTTTATATCCATTTGTGCCATACTTGTTTGGTTCTGATTAAATGTTTTATTCCTTATCTCTTAAAATTCTTCTCTGTCTTGTGAGTTAATCTCCCTAAAAAACAATTTTGATTAGATCTACGTTGGAGTCTGCGCTCTTTAAGGTCATGATTTGTTTACATGATTTTTTTTTTACAGTTTTTGTACATTTTTTTAAAAAGGACATTATTTACAGATGAACAGGTTGCTTTAAAGAAGAAAGAAAAAGAAGCTTCTGAAAAACGGAACGATCCGTGGAAAAAATTCGAAAGTGATAAAATAGTATGGGAAAAATTTCAAATTCTTGACCAATCTAAGGTAAGAGTATCAAAATGAAGCATTTATGGAATATAAGACATCTTTTTTTTTTTTTTTTTAAAGATTTTATTTATTTATTCAAGACACAGAGATACAGAGAGAGAGAGAGCATGAGCAGGGGGAGAGGCAGAGGGAGAGGGAGAAGCAGGCTCCCTGCTGAGCCAGGAGCCAGACGTGGGGCTCGATCCCAGGACCCTGGGATCATGACCTGAGCCGAAGGCAGATGCCCAGCCATCTGAGCCACCCAGGCGCCCCTGGAATATAAGACATCTTAATTTTACTTTTTAAAATGCTAAGACGTGTTCATATCATAAAGCTTTTTAAAAATTATTTTTCATATGTTACTGTAAAACAATGTTATTTTGAATTTAATTATGACCTCATCTGGTCTCTATTTGGCATTCTGTAAATTATCTTACTATGTACGTGAGTGTAGAGGCCTGAGGCACCTCGTTTAGGCTCTTGTAAAAGAGCTCTGCAATTTTTTAGATGACCACGAAACTCTACCACTGACATTGTGGTATCTGCCACAAGGTTATATCGAACATAAGTGATTACTTATCAAGCATAAGTACACACCAGGTGTCCCTTAGGTAGTGTTTTAGTGACCTTTAAATTTTGCCTGTGTTTAATATTATACAGAGAAAAAGTACCCGTGTTTTCTCTTTGATTTTAGACTTATGCTAGCTCTTCCAGCATTCTCTCACAGTCTCCCATTCAGATAACAATGGTCCAGGCTGATGGGCACCCACTACCTAGAGCTAGTCAGATTTTAGAGGTAAGTCATAAGTGTCATTACTTTGAATATATAAGCCCTTTAGTACTTGATCTTTATATTACCTATTTTCCTTGAAAGAGTGGACTTAACTACCAGTTAATTTTTACTGAGTGAACTATGCTCAAATTTAAAAAAGTTATGAACTGTTTCTTTTTTATATATATAGTAATTATTTCTTCCTAGTGAACATTTACATTTTAACAAATGTACTGTGAAAATAATGTAGTAACCTAAAGGGATGATTCTGATGGGAGACATTTTCAGCACTGATAGATTTCTTATAGAAATCTCTAGGTTAGATTGTTTGCATGGCTTTCATGGCTGTTTGTTCTGCTCTATATAGGGCTGACTTGCCTATGTGAAAGAGTTTTATAGTTGTTAATAATTTTACATTAACAAAAGGAATGAAATCTGAATTGTACTTTTCCACATTCCTGAAAGCACTTTGACTATTGAAAGGCAATAAATTAGCCTTGATAGAAGACATTTTGCAAACATCCATAGTTATGGATGATAATTTTTTTAAGTGGGGGAGGGGCAGAAGGAGAGGGAGAGAGATGCAGGGCTTGATCTCACCACCCTGAGATCATGACCCAAGCCAAAATTAAGAGTCGGACACTTAACTGACTGAGCCATCCAGGCACCCCTGGATGATAATTTTAAGTGTAAAGTTTAAAAATCGATGCATGCAGATACTACTAAAAACTACAACTAAAACTATTCATGAAGTTGGTAAGAATCAGTTGTTAGCTTATTTACATTTCAATATTAGGATTGAAGAATATTTAATACTAAAAATTTTAAAGTATTTCCAGTTAGCAAAAAAAATTTAGGTTGAAATGTTAGTATATCATTTATATTGCTTAATTTGCGCCATCTGTGAGTAATTCATACTATGATTGTTAATGCAAATAAATAGCCATTTGAGGTGACTTTTAGGTGTTTTTACATTTTGTATATATTTTTAAATGCTAGCATACATCTTTTTTTATAATCCAAAAAAACCAATAAAATTATATTTTGCAGTAGAGATGGGAGTTGGGGATGGGAGAAGGACTAGAAAGTAAAACACACACTATAAGGCTGGACAACCAATGGTTAAAGAGTATGATTATCTACTCATTCTCATAGTATTTAAATGCAGTTTTTATGCATTTATGTATGCATGTGGTAAGATACTGGAGAGATGCTGTTGAGGGGAAATGAATTTAACCGTATAACTAAAAAACCCCCCTTCTTAAATGTCTAAAAACAGTTGGTTTCAGAAATCCAAGCCATAGCCAGAACTATTTATATTATTTGAATATCAAGTTAACCTTTTCATGTAATTAAGAGGAGCAGAAATTTAGTTGGAGGCAGAGTCACCAAGGCCAATTTTGTTAAAACACAAGTTAATGCATATAAAGTGCTTAGAACAGTGACTGACAAATAGCAACTGTTCAATGAAGGTTTACTCTATTTGTAACTTACAAAGCAGATCCATCTGGGGCTATGAGACTGTTTAGGGTCAGTCATCTCACCAGCTTCCGTTCCTCTCTTTTCTTGATTCTCAATCTTACCCTTCCTCCCCCAGTGGAATGGCCCTGTATTCTCATCCCTGTATTGTTCAGCCCATACATTCTTTTTTACTATGTAATTTTCAACTACTTTTGTGTTTAAGTTTCTTATTGCTACCACCATACCATAGTTCTGCATTTGGCCAATAAAAAATTCTATTTTTATTCCTTTCTAACCTTTTTTTTTTAATTGTGGCAAAATACACAAAACATAGAATTTACCATTTTAATAATTTTTAAATGTGCAGTATAGAGGGATTAAGTACATTCACATTGTCAGGCAGCCATCACCACTATCCACCTCCAGAATTTTTTCATCTTTGCAAACAAACTGTATCCATTAAACACTCCCCATTTTTCCCTCCCCCTAACTGCTGGCAACCATTCTAATTTGTCCATGAATTTGACTATTATAGATACCTTTAAGTAGAATCATGTAATATTTGCCCTTTTGTGTCTGACAAAGTTCACTTACAATGTTTTCAGGGTTCATCCATGTTGTAGCATGTATCAGAATCTCATTCCTTTTTAAAGCTAAATAGTATTTCATTAAATATATAACAACTACATTTTGTTTATCCATCCAAATGTTGATGGACATTTGAGTTGTTACCCCTTTTTGGCTATTGTGGAATAATGCTGCTATGAACATTGGTGTACAAATAATCTCTTTGAGGCTTTGTTCTCAGTACTTTGGGTATATACCCATAAGTGGAATTGTTGGATCCTATGGTATTTTATATTTAAATTTTTTGTTAAATTTTTACCACTTTTCTTTTCTTTTTAAGAAGAGAGTGGGGGCGCCTTGGTGGCTCAGTCGGTTAAGCAGCTGCCTTCGGCTCAGGTCTTGATCCCAAGGTCCTGGGATCGAACCCAAGGTGCTCAGTGGGAAGCCTGCTTCTCCTCCTCCCACTCCTCCTGCTTGTGTTCCCTCTCTCGCTGTGTCTCTTGCTGTCAAATAAATAAAATCTTTAAAAAAAAATAAAAAAAGAGAGTGTTTTTGAGAGAGACAGACACCCAAGCCGGTGGGGTATGTGGGGCAGTGTGGAGAGTGGAGGAGCAGAGGGAGAGGGAGAGAGAATCTTAAGCAGGCTCCACACCCATTGTAGAGCCCCATGCAGGGCTTGATCTCGTGACCCTGAGATCATGACCTTAGCTGAAATCAGGAGTTGGATGCTTAACTGACTGAGCCATGCAGGCACCCCAGATGTTTACCAATTTTCATATGGTAATTTTATGTTTAACTACTATACTGTTTTCCATAGTTGCTACACTATTGTACATTTCCATGAGCAGTGCACACGGGTTCTGATTTCTCCACATTCTCACCAACTTTTTTTTTTAAATAATAGCTGACTTCTAATAGGTGTAAAGTAGTAGCTCTTTGTAGTGTTGATTTACATTTCCTTTAATGATTTGTAATGTTGAACATTTTTTCATGGCTTATTGGCTATCTCTATCTTTGGAGAAATATCTAAGTTTTTTTGCCCATTTTTGAATTGGGTTGGTTTTTTTTTTTATTGTTGAGTTGTAGGCATTCTTTATAAATTCTGCATACCTGATCAGATATATTGTTTGCAAATACTCTGTACCATCTTCATGTTACCTTTTCACTTGCTTGATTGAGCCCTTTGATGCACAAAAGTTTTTAATTTCGATGAAGTCCATTTTATGTTTTTTTTCCTTTGTTGCCTGTGCTTTTGGTGTCCTAAGAAATCATTGCCAAATCTGATAGGGAGCTTTTCTCCTATGTTTTCTTCTAAGAGTTTTATAGTTTCAGCTCTTAGTTGAGATCTTTGATCCATTTGGAGTTAATTTTTCTATGTAATATAAGATATGGGTCCAGTTTTATTCTTTTCCACATTTTGCATTGATATCCAGTTTTCTCAGCACCATTTGTTTGAAAAGATTGTTCTTTCCTAATTGAATAGTCTTGGCACACTTGTCAAAAATCATTTGACTGTGTATGTGAGTGTTTAATTCTGGGCCCTCCATTCTGGTCCCTTGTTCTGTATGTCTCTTTATGTCATTGTCTCACTGTTTTAATTCTCATACCTTTGTAGTAGGTTTTAAAAGCATGCATTCTCCAGTTTCGTTCTTTTTCAAGATTGTTGTAGCCATTCGGGGTTTCTTGAGATACCATGGGAATCTTAGGGTGGATTTTTTTATTTCTATAAAATACATCAAGTTTTTCATAGGGGTTGCGTTGAATCTGTAGATCGCTCTAGGTAATCTTGACAGTACTAAGTCTTTTGATTCATGAACACAGAATATCCATTTATTTGTGACTTCTTTAATTTCCTTTAGCAGTGTTTTGTAGTTTTCAATGTACACATCTTTTGCCTACTTATTACTAGGTATTTTATTCTTTTAGGCGCCTTTTTTTTTTTAAGATTTTATTTATTTATTTAACAGAGAGTGAGAGAGGGAACACACAAGCAGGGCTAGTGTGAGAGGGAGAAGCAGGCTGCCTGCTGTGCAGGGAGCCCGATGTGAGGCTCAATCCCAGGACCCTGGGATCATGACCTGAGCCAAAGGCAGACGCTTAACGGCTGAGCCACCGAGGCACCCCTTTTTTGGTGCTATTATACGTGCAATTATTTTCTTAATTTCCTTTTCCCAGATTGTTCATCGTTAGCATATAGAAATGTGACTGGTTTTTTTGTGTTTGTTTTGTATCTGCAACTTTGCCGAATTTGTTTATTCTAACATTTTATTTTTTGTGTGGAATCTTGAGGGTGATGATTATTGAGTGGCACATGAATTTGTTGTGGATCCTTCTGATACTATATTGTTTTCTTAATGAGTAGATACTTAAAATACTGGTCTGCATTAATAAGACATTCATATGTATGCATAATCATAACTGGATAATGTATCATTTCTTCTTTTGACTTTGACTTAAAAATATTATGTAATATTTCTGGCATGCAAGAAGATATAAAGGATAATACAAAACACATTTCTACCCATGTCCTGTCCCAGGAACAGCCCATTATAACATAGTTTAGAGTTTACGAATTTTTATGGATTTCTATCAGTAATGAGACAAGATTTTTTTTTTCCTTAAGATTTTATTTACTCATTTGAGAGAGAGAGCACGAGCAGGGGGTATGGCAGAGGGAGAGGGAGCAGCAGGCTCTCCACTGAGCAGGGAACCTGATGCGGGGCTCGATCCCAGGACTGTGGGATCATGACCTGAGCCGAAGGCAGACGCTTAACCAACTGAGCCACCCAGGCATCCAGGACAAGAGTTTTTAAAAATATAGGTTACAACCCGGTAGAATGAAAATGGAATACATAGAACCTTTATATTCCTTCTGTTATCAGTTTACTTTAGAATCCTGGGAATAATGTTTGTGGATTATGAGGCTCTTCCCACAGCAGAACTGGGATGTGACTAAGTTGTAATCTAGTCCCAATTCATTGATGGCCTTATTTCAGAACAAAGAAGTACTATAGCCTGACCAAAATGAGCCAGTACTGGCCAGAGCCTTTGCCCCTCTACACAGGCAGTCTTGGAATCAAGGGAACTCTATCTCAGTTCTCCAAAATTGAACTCCCTAGAAAGAGACCTCCCTTATTCAAAACTAGGTGGGTCTCTTTGCCTTGCCGAGAAACATTTAATAATTAACCAGAATAAGGAAATGGAATTGTTTAAAGGCTTGTTAGGCTCCAAGAAGTATACTAGGCACTTCACAGACTTGTGCATCCAGTTTTAGAATAAGAGGCCAAATTTACTAACACTTAAACAGGTGTGCAGGAGAGCACTAAGAGTAACTTGCACATCCTGACTACCCATAACAGTAGACCTAGATAGATCTTTGCTCAAGGAGGGATAAATAGGGGGGAAAAATGGAGACTATGAAAATATTCACACTAGGGGCTAGGCTCAGCTTCTCCCTCTCCCACTCCCCCTGCCTGTGTTCCCTCTCTCGCTGTGTCTCTCTCTGTCAAATAAATAAATAAAATCTAAAAAGAAAAAGAAAAAAAATATTCACGCTAGAACGGGGGATATTCCTGCTAAGTACTCAGGAAAATCTCAAATAAGAAATATGCCTTATTTTTGTGAAATAGGACATTTTTAAAGAAAACATTGACTTAGTTTTTATTTATTCTTCTCTTATTCCACAAAGGACTCGAAGTGATTCAAGACATCCTTATACAAGAATAGGCCCAAGATGAGAGTAGTAGAAAACTAAGAATACAGTAGAAGGAAAGAAAAAAGAAGTAAATCACAGGAAGAAGAAATCAGTGTGAGGACACTCCATGAATATAGATGGAATTTTGTTTTTAAAGATTTTATTTATTTGAGAGAGAACACAGGTGGGCTGAGGGGCAGAGGAAGAGGGAGGGGGACAAGCAGACTACCCCCAGAGCACAGAACCTGACTCGGTGCTCAATTCCAGGACCATAAGATCTTGACCAGAGCCGAAGTCAGACACTTAACTGACTGAGCCACCCAGGTGCCCCAAATATAGATAGAATTTTAAAAAGAAATGAAAAGTCTGACAGAAGATTACAAATAGCTTATAAAGATACAACCTTGAATGATAGGTTTTTTTGAAGAAGAAAACAGCAAATAGATAAGTATTAATAACAGGTATCAGAGAAAAAACTTCCTAGGAGACCAGAAAAAAAAATTAAGCTAAATAAATAAAAGAGGCTGATTTGAAGATACATCCTGATAACTGTTAAAATTTCAAGAACAAGTATAGACTTCTTCAAGCATTTAAAATAAGACAGGGAATAAAAATCAAGTTAACCTTAGATTTCTCCTCTGTAGATAATAGAACACTGGGGCAAAGAATTTAATGCCTAAACAACACGTTCACGTGTAAAAGGAGCATAAAGTTATGTTCAGACCTACAAGAATTTATAAAATATTCCTCCCAAGGATCTTTCCCTGATTTTTTTTTTTTTAAAGAAGGTTTTAAAGATTATTTCTGGTTCAGAAAAGTGAATCAGAATTAAAATACAATAAGGAATTTGTGGTTTAAAAAAAGGGGGAATATATAGCTGACACAGAGTCTCTAAGACTTTGTTAAATAAGACAAATTGCAAAACAATACATATAATGTAACCATTTCTATGTTTAAAGGAAAACTGGAAGACCTATCAACAAATATGAATACATAAAAGAAAGCAGATTGTTGGCATTGTTTAAGTCTGGTGAAGAGTAATGGAAGCAAAGGGGAACTTTCCGCTTTTGTTTTTTATGCTTTTGTTTGTTTTGTGCTTTATGCTTTTGTGTTGATGTGTTGCACGATCTCTCTATAAAGACAGAGTTAATTATGATTCTGAAACCCAGATAAAGGTTAAAGAGTGTAGAAAGCAGGGATAACCACTAGCTTAATTATAAATAGAATATCTACTAATGTAATCTGTACAACAGAAAACAAAAAGGTCAAAAATCTTTTATTTAAAAGCAGAGGTAGGAGAACCCCACAGACCTGCTGCTTAAAAGAGATACACTTGAAATAAAATTACATATTATTAAAAATAGATTATATAAGCCAATCAAAATTAAGAAAAAAAAAGGCAAAATTGCTAGTAATTTTAGAAACATTACTTTGGGAGAGAAAGCTGTTAACTTATTTATTTTAATGTAGGCTCCATGCCCAGAGTGGAGCCCAGCACGGGACTTGAACTCAGGACCCGGGATTAAGACCTGAGCTGAAATCAAGAGTTGGATGCTTAGCCGACTGAGTCACCCAGGCACCTCCATAATAAATTATTTTTTATAAAAAGTAGAGTCAATAACCAAGAATAATATTTTTGTGATTCATGAGCCAAAAATAAATAGGAGAAATTGAGGCACATTTTTACTAGGGTATTTCAGAGTATTTGGACAATAATAGTATCAGTAATTCTATTTTCTACAAATACACCTATCAAATTTTCAATGTCAATAGAGCATTTACAAAATTTGCTATAATGTTACAAGAAAAACATAACCAAAAATTAAAGTCAAGCAGAAAATATTGACAAATAAGCTTTTACAAACTTAAAAATACTAAGATCCCATGATCTCAAGATACTGAACCTTGGTTGTAAACTGCTAGTACCTCCCATTAAGGTCAGTTTCTAAGATACTGGAAAAATGAGGGAAGGATACTTTCTTGGTTTGTTGGATTGGTAGGTAGCCTGTGGTAGAAGTTAACCCAGTATCTCTGTGGGAGACAAAAATAGGAAATGAATTGTTGGAATCCTGTTCTTGTTAACATGCTTACACCCCATCCCCTAATGTCATTGTCTTAAAAAGTGCCTCACCCTACATTTACCGTAAGTCAGATCTCTGTTCTAGCTGTCCTCTAGAATAAAATTCTGGACCAGGCCTTGCTTAAATCTTACTTCTTTGCAGGAACTTGGAAAATCAGGTGGAGACTACTCTGTCCCTTCCTGTTCATACTCACTTGTCTGGTGAATTACAATTACAGTCTAAGGAGTGTTCCCAAAAAAGAAGCTCTGAAAGTAAGGGAAAGTGTTACAAATGAGAACATGGAACAGAGACAACCATGCAGAAAATTTAGGTGTGAAACATACAATAAAGTGTAAAATACAATAGATGAGAAATAGTGGGAATGATAGAGCTAGGGAGTGAATAAATAATTGGAAAGCCATATTGAGAAAATATCTTGAAAAAGGAAAGGACAAATAGGGAAAAAAATTTTAAGGCAGTATGAGAATGAAAATAGAAATGCTGACATTCCCTCCAAACAAGAGGGAAATTTGGAGAAGAGAGGAAATATTTGAAAAAGTAGTTGAGATCGGTTTGTTAACTGACCTCAGATTTAAAGGGCTAGAGAGCACCCCAGAAAGAGAATAAGGAAAAACCTCACTACACATACTAACCTGAAATTTAAGAATATGGAAGAACAAGAAATTCTAAAGGCTGCAGAAAGAAAGAACAAGCAGTATATAAAAAGAACAAGGAAGAGCTTCACTTTTTTTCGGCAGCAACACTGGGTACAAGATAATTATGCAGTCACATTTTCAAAGTTGATGGAAAAGAACTTAAACCTTAGAATTTAATATCTAGCGAAACCATATTTGAAATAAGTGTAGATAATAAAATATCTCAGACATTAAAGTCCTCTGAAGATTTTTATTAAAAGGTGACATTGAAAACAGTTTTGAATGAAGTGCTTAACCAAAAAGGTAAAAATTAATTACAAAATTAAGCTGCAAGAGATTTGTGATTATTTACCTTGGTAGAGTTGATTGTTGTCTTTATAAAAAATATATTGTAGCCATTGAGGTTTATCTGAGGCATGATTATTGCTAATTGAAAAAATATATCCTTAATAACTGAAAGGTCTTGTTAATACCAACCTTGATGTGTTGGCAGAGGAAGGCAAGATCAAAGGATATGAGAGCATATTAAAGTTCTTATTAGAAGATGATATCTTCGATGTAAAAAATTTAAAGAGAGCCTTAAAAATAAAGTGGGATAAACTGAAATGTAAGATTAAGATAGAAATAGGACCAAATACATCAATAAATATAATAAATCTAAGTGAACCAAAACTCCAAAATTGAGTTTTGAAAACCAAAATTTGAGAACCAAAATTAAGAAAATTACTGATTAGAATAAAGAAATCTAGATACTTTCTAGAATACAAGACACACTTAAAGCATAGGAATACAGCAAGGTTGAAAACAATAGGATTTAAAAAAAAAGAAATGCTAACCAAAATAAAATTGTTACTGCTACACTAATAAAATAAGACAAATCATTATTAGGGATTGTGAGGGTTGTAAATATGGATAGAAGATTTAGCATATCAAGAAGGTATAGCAATTTTTAACATGCGTGAACCTGGTAAAATATATGAAGCAAAAGTTGGTAGATTCAAATAAATAAAGACTTCAATATCTGAATTGAGAAATTGTTAAAACTGCAGAGAAAATTTTTTTTAAAGATTTATCTATTTATTTTAGAAAGTGAGAAAGAGCATGAGTGGGAGGGGCAGAGGGAGAGGGAGAGAATCTCCAGCAGAATCTGGGCTGAGCATTTAGCCCAATTCAGGGCTCGATCTCACAACCCTGAGATCACAATCAAAGCCAAAACCAAGAGTCAGATGCTTAACTGACTGTGCCACCCAGGCACCCTAAAATGGCAGAGAAACTTAAAAATTATTTAAGCAGAGATTTCAGTGTAGAAATCAGCAAGAACAACAAGTTGGTCCTAGTTAACGTATCAGGTTCTTTGTTCAACAATTGGGAAATACTTTTCTCAGGCACACATGGATATTTACAAAAAGTGATTTGTGTTAGGACATAAAGGTTCAGATAAAATTTAAATAGCTATTGTAAGATCTCTAACTACAAGTAACTTAGAAGTTACTAACAAAAAGTTTAACTACTACATACATATTTGGAAGTTAAAAATAACACTGAGTAACTTGAGTAAAAAAAAACTATAATGGAAATCACAAATACTTGGAACAAAATGATAATGCTTACACACCAGAAACACATCAAAAATTCAAGAGAGTGTATTAGAAAAGAAAATCTTTTAAACAGTACGCTAGGTGTCCATCTTAAGTTAGAAAAAGGAACAATGGAATAAATTAGAAGAAATCATGAAAATAGGGGCAGCAGTCATTAACATACAAAGACGAAAGTTGCCTGTTTTGAAATAAAAAATACATCTCTAAAAAAGACTGGTCAAGAAGATAAAATTACGAGAGAAAATGGCATAATTGCAAGTAGAGAGTAAATCATTAGTGAATATCTTATGCCAACAATTCTGAAAACTTAGGTGAAATGGAGAAATTACTGTAAAAATCATAACTTAAAGTAACGGACTTAGGGGCACTTGGCTGGCTCAGTTGGTAGGTAGAGCATGTGACTCTTGATCTCAGGGTTGTAAGTTTGAGCCCCATGTTGGGTGTAGAGATTACTTAAAAAAAAAAAAAAAAAAACTGACTTAAAAAGAAACAAAAAGCTTGAGTAGTCTTGTTACTGTTAAATGTAGATCTGGTTAGAAAGATTTCCCCAAGGGACGCCTGGGTGGCTCAGTTGGTTAAGCATCTGCCTTCGGCTCAGGTCATGATCTCAGGGTCCTGGGATTTTTTTTTTTTTAAAGTAATAATATGACTAAGATAGATTTTTGCTAGGAAGTTAAGGAAATATTTTAAAATCCACAAGTATATCATTTTTTTTTAAGATTATTTATTTATTTATTTATTTGAGAGAGAGAGAGCATGAGAGGGGGGAGGGTCAGAGGGAGAAGCAGACTCCCTGCCAAGCAGGGAGCCCAACGTGGGACTCGATCCCGGGACTCCAGGATCCTGACCTGAGCTGAAGGCAGTCGCTTAATCAACTGAGCCACCCAGGCGCCCGCCACAAGTATATCATTTTAATAATGAAAGAAAATATCTGGGGGTGGGGGGCGCCTGGTTGGCTCAGTCTGTTAAGCATCCAACTCTTGATCTCAGCTCAGGGCTTGATCTCACGGTCGTGAGTTCAAGCCCCACATTGGGCTCCATGCTGAGCATCAAGCCTACTTTACGAAAAAAAAAACAGGTGCACAAAAAGCATTTGACAAGATTTAACCCCAGTTCATTAAGGAATTGCCTCAGGAAATTTGTCTGAAGGAATTTCCAACTGAGTATTTAAAAAAGAAAAAAACACGTTGGGAAAACTGGACAGCTACATGTAAAAGAATGAAACTGGACCACTTTCTTACACCATACACAAAAATAAACTCAAATGGATTAAGGACCCAAATGTGAAATCTGAAACCATAAAAATCCTAAAAGAGAGCACCACAGGCAGTACAGCAGCATTATTCTAATCTGTCTCCTCAAGCAAGGGAAACAAAAGCAAAAATAAACTATTGGGACTTCATCAAAATAAAAAGCTTCTGTACAGTAAAGGAGACAACAAAACTAAAAGACAACCTACTGAATGGGAGAAGATATTTGCTAATGATATACTTGGTAAGGGTTAGTTTCCAAAATACATAAACAACCTAACACACAAAAAATATAATCCAATTTAAAAATGGGCAGAAGGCATGAACAGACATTTCTTCAAAGAAGACATACTACAGATGGCCAACAGACCTATGAAAAGATACTCAGCAGTACTCTCAGCATCAGAGAAATGCAAATGAAAACTATAATGAGATATCACCTCACATCTGTCAGAATGGCTAAAACCAAAAACATAAGAAACAACAAGTATTGGCAAGGATGTGGAGAAAAAGGAACTGTCATGCGCTGTTGGTGGGAATGCAAACTGGTGCAGCCACTGTGGAAAACAGTATGCTCAGAAAATTAAAAATAGAACTTCCATATGATCCAGTAATTGCAGTACTGGGTATTTACCCAAAGAATATGAAAACACTAATTTGAATGGATGGGTGCACCTTATGTTCATTGCAGCATTATTTACAATAGCCAAATTATGGAAGCAGTGCAAGTGTCCATTTATAGATGGATGGATAAAGAAGATACGGTATATATACAGTGGAATATAACTCAGCCATAAAAAAGAATGAAATCTTGCCATTTGCGACAACACGGAGCTAGAGAGTATAATGCTAAGCAAAATAAGGCAGAGAAGGACAAATACCATATTATTCACTCAAATGTGAATGTAAAAAACAAATGAACAAATTAAAAAGACAACCTGAAAAAAACAGACTTGAAACCAGATCTGGCTAAATCAGATGTAAGAAACAGGTGACAGAATTCTAAGGTGATTGAGTGCTATGTTGAGAATGTCTTGTAAGGAGTTCAAAAGGGCCATTTGTTTTTCTTTTCCATTTTCATCTCTAAGATAATATTTTTAGAGCTAAAATTGTTCAGTTACTTACCTGAAGGTAATGCTCCTTTTGAAGTGGTTCTTTTAGGCTTAAAGAAATGTGATGGTTTCTTTCTCTTTAAAACATGTAAGAATACATGAGATACTAAGATTTATTTCTTTTATATAAATATTTCCTTCTTTGATCAAAGCAGTTGCTTGTAAACCAGGAGCTTTGCCATTGTTTCAGGCAGAAAGTAACATCAGGTGTAGTGCCATTGTAGTATTCTGTCAAACTATTTTTTAAATTATGTCCTGCACTTATGCCATATAAAAAAGTATTTGTTGCTTAGCTTTTGCCTTTCAGGACAGTTTGAGTAGAATTTATTCTTTTTGTTAGAGCATACCAAATTCTCATAAAGTAAGAAGCAACAAATTTTTATGCTACTGTTTAATTTTTGCTTTTTTTTTTTTTTTTTTAGAATTCAAGGACTTAACCTGAACACAATATATTTTTCTTACTGAAACATCATAGACTGTGATAGGGCTTATAGCAGTAGAAATAGAAAAGAGGGATAACCTAGAGAGACGTCATGATTCAAGAGAGAAAGCCTCTGGCTCTCTTTCATCCTCCTGGCTCTTGGTCCAAAGGCAGTATTTGTTGTATTCTGAAGCCAAATGTAAAACAATATTCATCTATTTTAAATTATCAGTAACTCCCTTCAAAGTCTAAAGACTGTATTAGGATAGACTTTTGAAAAATCTTATAATTATTTTAGAAAAATTTATTTTTCATTAGAAAATTACTTTTTTACACTTAGTTATTCTGCTGTTCTCTACTAGTATATGTTACAAATATGATTCTGAAAATTGGAATACATCGTGTTTAATTCTTGTATAACTCAGAATTTTTGTTTACGATTGTTGTTCCCCTTAGAGATAAATACCTTTCTGCTTAAATCTGTATAAATTTTTGGCAAGATTGATAAAGTGGTTAGAACAAGAGAGCTGCACTTTAGCTAGTATTGGTGACTGTTGTTTAGGAAGCCGTACCACTGGAGCACCCTTTCAGTGCCATGAAACAAGAACAGCAGAGGAAATGGATTGAAGATTTGAACAGGCAAATAGAAGATGATCGGCAAAGAAAAATAGAGGAAAAAATTACATCTTCAAAGGTAACATGTGGATGATACAAAGGGAAGAAATAATTTGAGTCTTTAATCATAAACCTAAAAGTATCCTAGAACTATTTGACAGGACTACAGTATTCAAATTATTACACATTTGCTCTTGCAAACCTTTTATGGAATGCATTAGTAAGTGCTTTTGCATAGTTTCTTAAAACTAGCTTTTTAGGAATTTCCTAATTCTTTGAATTTCTTATATTCTTCATGTTATCTAAGTATATATGGAATCAGTAAAGAATATAACTTAATTTTTATGATGCTTATTCTGCTCTATGGTGACTTTTAAAAATGGTGTTTGATTATCGTTTTAGGACTTTATACATGAGAACAATTAGAAAAATTCTTAGTAATTCTTATTTATCATGATTAGGGTGAGGAACATGACAGATGGGCAATGCATTTTGATTCATTAAAGAACTATCCTGCTTCTCAGTCTCAACTGTCCTCTCGGTCAACACACAACCAACCAGAGTACTTCTGTGTCTCTCCGGACACTCAGGAACTGGCTGATATCAGCAGTGTTTATACACCTACGACTGGAAGTCAGGTTGAACCTTCAGAGGAGGAGCATATAGCAAAACCTGTTAGAGATAAGGCCATGGCAAACAGTCAGAAAACAAAGTAAGTTTTTTTTTCAGTATTTATTAATGTTTAAGAAAGTCTGTGTGCTTTATTAAAAGGACTGTTGTTATATTTATAATATGTGTTAATTTCAGGTTTGGTATTTTTCTTTAAAGTAGAGATGACTAGTGGATATATCTGAAACAAAAATGATTTAGCATCTTGTTAGGTTTAACCTTTTGGGAGTTTTGAATAGCTATCTTTTGGGGGTTTTGAATAGCTAAAGTGTTTATCTTGCCAGCTTTCTCCGTTCTATGACTGCTCTCTTGGATCCAGCTCAGATTGAAGAACGTGACAGGCGACGACAAAAACAGTTAGAACATCAGGTATTGCATTGTAAAATACGCTGCTTTGCCTTCTTAAGTAATAGTCATGGCCAGTGGATACCTAAATAAATGGAAATTAAAATTCCAATATAAATGTACAGCACAGGCCCTGTCCAGTCCTGTGATGAATCTAATTCTTACTCCAGCTGGCATTAATATTAAAATTATACTGATGCTGAGAACCAGACAGTATTACATAGTACAGCCAGCCACCTGCCTTCCAGAAGAGAAGGTCTTTAATATATAAGCTGTATATATGAAATGGCACTAAATCTTAAGTTAGTACTGGTTATTTTTTTCATTTGTTTTTAGTTCTCCTGAATTTTGTTTAGGATGAGAATTAGTTCTTTTAAGGGAACTATATAGGGCATTGAAGTAGAATTCTGATTGAGAAATCTAGCAGATAATATAAGAAAGGAGACTAAGATTAAAATTCTCTCCTAATTTTAGTCTAACACTAAAGGGACTTAAAATTCTAAATAATTCTTTAAAACCTCGGATACAGGGGTGCCTGGGTGGCTCAGTCGTTAAGCGTCTGCCTTTGGCTCAGGTCACGGTCCCAGGGTCCTGGGATCGAGCCCCGCATCGGGCTCCCTGCTCCACGGGAAGCCTGCTTCTCCCTCTCCCACTCCCCCTGCTTGTGTTCCCTCTCTTGCTGTCAAATAAATAAATAAAATCTTAAAAAAAAAAAATCCTCTGATACATGAAGAATTCGGTTTAATTAATATTATTAGTCTTAATCAGTAAGTGAATTACAGAACGTCTGCTACTTACCAGGCACTATGCTAAGTGCTGAGATTTTTTCTTCAGTTGTTTTTGGATTACTTCTTCTAACAGCCCTCCTGGTTGAAGAAAAAGCATATAGAATTTGAAAGGCGAGAGATGGGACAAATACATTGGAAATTTGACATTTTAACTTTACTTATATATGTAATACTATATTATATATTATCTGAGACTGAAACTTATTTTAGAAATACAAATGCTTCAAATGGATTTTTTAAATTTGTGACAGTGCTTTTTGTGATACATGATTTATGACTAGAAAGCCATCACTGCTCAGGTAGAAGAGAAACGCAGGAAGAAGCAGCTGGAAGAACAGCAAAGAAAGAAGGAAGAACAAGAAGAGGAGCGTCGCTTAGCACGGGAACGAGAAGAGATGCAGAAACAGTATGAAGAGGACATACTTAAGCAAAAACAAAAGGAAGTAAGTATATATTAAAAATTTTTTTATTGAAATATAGTTAACACGTGTTACATTAGTTTCAGGTGTACAACAGCATAGTGAGTCAAGAGTCCTTTATGTTATGCTGTGTTCACAAGCATACCATACACACTATTATAGTAACCATTGACTGTATTCCCTGTGCTGTAGCTTTCATCCGCATGACTTGTTCATTTCCTAACTGAAAGCCTATACCTCCCACTCCTCTTCCCTCATTTACTAACCCCCTTTTCCCCGCTACCAGTTTGTGGGTCTGTTTTTGTGTGTGTTGGGGGTTTTTTGTTTTGCTTTTCATTTTATCTTTTTAGATTCCACATGTAAGTGACTTTGTATGGTATTTGTCTTTCCCGTCTGACTTATTTCATTTAGCATCATACCCTCTAGGTCCATCCATGTTATTGCAAATGGCAAGATCTCCTTCTTTTTTATGGCTGAGTAATACTCTGCTTTCTGTATATACCACATCTTCTTTATCCATTTATCTACTGATGGACGCTTGGGTTCCTTCCATATCTTGGATATTATAAATAATGCTGCAGTAAACATAGGGGTGCATATATCTTGTTTCCTTTGGGTAAATACTCTATAGTGGAATTACTGGATCATGTGGTAGTTCTACTTTTAATTTTTTGAGGAAGGTCCATATTGTTTTCCACAGAAGGTTATACCGATTTCCCTTCCCACCAGCAGTGCACGAGGGTTCCCTTTTCTCTACATCCTGACCAGCACTTGTTGTTTCTTGTCTTTTTGATATTAAGTAGGGGGAGATGATATAATTATGATTTTAATTTGCATTTCCCTGATGATTAGTGATGTTGAGCATCTTTTCACATGTCTGTTAGCCATCTGTATGCTTTGGAAAAACGTTTGTTTGGGTCCTCTGCCCTTTTTTAAAAATCAAATTATTTGTTGCGGGGGGGCCACCAGGGTGGCTCAGTCGGTTAAGTGTCCAACTCCTGATTTCAGCTTAGGTCATACTCACTGGGTCATGTCTAGCCCAGTGTGGAGCCTGCTTAAGATCCCCCCCCCCCCCCCCCCCCACTTCTCCGGCCCCTCTCCCCATTCATGTGCTCAGGCTCTCTCTCTTAAAAAAAAAAAAAAAAAAATCAAATTAGTACAGAGTTGTACTAGTTCTTTGTATATTTTGGATAGTAACTCCTTTTCACATATATTGTTTGCAGATATCTTCTCCCATTCAGTGATTTGTCACTTTGTTTTGTGGATGGTTTCTTTTGTTGTGCAGAAGCTTTTTTTTTTAAATAATCCCAGCAGTTTATTTTTGCTTTTATTTCCCTTGCCTGAGGAGACAGATCTAGAAAAATGTTGATAAGGCCAATGTCCAAGAGGTTACTGCCTATGTTTTCTTTAAGGAGTTTTATGGTTTTAGGTCTCACAGTTTAGATCCATTTGAGTTTATTTTTGTGTATGCTGGAAGAAAGTGGTCCAGTTTCATTCTTGTGCATGTAACTGTCCAGTTTTCCCAGCACATTTTTTTTTTTTTTTAAAGATTTTATTTATTTATTTGACAGAGACACAATGAAAGAGGGAACACAAGCAGGGGGAGTGGGAGAGGGAGAAGCAGGCTTCCCGCAGAGCAGGGAACCCAATGCGGGGCTCGATCCCAGGACCCTGGGATCATGACCTGAGCTGAAGGCAGACGCTTAACGACTGAGCCACCCAGGCACCCCTTTCCAGCACTTTTTGTTGAAGAGATGTCTTTTTCCCACTGCATATTCTTGCCTTCTTTGTTGTAGATTAGTTGACCTTATAAGCATGGTTTTATTCCTGGGCTCTCTGTCTTCTTCTATTGATCTGTTTTGTGTCATTACTATAGTATTTTGAGTACTAGCTTTATAGCATGTATGGCTTGAAATCTGAGATTGTGATACCTTCAGCTTTGTTCTGCTTCTTCAAAATTGCTTTGGCTATTTGGAGTCCTTTGTGGTTCCATACAGATTTAAGATTATTTGTTCTAATTCTGTGGAAAATACTATTGGTATTTTGATAGGGATTGCATTGAATCTGTGGATTGCTTTGAATAGAATGGACATTTTAAGTGTTAATTCTTCCAATCCATGAACATTGGTAGTATTTATATTATAAATAGCATTATAGAGTAAAAATGGATTTTTTTTTTTTTTAAGATTTTGTTTATTTATTTGACAGAGAAGAGTTAGCGAGAGCAGGAACACAAGCAGGGGGAGTGGGAGAGGGAGAAGCAGGCTTCCCATGGAGCAGGAGCCCAATGCGGGGCTCGATCCCAGGACCCTGGGATCATGACCTGAACCGAAGGCAAATGCTTAATGGCTGAGCCACCCAGGCGCCCCCAAAATGGATGTATTTTTAAAGGAAAAATAATCAGAAATTGAACATTTGCATGTATTTTGAAATTTTGAAGTTATATCCCAAAACATTGAAGTTTTGCATTATAAAGGTTCTGAATGTAAGGGAGAAGCTAGAGAAGGTTTAATTATTTCAAGTGATCGGTTCACAAATGCTACATTGCTTGGGTTTCTTTCTCTGCTAAGAAAGGCCAGTACAGCGCAAAACAGAAGTTATCCATGTGCTTCATTTTGAAATGTTTTCTAAGCAATGATTATTAATAAATATTCTAGATGTGTTAAGAGAAATGATTGACCTTTCTGTTTGTATCCAGTAGTGAACAGGAGCATATATTTGCAGTGATTGGCTGGGATTGATGATACATTTTATTACTGTGTTAGAGTTTTCCTGTGTGCTAAATAAGAGCCTTTTTAAATAAGGCTAGGAGAACATCTCTGTTAAGTGGTGCACACAGCATAGGTATGTTTGTGCCAAGTGCCATGTTTGAGCTAACCTGACATGAGCAAATCCTACAATGACATGTGATTGCCAAGGATTTGTGAGGTTGAGAGTAGAGCTAGAGCATAGAGCATTTCCCCTGGCCCTGGGAGATGGAGCCCAGAGCCTACATTTTCTTGATTTTTCCCATTTTCAGCCTTTACTCCACACTTAGCTGATGAAGCGGCAGATGGTCTGGGTTCTAATTTCATTATGTTGAATAGGTTGAGCCAACTACTGCTATGAAATAACTATATAAGTGAAAAAAATCAAAGTATCATTTTTTTGAATTGCAAGAAATGGCCATAAACCTTGTGTTTTACCTCTTAATAATCTATTTTTAATCTTAATGGAATTCTGATGGAATTGACCACTGGTTTTAGAAAGTTTGAAAACTTTAGTAACTTCAGTGGGTAAAAGAGTTCTTATATTTGTGATCTAATAGAGCTGTAGAATATAATACTAAAATGTAAGTTCCAGAAGGGAGAAACTTTGCCCTGTTGACTGTTCTCCCAGTATCTTGAATAGTGCCTGGCACATAGTAGGAGCTTATCTGCTCAGAATAGTCAAGTCTGTACGTGTTTGATAATTGTATTTAATAATTTTGTGCACTTCAATATTAACAGGAAATCATGACTCTCAAGACAAATGAGCTATTCCAGACAATGCAGAGAGCACAGGAGCTAGCACAGAGGCTGAAACAAGAACAGAGGATCCGAGAATTGGCTCAAAAGGGACATGACACTTCTGGATTGATTAAAAATCTTGGCGGTAAGCATTTCACTAGAATTTTACTTATAATATCTTTTGAAGAGATTTTAAATAACTGCCTATTTTTAATACCTTTAACACACCTATTGACTAAATATTGTTTAAGGAATTTCAGATCTTGAACTAAGGTAACTTTATAATGCTTATTTTATTTGGGAAATTGCCTTAAGAGTAGAACTAAATAATGTTACACTTTCCAGTAATCTTTTATGATGTAGGAAAGATGTTAGGGTTCGAAGCCGACAGCCAAGGAAGAATTCTTGAGCTGTCTTTGGTGCAAAAAGGTGGTTTTATGAAAGCATGGAGACAGGACCCCTGGGCAGAAAGAGCTGCACTAGGGTCATGAGGATTGGCCCATTATATACTTTCAAGTTGTGAGGGGTTAGGGATAGTGTAAGTTTCTAAGGAATTTGGAAGCAAGGTTTCCAGGACCTTGAGGGGGCTAGCTATTGTTCGGAAAAGGTCATTTATTATTGTCTAATAAAACCTTAGTCATGAGACCCTTCAGATATATATCAGTGGGTCTTATGATTGGGGGATGATTGCCAGCCTATATTTGGGGCGGGCGAGTAGAGATAAAGGAAGTTTCCAGAGGAATTTTTTTATGTTAAAGTAGACTTACAGGATCATGGGGGTCGGGCTAAGATTGCCTTTTGCCCTTAGCAAAGTGTCAGCATCCAGGCATTTGAGTTCCTAGAGGAATGTCACTGCCTATTTCAAGGACTTGTCAATGGGCTGTGAGTAGTAAGGAAATTTAATAATTTTTCTTCTGCCTTTGTTTCCCACATCATTTTACATAAATTTTCTTAATGTTTTGCTCACAGTAGGTAAAATGTATACTTTTTTTACCCAGTTTTTCTGGAGAAATCTATGAAGTGATCTCCCTATATTCAATAAGGGATAAAAATGCAGATCACTTTTTGTAAGAAAATTTAGGATAGCCCTTTTACATTTTTATTGCAGTGTTCACACTTACTAATTGCACTACAAATCTTGTGTGTATTTAGTTGCTGCTACACATACTTTCTGTTAATCTTCCTGAACTGTCATTATGTTGGATAATATAGTTCTCTTGCCAGTTGATAAAAGTGGAATATAATGCATCTACTAACAACATTTCAAATTTAGGACATGGCTTGGATGATGTCAGTGGTAAAAAGAATACATATATCAGTTCTACAACCTCTCCCAAAAAGGATACTGCTGTACAAACAGGTATTTGTTTAAAAGTTGTGATTTGGTTTAAAATTTACTTAAAATTAATGTCACAGTTAGAATTAAGCTCAGTTTAGAATTGAGCTGTTTAAAAATGAAAAGAAATTCACCAAAGTTTTCAATAAGGATTAGAAAATAAAGGGATTTCTTGATTTTTAATTTCTCTGTAACAGCTTTATTGAGGTTTAATTCACATAGCATAAAGTTGTTAACCCTTTTAAAGGTTACAATGAAGTGTTTTGGGTTTTTTTTCCTTCAAGTTTTTATTTAAATTCTAGTTAACATATATGGTGAAATTGTTTCAGATGTAGAATTTAGTGATTCATCACTTACATATAATACCCAGTGCACATCACAAGTGCCCTCCTAAATACCCATCACCCATTTAGCCCATTCCCCCACTCACCTCCCTCTATAACCCCGCAGTGTGTTCCTTTTTTTTTTTTTTTCCTTATTTATTTGAGAGGGGGAGAACGAGAGAGAGAGCAGAAGCAGAAGGGAGGAGCAGAGGGAGAGGGAGAAGCAGACTCCCTGCTGAGTAGGGAGCCTGACGTCAGGCTTGATCCCAGGACCCTGAGATCATGACCTGAGCTGAAGGTAGACGTTTAACCGACTGAGCCACCCAGGTGCCTCAATACCTTCTAGTTCTGTCCACATCATTGCAAATGGCAAGATTTCATTCTTTTTGATGGCTGAGTAATATACCATCTTCTTTATCCATTCATCAGTTGATGGACATTTGGGCTCATTCCTTATTTTGGCTATTGTTGATAATACTGCTATAAGCATTGGGGTGCATGTACCCCTTTGAATCAGTAGTTTTGTGTCCTTTGGGTAAATACCTAGTAGTGCAGTTGCTTGGTCATAGGGTAGTTCTATTTTTAACTATTTGAGGGAACCCCCCCGCCAACAGTTTTCCATAGTGGCTGCATCAGTTTGTATTCTCATCAACAGTGTAAGAGGGTTCCCCTTTCTCCACATATTTGCCAACATCTGTTGTTTGCTGTGCTATTAATTTTAGCCATTTGGACAGGTTTGAGGTGGTATCTCATTATGGTTTTGATTTGTGTTTTCTTGATAATGAGTGAAGTTGAGCATCTTTTCATGTGCCTATTAGGCATCTGTATGTCTTCTTTGGAAAAACGTCTGTTTGTGTCTTCTGCCCATTTCTTTTCTTTTTTTTTTTTTTAAGATTTTAAAATTTATTCGACAGAGAGAGCACAAGCAGGGGGAACGGCAGGGAGAGGGAAAGGGAGAAGCAGGTTCCCTGCTGAGCAGGGAGCCTGACGCAGGGCTCGATCCCACGACCCCGGGATCATGACTTGAGCTGAAGGCAAACACTTAAGCTACTGAGCCACCCAGGCACCCCTTCTGCCCATTTCTTAACTGGATTATTCATTTTTTGGGTGTTGAGTTTGATAAGTTCTTTACAGATTTTGGATACTAACCCTTTTTCAGAGACATCATTTGCAAATATCTTCTCCTGTTCTGTAGGTTTTCTTTTAGTTTTGTTGATTATTTTCTTCACTGTGCAGAAGTTTTTTATCTTAATGAAGTCCCAGTAGTTCGTTTCTGTTGCTTTTGTTTCCCTTCCCTCTAGAGACGTGTCTAATAAGTTGTTATGGCTGATGTCAAAGAGGTTGCTGCCTGTGTTCTCCTCTAGGATTTTGATGGATTCCTGTCTCACATTTAGGTCTTTCATCCATTTTAAGTCTATTTTTGTGAATGGTGTATGAAAGTGGTCTAGTTTCATTCTTCTGCATGTTGCTGTCCAGTTTTCCCAACACCATTTGTTGAAGAGACTGTGTTTTTCCCACTGGATATTTTTTCCTGCTTTGTCGAAGATTAGTTGACCATAGATTTGAGGGTCTGTTTCTGGGCTCTTTATTTTGTTCCATTGATCTATGTGTCTGTTTTTGTGACAGTACCATACTGTCTTGATGATTACAGCACTGTAATAGAGCTTGAAGTCTGGAATTGTGATGCCACCAGCTTTGGTTTTCTTTTTCAAGATTGCTTTGGGTATTTGGGGTCTTCTCTGGTTCCATACAAATTTTAGGATTATTTGTTCCAGCTCTGTGAAAAAAGTTGATGGTATTTTGATAGAGATGGCCTTGAATATGTAGATTGCTCTAGGTAGCATGTATTTGTTCTTCCAGTCCACAAGCATGGAATGTTTTCCATTTGTGTCTTCCTCAATTTCTTTCATGAGTGTTCTATAGTTTTCTGAGTACAGATCCTTTACCTCTTTGGTTAGGTTTATTCGTAGGTATCTTACAGTTTTTGGTGCAATTGTAAATGGGATTGACTCCCTAATTTCTCTTTCTTCTGCCTCATTGTTAGGATATAGAAATACAACTGATTTCTGTGCATTGATTTTATATCCTGCCACTTTGCTGAATTCCTGTATGAGTTCTAGCAATTTTGGGGTGGAGTCTTTTGGGTTTTCTACATAGAGTATCATGTTATCTGCGAAGAGTGAAAGTTTGACTTCTTCTTTGCGGATTTGGATGCCTTTTATTTCTTTTTGGTGTCTGATTGCCGAGGCTAGGACTTCTCGTACTATGTTGAACAACAGTGGTGATAGTGGACATCCCTGCCGTGTTCCTGACCTTAGGGGGGAAAGCTCTCAGTTTTTCCCCATTGAGAATGATACTTGCTGTGGGTTTTTCATAGATGGCTTTTATGATAATGAGGTATGTTCCCTCTATCCCTACACTGTGAAGAGTTTTAATCAAGAAAGGATGCTATACTTTGTCAAATGCTTTTTCTGCATCAATTGAGAGGATCATATGGTTCTTACCCTTTTTTTTTTTTAATGTGGTGTATCATGTTGATTCATTTGTGAATCATCCCTACAGCCCAGGAATAAATCCCACTTGATCGTGGTGAATAATTCTTTTAATGTACTGTTGTATTTGATTTGCTAGTATCTTGTTGAGAATTTTTACATCCATGTTCATCAGGTATATTGGCCTATAATTCTCCTTTTTGGTGGGGTCTTTGGTTTTGGAATCAAGGTAATGCTGGCCTCATAGAATGAGTTTGGAAGTTTTCCTTTCATTTCTCTTTTTTTTGGAACTGTTTGAGAAGAATATGTATTAACTTTTCTTTAAATGTCTGGTAGAATTCCCCTGGGAAGCCATCTGGCCCTGGTCTTTTGTATTTGGGAGATTTTTAGATTACTGATTCAGTTTCTTTGCTGGCTATGGGTCTGTTCAAATTTTTTTCTTCCTGTTTCAGTTTTGGCAGTTTGTATGTTTCTAAGAATTTATCCATTTCTTCCAGATGCTTATTTTGTTGGCATATGATTTTTCATAATAGTCTCTTATAATTGTTTGTATTTCTGTGGTGTTGGTTGTGATCTCTCTTCTTTCGTTGGTTTTATTTATTTGGGTCCTCTCTCGTTTCGTTTTGATAAGTCTGGCTAGGGCTTTATCAGTTTTATTCTTTCAAAGAAACAGATTTTAGTTTCATTGATCTGTTCTAGTTTTTTTTATTTCTGCTCTAATCTTTATTATTTCCTTTTTTCTGCTGGCTTTAGGCTTTATTTGCTATTCCTTTTCTAGCTCCTTTAGGTGTAAGGTTAGTTTGTATATTTGAGATTTTTCTTGCTTCTTGAGGTAGGCTTGTATTGCAGTATACTTTCCTCTTAGGACCACCTTTGCTGCATCCCAGAGGTTTTAAACTGTCATGTTTTCATTTGCTTCCATGCATTTTTTAAAATTTCTTCTTTAATTTCCTGGTTAAACTCTTCTTTCTTTAGTAGGATGTTCTTTAACCTCCATGTATTTGTGGTCTTTCCAAATTTTTTCTTGTGGTTGACTTCAGGTTTCACAGCATTGTGGTCTGAAAATATGCATAGTATGATCTTAGTCTTTTTGTACTTGTTGAAGGCCTGGTTTATGACCCAGTACATGATCTATTCTGGAGAATGTTCCATGTGCACTAGAAAAGAATGTGTATTCTGCTTTAGGATGAAATGTTCTGAATGTCTGTTAAGTCCCTCTGGTCCAGTGTGTCATTCAAAGCCATTGTTTCCTTTTGATTTTCTGCTTAGATGATCTGTCCATTGCTGTAAGTGGGGTATTAAAGTCTCCTATTGTTATTAATGAGTTTCCTTATGTTTGTTATTGATTGATTTATTTGGGTGCTCCCAAGTTGGCATAAATATTTACAATTGTTAGATCTTACTGTTGGATAGACCCCTTGTTTATGAGATAATGCCCTTCACCTCTTGTTATAATTTTTGGTTTAAAATCTAGTTTGATATAAATATGGCTACTCTGGCTTTCTTTTGACTTCAGTTAACATGATTGTTCTTCATCACCTTACTTTCAATCTGCAGGTATCTTTAGGTCTGAAATGAGTCTCTTGTCCCCCTGCTTGTGCTTGCTCTCTTGCTGTCAAATAAATAAATAAAATCTTTAAAAAAAATAAATTAGTCTCTTGTAAGCAGCATATAGATGGGTCTTTTTTTTTTTTTATCCATTCTGATGCCTTGTATCTTTTGATCGGGGCATTTAGTCCACTTTCAGAGTAATTATTTATAGATAAGAATGCAGTGCCATTGTATTGCCTGTAAAGTCGCTGTTTCTGGAGATTTTCTCTGTTTCTTTCTAGACTTTGTTGCTTTTGGTCTTTCCCACTTAAAGGGTCCCCTTTAATATTTTTTGCGGGGTAGTAGTTTAGTCGTCATGAACTCCTTTAGTTTTTGTTTGTTTGGGAAGCTCTTTATCTCCTTCTATTCCAAATGACAGCCTTGATGGTTAAAGTATTCTTGACTACATATTTTTCCCCATCAGCACCTTGAATATATCATGCCACTCTCTCCTGCCGGGTTTCTTTGGAGAGATCTACTGCTAACCTGATTTGTCTTCCCTTGTAGGGATTTCTTTTCCCTTGCTGCTTTCAGGATTCTTTCCTTATCTCTATATTTTGCAGATTTTACTGCAATATGTCTTGGTGTTGACTGGCTTTTGTTGAGTTTGATGGGAGTTCTCTGTGCTTCCCAGGTTTGGATGCCTGTTTCCTTCCCCAGATTATGGAAGTTTTCATCTATAATGTGCTCAAATAAACGTTCTAATGCAGTGTTTTTTTAAAGAGTACAATTAGAGTTGTGCAACCATCCCCACAATGAATTTTAGAACATTTTTATCACCCCAAAAAGAACCCCCATGTTCATCAGCAGTCATTCTCCATTTTCTCCCTCATCTCCAGTCATATGTAACCACTAATCTGCTCTCTGTTACTCTAGATTTGCCTATTCTAGACATTTCATATAATCGGAATCATACCATATGTGGTATTTTGTGCCTGGATTCTTTCACTTAGCGTAATGTTTTAAGGCTCATCACGTAGCATGTAGCAGTACATCATTCTTCTTCATCACTGAATAATACTCCATTTTATGCATATACCCCAGTTTGTTTATTTCTTCATCAGTTGGTGGACATTTGGGTTAATTCTGTTTTTTGGCTATTAAAGATATGCTGTGAACACTCATGCAGAACTTGTGTAGATGTATATTTTCAGTTCTCTTGGGAGAGAAGAGTAGCATTGCTGAGTCATATATAACTGTATGTTTAGCATTTGAGGAATTCTAAAACTTTTCCAAACTGTATCATTTTACATTTCCATCAGCAGTGTATGCAGTTTCTCTGCATATTCACCTACACTTACTATTCTCATGGTTACGAAGTGGTATGTCATTGTGGTTTTGATTTACATTTCCCCAGTGACCAGTGATGTTGAACATCTTTTCATGTGTTCATTTTATTTATTTGTTTATTTTTTAAAGATTTTATTTATTTGAGAGAGAGCGAGCAAGTGCACAAGCAGGGGGAAGGGGGAGCAGGAGAGGGAGAGGCAGGGTCCCCACCGAGCAGGGAGCCTGGATCATGACCTGAGCCAAAGGTAGACAGTTAACCGACTAAGCCTCCCAGGCGCCCTCATGTGTTCATTTAAAATTTTTTAAAATGTGATAAGGTAATACCCATGTTGGGCATTATTATTATAGGTCTCCATGCTTACTGTGAATCCTTTCAACCCTTTACGTATCTTTCTGGGAATTTTTTTTTTTTTTTAAAGCTTCCAGGAAATCCCTTTAACTTTTCACTTTTTTAACTCCAGGGATAATTGACATATAACATTAGTTCCAGGTGTATAACGTAATGATTCTATATTTGTGTATGTTGCAAAATGGTCACAGTAAGTCTAGTTAACATTCATCACCATTAGTTACAAAAGTTTTTGTGATGAGAACTTTTAAGATTTACTCTTTTAAATTTGGAATTATTATTAACTATAGTCACTGTGTTGTACATTACATCCCCATGACTTATAACTGGAATTTGTACCTTTTGACCCTTCACCCATTTTGCCCTTCCTTCCCCGCCCACTGCTGCCTTTGGCAGCAATATTTGTATCTTTGAGCTTCTGCGTGTTTTTTTGGTGTGTAGGTTTTTTTTTAAGGTTCCACATATAAGTAAGATCATTATGGTATTTGTCTTTCTCTGTCTTTTCTTAGCATAATGCCCTCAAGGTCCATCCATGTGGTTACAAATGGCAAGATTTCATTTGTTTTTATGGCTGGATGATATTCCTTTGTGTACACACACTACATTTTCTTTACATATGTCTGACACTTAGGTTGCTTCCATGTCTTTACTATTGCCAGTATACATGGGAGTGCATGTATCTTTTTGAGTTAGTTTTTGTTTCTTTCAGATAAATATCCTGAGGTGGAATTGCTGGATCATGTGGTAGTTCTTTTAATTTTTTGAAGAACCTTTATACTGTTTTCCATAGTGGAAATTTACCAATTTACAATTCCCACCAACAGTGCATGAGGGTTCACTTTTCTCCATCTCCTTGCCAACTCTTGTCATTTCTTCTCTTTTTGATACTCAGCATTCTGACTGGTACGAGGCCGTATCTCACTGTGGTTTTGATTTTCATTTCCCTAATTAGTGCTGTTAGCCATCTGTAGGTCTTCTTTGGAAAATTGTTCAGATCTTCTGCCGTTTTTTTTTTTTTAAGATTTTATTTATTTATTTGACAGAGAGGGAGCGAAAGAGGGAACACAAGCAGAGGGAGTGGGAGAGAGAGAAGCGGGCTGCGGGGCTCGATCCCAGGACCCTGGAATCATGACCCGAGCCGAAGGCAGACGCCCAACGACTGAGCCACTCAGGCGCCCCTCTTCTGCCCATTTTTAAAATCAGATTGTATCTTTGCTTTTGCTGTTGCATTGTATGATTTCTTTATATATTTTGGGTTAATATCCAAATATTTGCACATATTTTCTCCCATTAGTAGGTTGCCTTTTCATTTTGTTGGTTTCCTTTGCCCTTTGCTGTGAAAAATGTTTTTAGTTTGATACTTGTTTACTTTTACTTTTGTTGCCTTTGCTTTTGGACTCAGGTTAAAAACAAAACCATTGCCAAAGTCAGTGTCAAGTTTACTGGCTATGTTTTCAATTCTAGGGGTTTTATGTTTCAGGTCCTATATTCAAGATTTTAATCTATTTTGAGTTCATTTTTGTGTATAGTGTAAGACAGTAGTCCAGTTTCATTATTTTGCATTTGACCGTCCAGTTTTCCCAGCACTATTTACTGAAGAGACTGTCCTTTCCCCATTATGTATTCTTGGCTCCTTTGTTGTAAATTAACTGTCCATATAAGTGTGGGTTTATTTCTGGGCACCCTGTTCTGTTCTTTTGATCTGTGTCTGTTTTTACGTCAGTACCATACTGTTTTTTACTATAGCTTTATAATGTAGTTTGAAATCAGGTACAGTGATGCCTCCAGCTTTGTTCTTTCTCAAGGTTGCTTTGGTTATTTAGGGTCTTTTGTGTTTCCGTAGAAATTGTGGGATTGCTCTATTTCTGTTGAAAAATGCCGTTGGAATTATGGTAGGAATTGCAATGAATCTGCAGATTGCTTTGGACAGTACAGACATCTTAATATTAATTCTTCCAGTCAGTGAGCATGGAATGTCTTTGCATTTATTTGTGTATTCTTTAGTTTTTTTTAGTAATGTCTTAAAGTTTTCAGTGTATGGGTTTTTCACCTCCTTGGTTAAATTTATTCCTAGGTATTTTATTTATTTATTTTTTTAGGAGATTTTATTTATTTATTTGACAGAGAGAGACACAGCGAGAGCAAGAACACTAGTAGGGGGAGTGGGAGGGGGAGAAGCAGGCTTCCTGTGGAGCAGGGAGCCCAATGCGGGGGCTCGATCCCAGGACCCTGGGATCATGACCCTAGCTGAAGGCAGATGCTTAACGACTGAGCCACCCAGGCGCCCCAGGTATTTTATTTTTGATGCAATTGCAAGTGGGATTTTTTTCTTAATTTCTCTGACAGTATTAATGTATAGAAACACAACAGATTCGTGTATATTGATTTTTATATCCTGCACCTTTATGGAATTTGTTTTTTTCTGACAGATTTTGGTGGAGTCTTCTAAGTTTTCTAAATATATATAATGTGTCATCTGTAAATAGTGACAGTTTTACTTTTTCTTTTCCAGCTTGGATGCCTTTTCTTTTTCTTGCCTAATTGCTATGGCTAGGATTTCCAGTATTATGTTGAGTAAAAGTGTGGAGAATAGACATCTTTGTCTTGAACTTGATCTTGGAAAAAGCTTTCACCTTTTCACTGCTGAGTATGATGTTAGCTATTTGCTTGTCATACATATAGTCTTATGTTGAGGTATAGTCCCTTTATACCCTCTATATGAGAATTTTTATCATAAATGGATGTTGAATTTTGTCAAATGCTTTTTCTGCATCTGTTGAGATGATCATATGATCTGTATCTTTCATTTTGTTATTACATTGTATCTCGATTTGTTGGCAGATATTGCAACATCCTTGCATCTCTGGAATAAATCCTACTCGATCATGCTGTTTGCTAATATTTTGTTGAGGAATTTTGCATCTATATTTATCATGGGTATTGGCCTGTAATTTTCTTTTCTTGTAGCATTCTTCTCTGATTTTGGTATCAGGGTGATGCTGGCCTCATAAAATGAGTTTGGAAGTGTTCCCTTCTCTTCTATTTTTGGGAAGAGTTTGAGAAGGATTTGTATTAATTCTTCTTTGAATGTAGGATAGAATTCGCCAATGAATCTGTCTGGGCCTGGTCTTCTATGTGTAGGGAGGTTTTTTAATTACTGATTCTCCTTACTAGTAATAAGTCTATTTGGATTTTTCTTTATGGTTGTATGTTTCTAGGAATTTATCCATTTGTTCTAGGTTGTCAGATTTGTTGGTGTGCAATTGTTTGCAGTAGTCTTATGATCCTTTGTATTTCTCTGGTATCGGTTGTAATGTCTCTTTGATCCTGATTTTATTTGAGTCTGCTCTTATTTTTCTTGAAGATTCTGGCTAAATTTGGTCAGTTTATCTTTTCAAAAAACAGCTCTTAGTTTTATTGATACCTTCTGTTGTCTTTGTAGTCTGTATTTCATTTATTTCCATTTTGATCTTTGTTATCTCCTTCCTTATACTGACTTTGGTTGTTCGTTCTTTTTCCTTGAGATGTAAAGTTATGTTATTTGAGATTTTTCTTGTTTCTTGATGTAGGCTTTTATCACTCAAGTTTCCCTTCCCTCTTAGAACTGTTGTTTTTTTTTTTTTTAAGATTTTATTTATTTGACAGAGAGAGACACAGTGAGAGAGGGAACACAAGCAGGGGGAGTGGGAGAGGGAGAAGCAGGCTCCCTGCGGAGCAGGGAGCCCAATGCGGGGCTCGATCCCAGGACTCTGGGATCATGACCTGAGCCGAAGGCAGATGCTTAACGACTGAGCCACCCAGGCGCCCCTCTCTTAGAACTGTTTTTACTGCATCCCATAAGTTTTATTGTTTTATTTCCATTTTAAATTGCCTCAAGACATTTATTTCTTTTTATTTTTTTGACCTATTGATTAAGTGGCATGTTATTTAATCTCTACATAATTGTGAATTTTCCAGTTTCCCTCAGGTAATTATTAATTTCTAGTTTCATATCATTGTGGTTGAAAAAATGCACGATGTAATTTGAATTTTCATGAATAATAGTAAGACTGACTTTGTGGGCTACCATGTTCTATCCTGTAGGCTGTCCCCTGTGCACTTGAGAAGAGTGTGTATTCTGTTGCTTTTAGAGTGAATATTCTGAATATATCCATGAGGTTCATCTGGTCTAACATTTAAGGTCTAATGTTTGTATTTTTTTACTTTATGTCTGGATTATCTATCTGTTGATGTAAGTGGGGTGTTAAAGTCCCCTGTTATTGTTGTACTCCTGTCAGTTTCTCTCTTTGTGTGTGTTAATATTTGCCTTATATATTTAGGTGCTCCTGTGTTGAGAGTATAAATATTTACAGATGTTATATCTCTTGTTGGATTGACACCTTTATCATTATGTAATGCCCTTTTTTGTCTTATAATTACTGCAGTCTTTGTTTTAAAGTCTATTTTGACTGATAGAAGCGTAGCTACCTTCACTTTCTTTTCCATGGGCATAGAACATCTTTTCCCATCCCTTTATTTTCGGTCTCCGTGTGTTTCCTTCTGAAGTGAGTCTCTTATAAGCAGTCTAATTTTCTTATCCATTCAGCCACTCCATGTCTTTTGATTTGGAAAGTTTAGTACATTTACACTTAAAGGAATTATTGACAGGTGTGTGTTTATTGCCATTTTGTTCATTGTTTTCTGATTCCTTTCTTCTTCTCTTTTCCTTTGTTTTGATGACTAATAGTACTGTTAGATTTTTTTCTTGATCTTTCGTGTATCTCCTATAGATTTTTGCTTTGTGGTTACCATTAGGCTTACATATAACTTAATTTATAAGTCTGTTTTAAGTTGGTAACAGTTTAAGTTTGAGCGTATTCTAAAGCTCTACCGCACATCTTTTTATCTTTTGTATCCCTTACTAATTATTCCAGTTAGGGTTATTTTTACTACTTTACTGTTTTAATCTTCAGACTAAGTAAACATTTTTCAGACTAGCTTTATAAGTGATTAATCCAGTACTTTTATTTTGTATTAATGTTTACTAATGAGATTTTTATTTTCATATGTTTTCTTGTTGATTTGTGCCCTTTGTTTTCAACTTGAAGTCCTTTTTACATTCCTTTAAAGACCAGTTGAGTGGTGATAAACTCTTATTTTTTGCTTGTTTAGAAAACTTTTTACTCTCCTTTAATTCTGAATGATAACTATGCCACATAAAATATTCTTGGCTAGAAGTTTTTCTTTCAGCACTTTGAATATATTGAGCCACTGTCTTCTGGCCTACAAAGTTTCTGCTGAAAAACTCATTTTTTTTTTTTTTTTTAGTATCTACAATTTTATTTTAATATAATCTAAACACATACCATTTAGAAAATACCAAGAAAAATTTATGTACAAGAGTTGCTGCTATTGCATTTGGATAAAGCTGGCAAGTTCTTGCTACTAGCATAGCCCAGGAAAGCACCGAGGAAACCTAATGTATTGGAGTAGATGTTGTGGCGTTTGGCCCACAGTTTAATAGCTCTCAGAGTTAACCTGAAGTTGTCAATGTTTGGTACTAGATGTAAAATTTCATTGGTTACCCTGCAACTGTTAAGACTTCTTATGCATCTTAGATCTAAATTCCTTTTTTTAAATTTTATTGTTGTGTTAATCACCATACATTACATCATTAGTTTTTGATGTAGTGTTCCATGGTTCATTGTTTGCGTATAACACCCAGTGCTTATATTTAAATTCGTAAGCAGACTGTCATCTCATAAGTCCAAGTCTTCTGGAATAGTCTGCAGGGCTAGTCTTGCAAACAAAATATCAATCTCTATACTATCAAAACACAGTTTGACAACTGGTACAAATGCCTCTTCAGCAGCTCTTAAATCTTTTACTTCTTCCTGTAATTTCAACTTACCATAGAATGAGGTGAAAAAGTCACTTCAATCACAACGTCTTTGGTGCAACAAATAACGCATCAATATCAGCACCTTTTGTATGTACTCCTAATCTGTAAGATCCAAATGTAAAAATTTTTCCTCCAACATTTTCAATTACAGATTGTGGAAGATTCTTGCTTTCACTGATTTCTCATATCCACCCTTTTACCAGGTTATTTAATTTTCCCAAAATTAAAATCCTGCGCTGCAGTTCCTCTTCCTCTTCAAAAACTCCAAAGGGCTTCAGAGTCTCAATTAGTGTCTGTGTAAGCAGGCAGTCTCCTTGGGGGCTGCTAAGCTGATAGAGGTAACGCCATAGTGCTTCTGGCGTGGCTGTGTTTGTTGTGATCCCTGCATTGCGTTGTAACTGGAAACAGCACAGTCTCCTGCGCAGGCACCGCCCAGTCACACGCACCCCACCCCACCCCCGCCCCCAACTCCGGTGCCCTGGACGTGATCCACTGAGGCGGGAGGGAGGTGGGTAGGGGGGAGCTGCCTCAGCCCTGGGTCCAACCCCACTCCCGCACTGCTCCTGCCACTTTAAGTGCTTCTCCTCCTTACTTACCCTTCGTCCTAACATGGCGCCCCCAAAATCTCAATTTTATGAGGGTTCCTTGTATGTAACAAGTTGTTTTTCTCACTGTTTTTAAGATATGCTCCTTGTCGTTAAGTTTTGACATTTTAATCATAATGAATCTTGGTGATGGTTTCTTTGTGTTTCTTATTTTGAATTCTCTGTGCTTCCTGAATCTGGATTATCTGTTTCTTCTCCAGGTTAGGGATGTTTTCAGCCATTTTTTCTGCCGTTTTTCTCTTCTGGGACTCCATATAATTTGAATAATAGTCTGTTTGGTGTCCCATAAGTTCCTTGAGCTATCCTCACTTTTATTTTTTTGATGCTCTGGATGAATTCCACTATCCTGTCTTTGAGCTCACTGATTCTTTCTTCTGTATCATCTAGTCTCCTATTGAATCCTTCTAGTGTAATTTTCAGTTCAGTTAGTCTATTTTTCAGCTCTATGACTTATATTTGTTACTTTGAATACTTGTATTTTCTTTTTGAAGTTTTTGCTGTGTTTATCCATTCTTTTGAGTTCTGTGAGCATCTTTATCACCATTACTTTGTACTCTCTTAGGTAAATTATTTGTTTCATTAAGGTTTTTTTCCTGAGGTTTTATCTTATTCTCCTGTTTGGAACATATTCCTCTGGTTTCTTCATTTTGTTAGATTTTCTGTCTTGGTTTTGTTTTTGTTTTTGTTTTTTAAGATTTTATTTATTTATTTATTTATTTTTTAAGATTTTTATTTATTTATTTGACAGAGAGATAGCGAGAGCAGGAACACAAGCATGGGGAGTGGGAGAGGGGGAAGCAGGCTTCCCGCGGAGCAGGGAGCCCGATGCGGGGCTCGGTCCCAGGACACTGGGATCACGATCTGAGCTGAAGGCAGACGCTTAACAACTGAGCCACCCAGCCGCCCCTCTGTCTTGGTTTCTATGCATCAGACGAAACAGCTGCCTCTCCCAGGATTGAAGGAAGGGCCTCACGTAGGCACTGACCCTTATTGTTCAACCCTACCCTAGCTTTTGGTTGTCTCTCAAACATTTGTGATAGTCCATGCAGCCAGTTTTATTTTTAAAAGCTCCCAGTAGTTGAGTGTGCCAAGACTGGTCAGTGTACTAGAGGGGAATATCTGAGTCAGCACGTAGATTTAGGCTGCATGGAAGCCAGACCTTCAGGCAGCAGCTTTTAACTTATATATACAGTCCACTAGGACCACAAGCAGAAGCCCCCTGGCCTCCAGGGCCTGGTGATCAAGTGGCACCCCCTACATAGCAGCTGCAGAAACCAGGGTATGACATAAAATCCAGGGCAACAGACTTGTATAAAAGTTCCCCTCCAGGAGATATTGGCGCTCTGGAGTCAGACAGGAAAAGCATGAAGATGACACCTGCTGGTTGGAGTGAGGTGGGGGGTGGAGGATGGGACTCTAAAGATAGTACCTGTTAGGGGTTCAGGGTAGGCCTAGGGTTTTACTTTTTATTTAATTTTTTTTAAAGATTTTATTATTATTTAATAGCGAGAGATCACAAACAAGAGGGGGAAGAGAGGTAGAGGGAGAAGCAGACTCCCCACTGTGCAGGGAGCCTGATGCAGGACTTGAACACAGGACCCTGGGATCATGACCTGAGCCAAAGGCAGCTGCTTAACCGACTGAGCCACCCAGGCGCCCAGGCCTAAAGTTTTAAATGAAGATAGTGCCTGCCAGCCTCAGTTCCCTGGAATAGTATCACAGTAAGTCCCTAGATATGTGGTAAGTTAGATGCCTGCCCCTTAGGCCTACACTTTATGTGAAAGAAGTTCATTTACTTATATTAATAACTCTGGGTACTGTTGGCTGCCTCTTTGCTGGGCCCTGGGGCAAGTTAGTCCACACAATAGCCATTTTTTTCTTCCACTATAGCTTTGTGGGTCTCATGGACATGAGCCCTATTGGCTTTCAAAGCTAGATGTTTTGGGAACTCCTCTCTCAAGAGCAGGTCTTAAAAGCTGAGGTGCCCAGTGTAGGGTTCAAACCCATCGCACCTCAGGGAGAAGCTCTGGGTTACTTACTTACCTGACAGCTGCTCACTTACCTAAAATTATTCTGCTTATGAGCTCCTGGTATTTTTTTGACACTTTGCTCTTAAGCTTGATGAATCTGGTTCAGTCCCTTCCCTATGTCCAGAAAATTCTGTTGAATTGTATGAATCCTACACATTATTTAAGAGAAAGTGAAAATAATTCTTTAAGATAGTGAAATTATGTGTATTATCACTGAGTGGCTTTAAATAAGAGAATTTAATCGGTCAGGGTCCCAGAATCAAGTAATTCAAGATGGTTTATGTAGAAAGGGACCATTTCCAAAGGACTGGGTGTGAGGGAATCAGAGACAGTTCATAACTTTGGTGCTAGTAGCAGCTAAGCTGATTACCAGAACCTAGAAGGCAAAAGTTGTGTTAAAGGTAACTTTGAGGGGAGCAATGACCTTTGGTAAAGGGACAGAGTCAGCCTCAGATCAAAACAGGGAATGAGCCGGTGCAATAAATATCCTGACTTCATTCTCTTTGCCAGTGAACCCTCTTGACTGTGAAGTTGGAGGACCCAGGAACCCATTGATAAGGTTCATACCAGTTTAGTTTGCCAGGGCAGAGTCATGGTAGAAAAAGGCGTTAAGTGGGTATAGAGTGGCAAAAGAAAATATCCAGTATTAGAATGATGCAGGCTGGGCAGCCTTACTAGGGATTGGTCCTAGAGCATCTCCAGCCTGGAATAACACACCTAGTAAGTGTCCACGATAAGAGAGCAATAACTGGACTATTAATTTTTTTTAATGTGTAGCACAGACCTTTTTTCATTAGTTGTGTATTTAAAATTTTAATCACGAGTGAAAGAAGACCTTTTGTAAAACTGTTCAACTGGTTTCATAGCTGTTACAGCTGAACACCTCACTAAACATGTAAGAAGGAAACTTCAGAAGTCTTTGAGTAAACTTTTCCAATGTTGTATGTGATTCAGCAATGGTCTGCAGGCAGAATATAATGGTATATGAGTCATATGATCTAAAAGTACAAAAAACACAACATGACTTTTCATCAGCAACATTTCCCTAAAATTTGGTTCCAAGGAGGGAGATATAAGACATTTTCCCAGCACTTCAGACAACAGAAGGACATTTTCCAGATCCTGTATGTTTATGTACTTTAATTTCAAACCAAGTTGTAAAAAACTTACCATCTCGATTTTTTTTTACATTGTTTTTGATGAAAAATTTTTTGCCAGTTACCATTGATATGAAAAATGTATTTTAGACTTTTGCTGAGAAATACTTAGATATACAAGATGATATTATATATGGCTTTTGTATATTCTCAATGAAAGCTAGGACAGTCCTGTGAAAAGTTTCTTTTAAAAAATGGTCATACGTGATGCTAAGAATGAATCATCTGGGGGCACCTGGATGGCTCAGTCGATTAAGTGTCTGACTCTTGATCTCAGCTAAAGTCTTAGGGTTGTGAGTTCAAGCCCCACATTGGGTTCCATGCTGGGCATGGAGCCTACTTAAAACTAAACCATCTGAAGTGTGTGGCATGGATGACCTAGGCATCTTGCTGAGTAAGTAAGCTGGGCATGGGGTCAGGGAGGAGTGCACAGAAACACAAATATCCTATAGCTCCACTTGTATGAGGAATCTAGGGTGGGGTGGACAAATTCATAGAGATGGAAAGTAGAGAGGTTGCTGGGGGTTGGGAGGGAGGGTGGAATGTGGAGTTACTGCTTAGTGGATGCAGGGTTTCTGTTTGGGGTAAGTCAAAGGGCCTGAAATTGTGCAGCACTGTGGGTTTGCTTGGTACAGTGAATGGTTTAATGTAAGATTTAGAACCCTTGTGGACTATTGGTAATGTAAAAACTGTAGTCACTATAGAAAACATAGAGCATTTCCTCAAAAAATTCAAAATATAATTACTGTATGACCCATCAATTCCCGTTCTGGGTATATACCTGAAAGAAGTGAAAAGTAAGAAGAGATACTTGGACACCAGTGTTCATAGCAACATTTGTCACGATAACTAAAAGGTAGAAGCAATCCAAATGCCCCTTGGCAGATGAATGGATAAACAAAGTGTGGTATACACCTATAATGGTATATATTACTCAGCCTTAAAAATTAGGGAGGAATTATGACACATGCTATATACAAATGGTTGAACTTCGAGGACATTATGCTAATATGAAACAAGCCTGTCATAGACAAATACTGTATGATTCCATTTATATGAGGTACTTAGAATAGTCAAAATCATAGAAACAAAGTAGAATGGTGGTTGCTAGAAGCTGGTAGGGAGAATGGAAAGTTGTTTAATGGGTATAGAATTTGGAAAAAAATAGTTAAAATAATAAATTCTGTGTTTTACAATTAAAAATTAATCCTCTGAAATTTTTCTTTAGATGACTTAAATACAGGAACACTCACCAATGCAGAATCATGCTGTGGAACAGTAATAGAGAGGGAAATTCTAAATTGTTCATCTCCTGAGATTCCTGCAGAATTTAATGAACAGTTTAACACTAAGAAAGACAAAGAGGAACTTATAATAAATCACGTTAAAGGAGTCAACTTAGAAAAAGAAAACAGTTGGCATAATGATCAGTGTAATGAGTTTGCAAGGACAGAGAAAACACCTATGAAGAAATGTCCTAAAAGACCTGATTGGAATATAAATAAGCCACTCAAAAGGTATATTCCAGCATCAGAAAAGTACCCTAAACAGCTTCAAAAGCAGAGAGAAGAAAAAAAAGTAAGAAGGCAGATGGAACTGCTTAATTTGGTAGAAAGAAATAATCCTGGACATCTCTCTCAAAATAGAGGCACTTCACCAGTTCTTCCTTCATCTCAAGAAACTGAGCCAAGGTTCAGGTGGCATCTAATCAAAAAGGTAAAACTTTACTGTCTTAAAAATATTTTAAAGTATGTATTGGTGTTTTTAGATTGAAAACAGTTCCCCACGTGGTTATTTTGACGAGGCTGTTCAAGAGTTTAAGAAATATGCTTTAGTTTATACCAGGGGTTGTCAAACGGCCTGTGGGCAAATCCATCATGCTGCTGCTTTTGTAAATCAAGTTTTATAGGAACACAGCCATGCTCATTCTTTTATGAACTGTGTCTGGTTTGGAGTAGCTGGAAGAGACCACCACATGGCCCACAAAGCCAAAAGTGTTTACTATCTGGTCCTGTACAGAAAAACTGGACACTTATACCCTATATAGATTAATGCTCTTCATTGTTCAAATAGCCATTCAAAACTCATTTGTAGTTAATATAGACAGAGGATAATTTTACAAGGTCAGGAATTACTGCATTGGTTCCGTGACTGGAAAAGTAGAAAATCTTTCTTTCTCCAGTTTTCAAAAATATTTGTGGGGACATATGGCAGTACTGTTACTCCTGTCTGCATTTATCTACCCTTCAGGAAGAAGAGCCTCTGAAAATTAATTCTTTCGGCAAGGAAAGGTACGTTATGGATTGGATTGATTCCATAGCTACTTAGTGCTGTGTGGGACAAAGGAAGTACAAATATTTGCTCAGAATATAGGTAAGATCAAAGCACGTATATATATATATGTAGTCAGTAACAGGAAAGTGTAGGGACTTAGAGGTGGGAAATAGAGGTTTAAGGGAAATGTGGCTGACATTTTACCTGAAATTTGAAGGCCCAATTTGGACTGGGCCTAAGCATGTAGGTAGGAATATAGGTGAGGTATTGTCTGCAAACTTAGCTAAAATAGTTTTGACTTGGGGCACCTGGCTCGCTCAGTCAGTTAAGTGACCGACTCTTGGTTTCATGAGGTCATGGTCATGATCTCGGGGTCATGGGATCGAGCCCCACGTCAGGCTCTGTGCTTAGCGCCAAGTCTGCTTGGGACTCTCCCCACCAAATAAATCTTTAAAAAAAAAAGTTTTGACTTTCCAGTGATGTCAACAGTGGAATAGCCTTTCTGCTTGGATTGAGGAGGTTATGAAGAAATGACTAGTAGGGATACTAGTTCATTTAGCCAGATTTAGATGGTTAGGAATTTTATTCTGTGCCTTTGTGCATGAACCAGGTGGTTTAGAGTTGTGTAGCAATGTGGCTCTAACAAGAAGTTTGGTTCGCATGGTAAGTAGATTATTGTGAATTATCTAAGGACAAGAAACATTGGGCTTAAATCAGCCCAGCTAGTGTTGATCCTCACTTTTCCTCTATACTGTATATATCCTTGCCAAGTAAAGTCATCCTATTTTGTTGCCATTTTAGGAAAAGTGTCATAGAACTCACTTCTATTCCTAGTGTTCCTTAAGGTGTTACATTGTAGACTAAATTGAAATGTGATTAAAGAGTAGATATGCTTAATTTAAAATACATAATTTTGCATTAAAGCTTCTTAGTCCTTAATTGTGCTTTTTTGAAAAAAACAGGTCTCAGTCACCACCACCAGTTCCAGTGGTGAAAAACAGAACACAACAAACTCAGACACTAAAAAACAGTAATTATGAAAGAGAGAATCTGTTCTTAGAAGATAGTCAAACAGAAACATCACCTGGTCTTTCTGAACCATCTCATTTTATCCCCTATGTCCGAACCAATGAGATTTATTACCTTGATCCAGATGCACCTCTGTCTAGGCCTTTAACCCAGGATCTTCAGTACCAAACTCCACATGGTAAGTAAACAGAAGTGTCCCTTTCCCCCAACACTAAATTCAGAATCCAAACTAATATTCTTGCCCTTGGTCAGGAGGGGTAGAATTTCTCTTTTGGGGTCCGTTAGTAAATTTATTTATTTATTTATTTATTTTTTTTTTTTAAAGATTTTATTTATTTATTCATTAGAGACAGAGAGAGAGAAGCAGAGGGAGAAGCAGGCTCCCAAGGAGCAGGGAGCCCGATGTGGGACTCGATCCCAGGACCCTGAGATCATGACCTGAGCCGAAGGCAGACGCTTAACCATCTGAGCCACCCAGGCGCCCAGTAAATTTTTTTTTTTAAAGATTTTATTTATTTGACAGAGCGAGAGCAGGAACACAAGCAGGGGGAGTGGGAGAGGGAGAACAGGCTTCCCGCTGAGCAGGGAGCCCGATGCGGGGCTCGATCCCAGGACCCTGGGACCATGACCTGAGCCAAAGGCAGACACTTTACTAAATTTTTAATTTTAGAGATTGTATTTGACTTACACCACTTTCTTCTGTCTTCAGACTGTGACCAAGAACACCGGCAGCTATTTGATTCTGATGTCAGGGACCCACTTCTTAATCCTAACTTGGTGAAAAACAGGGATCGACAGCAAGCAATCCTTAAGGGACTATCGGAACTGAGACAGGTAGGAGCTTTTTCATTCTGTGTATGGCTAACGGAGGGCTATATATTGGAAGGGCTAATTTACTTTAAAGGCCTAATTGAACACATCCCAGTTAAAAAAATTCACTTGTATATTAATCTTAAAAGTTCTTTCCTTCAATTTGATTCACATTGCCATCTTAAATACTCCAGTATGAAATCATGAGACAGCTGTAATATTAAGACAATTTTATTTAATGAAAAACATACATTTGAAAGGGTAAACATGAAATAAACCCTAAAACCCAAGACAGAAAATACAAAATTATGCTTTAATAAATTCTTAGTAATGCAGTTCACGTTTTTTTTTTTAATTGAATGTGTTGGCAGTGTTCAGAACAGAATATTGATGCAAGTCCCAAAGAATAATAAATAAAATTTGGTGTGAAAGTATACACATAACGTCTTACCCATCAGACTACATCTTCTCCTCCCAGATCAGTTATTGTCACTTCTCATTAGCTTGCTCAGGCAAAAATAAAATCTAGTAACACATTCAATATTTAAGGCTATAACCTTTATCAGCTGGCCTTTAAATACCTATCTTAGGAAAAATAAACTGCCACTTAGGAGTGCCCTTTTTCATGTCCAGTCATTTACATATGCCTCTTGCATTTCAAATTGTCGATTCAAGTGTTGCTTACCCAATTTGTTCACATAGAGCTAGAAAATCACAGTAACAGAATTATATAGAAAGTATCCTTTAGTTCTTTAAATGCTAGCTTTGGTTACATAGAGATTATGTAACAAGCAGTAATATTTCCAATTTTCCTTTAAAGTGACAAGGCACTTTTTTAAATAGAGGTAAAAGTTGTGAGGTCAAGAGGCAGGAATATATACCATGTATATATAGTAGCCACATCTTACTTCAGCAGGGCCTTGTCTAAGCCACTACGGTTAGTGCAGTCAAGATAAACACTGGATGTTATTTAAGGGAGACTCCTTCAGTGTGTCTCATTACCATTTTAAGAGCCTTTAGGGGATTTCAGCCCCATAGTTATGGAGACTTGGAAGAGTCATCCTTATTGGTTTTTATACTAAAAACATAATCTTACACGTATGTAATAGCTACACAATATCCAAGTGAGAAAGTCTGATGTAGGTCTTTTGAGTGGTTAAAATTCAACGTGACAAAGATAAAGCTATGGCCAAGTAACTGAACTGATTGATTGATTACAGGTTTTCAAAGTAAAGTAAATGTAATTCTGGATTAGCAGGACTGAAATGTAAAATAGGAATAATTTGCAAGTCTGCTGCACACCTTCCTAACATATCAATGTGATTTCAGGGCCTTCTCCAGAAGCAAAGGGAGTTGGAAACTAATCTCATGCCTTTAGCTGCAAATCAAGAAGAGAATTTTAATTCTTCGTTTTAAATGTAGAATATCAAATCCTTCACATTTGTTGCTTCTGAATTATAAAATGTGTTCATTGCATAACTGTATTTTCCAAATAACCTGATTTATTTTAAAAATGCTTATTTAAAACTTGTACATTATGTAGTACAACGCTGTGTATATATGTTTTTTTACAATAAAACAGACATTTTTGTAAAGGTTAGTAAAAAAACATTTTCTGCTCTATCACAATCTAGGTATTTAAACACTTTCTACTTACCTTAAGACAGGTTTCTGACCTGTTCACAGACCACGTTCTTCTACACTTACGTAGCTTATTACTGAAATACCACTTAGGTATTTGTTCTATAAAAAGATTTAAGAGGTTAGAACTCTTCCAAGTTCTTCTGAGGGGCCAAAGGAAGGTCTGACTTAACACATCTCAACTTTAAAATAGCTCAGTATTTCTTTTCTATAATTCCTGTTTTTAGGACTTTACAAAAACATTTTACAAGTTTGCATTTCTAATGCAGTTATTTATTAGCAATAGATACGGTTTTAAAATTGACCATATACTTTACTTTATCTGTGAATTGTTATTTTTAGTAAAGCACTTAAGTTTTCACCACCTCAAAAATATACTTACATTTTTCTAAGACTACGAATTCAAAAATCTATAGCAAAGTTGTTCCAGATTTGTTCAGTGCCTTTAATATAACAGAAGCCCATCTTTTGGAAATACGAAATTACATTTGGTTAAGTCAAGGACCATACTAAGCATTGAAAATTGTAATGATCAAATACCTCAAATAAAAGGTTGACCCCAAATTTTACCAACAGGCAATTTTTACATGGCTAAGCCTAAAGATAAAAATAATGCTGCCTGGCATTAAGTCCTAAGTCTTATGTTACATAGTTTATCATCTAAACTGAAACTGCATTCATTGTTAGATAAATCTTGAGGTATTGAGCCAAAATCCTTTATATCTATTGACATCACTGGCTTATACCTGTATTAACACTATACAAAAGCTTAACAATAGTCGATTGGTATGTCACTTCGCAAAAGTAGTTGGTATCATCTGACCGGGGTGGGGGGGGGGGGGGAGAAAAAGAAAAGCCATTGTTCACTATCCTTTTGCAAATTATCTAATTTTATATATAAAACAGGCTTCAATTTGAAGCCCAAGTACAGTTAACATATATATGTAAAACTTAAAAAGTGCCAACATGAGATAATTCAAGTACAATATATGTTAAAAATATATATTTATTTCAATTTTCAGATGCTTCAACTGTTACAGGCCATCATGATTTAAATAAGAGGAAAAAAAACATTGAGGAAGGACAAGAAACGTTTTGTTTAGAGAATGAAATATAAATTGTTAATTATAACAGAAAAAGTTCGTAACAACCTATTTCAAAAAAAAAAAAGTTACTGTAATTATTTCTCTTTTGAAAAGGGCCTGGAAGAATCACTTTTCCCCCAACTTAATGGAGATGGAGATTTAGCTCTATCCAAGCTTTGAGTGTAAGCAGATAAAAAGTAATTTTCACTTTCTTGAGACTGACTTGATGAAAGGGCATATGGTGTCCCCAAAAATGTCTGATGAGTGAGAACATTAAAATGACTAAACTGATGGGACATATTTAATTGACTGTGATAAACCTGAAAGTTGCTATATGAATCTTGTTCAGTTGCACTGCTGTTCTCTCCTTCAGAGCATACTATAGCAACAGAAGCGCTCTCTTCAGAATCAATTTGATAAGTCTTATCTTCTAATAAACCTTTTTGCACGTCAAGAGACGATTGCAACTCAATTTGAATATTCTTATTTTGATCTGTTCCACGTGATCCTTTGGTCTCTTTCGCCAATATTTCTGAATGAAAATTGCTGCATACTTCTATTTGTGAGATTTCATCCCCTGAATCCAGAGACATATCCTCTTCATCCTTTTCATCGTTTTCTAAAAGAGCTACATTTAAAAAACAAAAAGTCCTCCTCTATTGAAATACACAATTTGTTTAAGTTTTAAAATTATACACTACTCACACAATATAATGCGTCAGGGTCTGCAAGTCCACAATCCCTTAAAGCTTGGTCTTCTGCCACAAGTTCACTTAGTCACAACACTCACACTAGGTGTGAATGTCCAGATAATCCGATGCTAAAAGCTTCTGCGAAATGTGTTCACGTTTAATGTTGGGAAATCCCAACTCCCAGCTCCAAAGGGGTTAATGTCAAAACAGCATCTAAAGTTACACGGTAATTCAGTATTTGACAAGACAAATAAAAAATAAAAATTTTGACATCTAGCTTCATTGGATTACGACTAAACTGGTTAGTTCTAGCAAATGTTTGATCATCTCTGCTTTTCATCAAAAACAAAGTACGTACATCTTTCATTTAACATAAAACCTGGAACCAAAGCAGAGGCCATCTCACAAAGCACTAAAGCTATGGGTATATCCCTACTACCCTGCACTTAAATTGCTGTATACATCTGGGGAGAGTCTGTAGCCCAATACTAAATTCCCCATTACCTGGTGTCCTCCTTTTTAAAAACAGAACCCCTTTGCTGACAACAGCAGCCGATAAAGTTTATATACCCTCAAAAAGAAAATGCCTACCCTGGTAGCATACTTAACAGTTTGTACTGACTACAGTATAATAAATGAGCAAATTTTGTATATGCTAAGTATAAGAACAGTTAAGTGCCTTGAAACACTTCCCCTGAAGCTGTTTACACGGAGGGCGAGTAGTTTCAAAGCAGGCATTTTGTTCTACGAAAACGACACAAAACCACTCCTCTTTTTCTGTCTGCCTTAAAGAAAAGTAAAACTACTGAAAAGTTACCTGACTGCGACTCAAGATTCTCATTAGCACCAAGCAGTGGAAGGTTTTCTTCTGTGATTGAGTTGTGATAGCCCACAAGATTTTTAAAGTTTTGCATAAAGTCTTCAGTAGTCGCAACCACTATTCCATTATCTGTATAACTGGAAAGCATCTTGATGTTCTTTTCTAAATAAAAATAAAAAGGTTCGAGTATAAAATGTGAAAACCTACATGGAGAGACAGGATGATGCCAGCCCCCACCCCCATGAAAGTGCTTAACACCCACTAACAGCAACAAAACGCTTCCATCCACATTCCTACATTCATAATAGAAAGCTTAAGGCGGCACTCTTTACCTGTTAGAAAGACTATGTGTCGTTGCTGTATGTTCTGAGCCTGAAGTCTGATAAGGCAATCCAATTCTGGAGCATTTCGAGTTTGTGAATCACAATTGTGGTATGACAAAATTTCAACCAGATGTTTCTTCTGATAGACATTCAGAAGTGTCAACAGACTTAGAGCTTTGGCATTCAATCTGTGGAAGTAAGTAGTTCAATATCTGGACCTGCATTTCTAAAATTTAGTATGGACGTTTTTGCTTCAAATTAAAACCATAATTTCTCAATTGAGGCAACCAAAGACAATTGCACTGCTTTAGTTCACTGCCTGATGGACGGGTGCTTCCTAGGAGAGAGAGGGGAGCAGGAATTGTGCAACCCACATTTAAGTCCAGGGGCTTTTTATGGGTGCAAAGCCTGAGAGCCAGCCATTCAGCTTTAGACTAAAATCTCACTGTACTTACTAAACACTTCCCCCTTTAGCTTTACTAACTCAGAATGTGAACAAAGGGCACAGGACAAAAAGAAATCTTTCCTTCAGAAAAATACATGGCTCGAAGCTATTTCTACACCTCCAAGCACAAGGCAACAAGTGGTAGAAATTACTATTGTCAGGAAGATAAGGGTATTAACTTTGCACCAAAGTCACACCTTCGGGCCTCATTATTATCTGATTACTGTTATCTGTTACACAAAGGTAAAAGCTTTTCCAATGCCTATTTTCACATAATTTGAAGATAAAACAAGTTTTTTAAAGTGAATTACTACAAAGAGTTAAATACTTTTCAATTATTTAAACCTGAATTTCCCTAAGTGTCTTCCACAGAATTAGAAGGTGTTAGGTATTAGAAGAAAAAATGTTTTTCCACCCAAGTTTCAAAAATGCTAGCTGACAAAATGTAAAACAGAATTCTTAACTAGAGAGTCTCTCAGATCCTTAAATATGTAAATACACTACATGGACTCTAGTAGTAAGACAGACTATCCAAAATTCATCTTATTATAGAATCATTTGTGGGGCCTCTCAAGTGGACTAGTAATCCAAGGATCACTGGGCATTTTGGAAATCAACTACTTACATAAATGAATGTCCTAATCACAAATCCCCTTATCATGTTGTGATTAATGTCTCAGTATGTGTGTAAATAGATTAGCTTGCCTAAGGTATAGTCCTTAACTGGAAGAGAGCCTGATCTAGTTGGCATATATAGTTTGGTAAAAAAATAGAGTGCTGACTATTCCGTTTTGACGATTATTCTAAACCCTCAAGTGGCAAAGATTAAACCAATTTTACCTATATACCTAACTAGAACTTCAACTTTAGCGCTTCTACCTAAATAAGAATACTATTTCCAAATAGGCTAGAATAATAACTACATTCCCCCTTATGACTGGCTAAGGAAATCTGTGAAAACTGAGCAACATCCACAATCTATAAACACAGAAAAAGAGAGAAAGAAATTTTATGAACCCAATGTTGACATCAACAACCATTATATAGTTATTTTTCAAATCTTACCTGCCCAATTCCTTTAGTTTTTTCTGAAATTTACAGTGGACTTTCCATTGCCATTTTCCTTCCGGAGTACTGAGTTCTTCGAGGAATGTCAAAAAATTTTTAAGGTTCTCTGTTAGAGATAATGAAGTTCATTTTAAAATTCAATATATAACAGTCACTCAACAAATGAATTATGGAAGAAATGTTTGTTGATACTATATAGGGAATATCTACTTTCCTTTGCAGTATTTTCCCTTCGAAGGGAGACAGATATACTCTTAGATTTAAGAACATCTACATAACAAAAAAAGAGAACATGCTGACAACAGTAACAAAGCAGAAGGAATCCAAGTGCAATAGGTGCAGAGAGACTTGCTTTACATCAGATTTAGAGGACATTATTTGCAGTGACTAAGAGACAAAGAAATTTGAAGTAATAAAAAGAAAATGATGGAAATGTACTCATCCATTCGGCCAGAGAGAACAATACATTTAAAAAGCATGAGTCGTTAATGAGAAGAAAAAAACCTAGAAAGGACAAAAGAAGTTTGTGCTCCAAATAAAGCATAAATCTTACCAATTGTGATAACTTCTGGATTTAGAATGGATTCATCAGACACAATAAAACCGCCAGATACAAATAATTCATTATATGTATGATTTTTAACATCATCCAGACTATCAACACCAGCAAAACTAACGCAAGACAGCTTCTTTAAAGTCACCAAGCCAGGTACCTATTTAAATCCCAAAACAAAAACAGAAATAAGGATAGGTAAGAGAATGAAATGGTAAGACTCAGGTGTGAAGTAACCTACAAGAAAAGTCTAGCAAAATACAAAAATATTCCCAACATGTCCAAAGACATAAACCAACATTTCTGTACTGGGTACATACCATGAACAGAACACTCTGACGAAAAGGCACAAGAGACCTGGCAATAGAATGATAAAGGCCAACCTGTCCGGCCCTGTGAGTGCAGTCAGAATTCAGAGGAGGGCAAGAGCCCATGCAGTCAGGAGAGCCTTCAAAGGACAGCAGGACTTGAGACAGGTTTCTAAGACTGGATGGGGTACCTCCAAATGCAACGGAAAGGGGAAATGGTTTGGCAAAGAGGGGGTACAAACAGGTTTTACCTGGGACATACAAATGAAGATGACAACAACACAGAGAGAGTCAACAGACCCACTGACATTCAAGGAGTTAAGAGTCTTGATGAGTGACAGGGAGGGTCTGTCACGTGCCGCAATTTAAAATTTTGCAGAGGTACAAACTTGATCACAAGCTGATTCACAGATTGTTTAGGTCTCAAGCCCTAAATCTCCCAAACTTGAAGTTTTATCTCTTTTAGACCTTATAAGGATATTTTAAAAACAAACAGCTTTAGCCTCAAAGACAGTAAGATTTTAAAATGAGGGAGTTTTTATAACCAAAATAATAGTGAATTTGACTTTAGTCTACCTTGTGAATGAAACCTGCAATGTCTTCATTCTGAATAATAATCAATAGTTTATCTAATTTTGATCTTCTTTCCAAAAACTGTTCTGGATGACATTCTGTATTGCCTAATTTGATAAGATATTCCTGTTAAAGAGAAAAACTAAATCAACATTAAAAGGCCTTTTTTGCAAATATCCACCTAACACCAGAAATGCAATATAAACTGGTAAGTAGTCATTCAGTAATGATCACTAATAATGATGACCTTACACTATGGACCTTAGAGATCATCAGGTCCACTCTTCTTATAGAAAAATCTATAGCTCGGAGCTTAAATGGCCATGGTCACAATGTCACAATGCTATGCAATCGAAGCGAAGTAAATGCCAGTGGTGGGTAACAAAAGAACCATAAGAACAATGAATTAGCCCAGGTTCTTAACCCAGTTCCATTATTTATTCTGGGCAACCCAGAGCCCAATCATTAACGACTCCCTCATCTCATTTCCTCTCCTTTCAAGGGAAGCCTTTGGTTATTTGCAGCAAGGTTACTGGTATAGTACTCCTTCCCTTACAAAGCACTTTTCTGACTACTGGACTCATTTAATTCACAACAATTCCAAAGTCATTCATACAGAGCTTCAGTATGGACCATGGCATTCACATACTATTTAGCCATGTCTGTCAAGTTCACACCTTCAAATAAAATAGACCCTCCCATCTAATACCTCCCTCCATGTTGGTGACATGGTACTATCAAAGGACACATGGTGGTAGTGCAGGCAGTTTCCGTTGCTCTTTGCTTGCTGGTGGAATCCTGAAGTCTGAGGTAAAATGCAGGTTTCCAGAGGTCATATTCCTCATGTCACAGATATAGGAGATTAATTTTCTCAAGGTTGGCAAGGCTGGTTAGACAGCCATTAAATCTAAACCCAGCTTCCCTCACAACCAGTCTGCTGCTCTATCAAGAACAGTCAACAAGCATCACCCCAAAGAGGATGTTTCTGTGTAGTCCCGAACTAAAGCAGCATCTTCTACATTATTAGATTTTGCTCTAACCTCTAAAGCTTCAGGGCAGATCTCAGAACAGCTTACAGACAGGTAATGAGAAGATAAATTATAGGCCAGCTTGTAATTTTTGGTCTTTTTACATTAAGAAGCTTTAACTGCAAATTCATTTTAAGACCCCTGAACTCTTATAATAATAAATCCACTGGACTCCAGAATTATTCAGGAAGCTTAAAATTTTTTTGATAGTATTTTTATTCTATTTTAACATTTTTGCTGGATAAATTTTCCAGTGGAGGTTGATTAAAAACTAAAGTTCTGATCTGACCTCCTATCAGATTTGAAAAACACACAGCATCCTTCTCTTCTACATGAGTAATAAAAATAGGATTTATTCTATGCTAGAATGAATTAAATGCACCAGAAGTCAATACATTTTCTGTGAGTGTGATACAATTAGTTTACAAAATGTGGTGGGGAAGGTGTGATAAATGCTGAGCACACTGTGAACTGTATCCACTCTATTCTCTCATCGAGACAGGCAGCTATTGCCCCCACAAGTACTGTGCTTGAACCTGTTGCTGGGAGTGGAAAAAGTTAAGAAGCTCTACATTCAATGACAGTGGGCAAAAATGCAACCAAGAAACTCCTACTAAGTCTGGTTTCATCTTCCCAAGAAATCACAGGGATTTAGTAGTAGAAAAGGCACACTGAGCACTCTTCCTCCTCCATTTCCATGTTCTTCATGTTCTCATGGGCATGCTACATGAAACATGCTGGCATCAAAGAGATTCCCAAACTGACAAAAGCTCAGAACATCTCAGCAGCAGAGTTTCTGGGCCACTCTCGGCTACAAGGCACTTATTTATAGTACCTTCTGCTTCCTCTAACAAAACAAGCAGAAATCCGTCATGGTAAGTTAATTCCATAATGGGAGCAGGCATTTATTTTAAAACCTATGCCATTCCCTGAAGGGATTAAAATCCTAGAGTTTAGTAAATACTACTTGTTATTATTAAAACACTGATACAACTGTTCTTGTATGTCATAATTTACCTATTGTTACAAATTTTATAGATCTATGTCTGTATCTACACACACACACAAATACATGCATGTATTTTTAAAAATCAAATACTTGAAACACTAGTCTTACTCCGTAGCTTCAGTAGAAAAAAAATATACCTTGCAGTGAGGAATCTTTCATGATTGGGGAGTCTTTCAGGATCATCATGTTTTTTGATCAAAAAGGCTGTAGGGAACCCTGACATGACCAGGGTATCAAGAAATGCCAAAAGATTATATATATCATTAGGTCATCCCTGGACAGTTTTTTCTATTTGACTGATAAAAACCCCCGTAAGAAGTAAACACTGACAGCTTCTTCTACCTCTGTATCTTTCCCATTAAAAACCCAAGTAAGAAACATTTAAAATCTTTGAAATCAACAGTTTAAAGGTATTTGCAGTGTACATACAAATGGTCTTTAAAATCACTGATAAAACAAGATTCTAAATTCTGAGATACTTAGATCAGAGGTTCTACATTTAATTGAACTTACTAGTCTTATTCCACTCTGTATCAAATTATGAAAACATATGGTCAACATTTAAAAACAAAAAAACCCTCCATTTAACAGAGATCAGACCCAACAAGACAAGTTTATATAGCATTACTATTATTAATACCTTCTCATTTAGTTACCTTTATTTCTTTACAGAGCACACTCTCTTCTTCTTCATGAATATAAAATTTCACAGTATTTTTCTGGACATCTTTCATGATTTTAACCAAACTGTTAAATACTTCAGGTTCTAACTGGCTTATAAAATTTGAAAGAGCTGGTTGGGCAGAAATGTTTACATCACTGGGCGATTTTGTTGTTTCTTTTTCTGCCGGTTCCCGGGCAGTATCACCAGGTACAGTATGATCAGAAGTCACCATCAGCTCTGTAGCATGGTGCGGCTGGTTCACTTCTACTTCGGTTAAACCCAAAGTTGAAGAGGAATGCTGCTCATTGGAGTTGTTGTCTTTCAAAGTATCACTACAAAGTGGCTCAAGGAGCTGTTTACTGTTGAAGTCACTTGAGGAAACTGGTAGGACAGCCTTTCCCAGAGGATTCAATGCTATCTTACTACCAGAATCATTAGGACTGACTGGTGGCAAATTCCTACCCTTGGCCGATGCTTTGATAATAATAGTATTTAGTTTCTCATGCAAGCCATCTACAAACTCCTGTACACCAGCTTTGGAAGTCTTAGAATATATGAACTCAGAAAGCCGTTTCATCTTCTCTTGTGTTGAAAAAACAGGTGTGGAAATTCTACTGACATATGAAACATTCTTTTGCTTCAAAATCTCTTCTATCTTCCTAGAAAAGAGATTGTACTCTCCTAACACTGTCCTCTCTGTGGTCTCACTCATTGTGGGCGGCTCTGCTGCTGGCACACACTGCTCCTCCACTGTCACCACCTGACCTGTCACCACGTCATCCTCAGTGGTGCCCTTCAGTGTGTCTGTAAATGGAGAGGATTGAAACTGGTAATCAGAACCTCGCTGTCTACTTATTACCCGGGGGTCGTTAGGAAAGGCCTCCTGTGGTGGCAGACACACCAGTTGTTCTTCTGGTGATTTCATACCTATATAGGAAGAGTTCATTATTATAAGAGCAATCCAAAAAAATAACATCTGAAAACACAAACTCGTAAATAGGAATGTCAGATCAAAGTATGTATTCAGAACTAATTACGCACTGGAAAGTAGAATAAAAATCTCAAATGATGGTATGAACCCCATTTTCTATGTAGCCTACTTATGGCTGGTCTTGGGATTTCAGTAGCTAGAGTAACAAGTTTGGATGTTACTTTCTTTGATTCCTTTTGAAGTGTTCGAACATGTGCCAATTTGGCATCCATATAAATTAAGTTTGCTTATTTCTGCTTCCCAGATAGATCTATCGGGGGGAAAAAAGGTTCAATAATATGGAAGAGAACATATTTCATATCTGCATTAACAGTAACACTCTTGAGATGAAGAGGTCATTCAGCTACCTGATGTTAATGGAACCAAACTGACTTTTGACAACAAGCTCAATCCATAGATTGTACTTTTTTCCCAGAAATTCTAAATTTAAACACAATGTTTTTAAAACTACATTTCAAAACAGATACCCTAAGTCCCTTTTTAAGAGACAAGGGGAAAATATGTTTAACGGCAATTTATAGTACTATTTTAGGAAAAGAAAAAAAATTCGTGCTCTTTGCCTAGATGATATTATACAATTTTATTTTAATTAATTTTCCTTAGATCTTAGCCAATATTTCCTAACAAATTGCTGTTGTAGTCTATGAAATGGTACCTCTACATCAGGAAGTTGCAGGTACAAGTATAGTTTTCAAAACTATAGTACTTTAAAGATACAGTGAATTCCCTGTTCAAGTTTGCAGTCAGGTGTGGCAACATACCCTCTCCACACAAATTCAGTTTTGGTTTTCCTCACACACTTTTCTAAAGCTCTTAACAGCCTCAGCAGCAGTCAGCTTGTGACATTTCTCCACCAACCCTGGTAGTTACCATGAACCACTCTACCCATTAACTACTACAAAGGCACCTGCTGGCGAGTAAGAAGACCACAACAGGTCTGTAGGTGGAAGAAGAGTAGGGGAGCAAAATATCCAATGTACCAAGGTAAGAATTAAAACTGTATGAAACTGATAAACCAGAAATTCAAGTTCCATAAAATAACTGCAGAATACAGAACATCCTTCTTAAATCTGCAACATGGAGTTTAGTGCACACATAAAATGTCTGGAAGGATACATAAGAAATTTGTGACAGAGGCTGATCCATGCAATGAAACTAAATGTCTGAGATAGGGCTGCAATACTTTTTGAAGTATTTTACATTTTGAAATATTTTTGTACTTCTTATGTACCATATCAAATGTCTGATTTATTTAAATAAAAACATTTTAAATTATACCTTGTAAAACAAACGGGTTGGGAAATACCACCTATAATTTTTAAACTTCCAATTATGTATTATTTCAAATGAAATACCTGCTCCCAAGATGTATAGCTGTAGTTCAGACCAATAAGTTTACACCTGAAGGGCTATGGATAAAGCTGAATGAAGCTTAAATCTATGTAGGGAATTTTCCATATTAAAAAAGTCTATAAACAAATCCCTTTTAAAAATGCAAATTACCATCACCTAATTCTACTGTCACAAATTTCCCCTATAAGATTCTAATCACTAAAATTGACAACTTTATTTTAAAAAAATGTCTTCATCGGTAAATGATTTAAAGGAAACACATGTCAATATCAATAATGCATGTTTTCTACTGATTGTCATTCAAGCATTGCAGTACTTTGACTTTGAAAGGGGAATAGTGAGTTCTCTAAAGGCAGCATCATTCACGTATTTACATTTTCAATCACAAAATATAAAGAGGGTATGACAAATAAGAGAGGACTGCACATGCCAATGGCACAAACTGAAGCATAAACAAGATACCTGGCTGCTTTTTTTTTTTAAGATTTTATTTATTTATTTGACAGAGAGAGAGAGATAGCGAGAGCAGGAACACAAGCAGGGGGAGTGGGAGAGGGAGAAGCAGGCTTCCCGTGTAGCAGGGAGCCCGATGTGGGACTCGATCCCAGGACTCTGGGATCATGACCTGAGCTGAAGGCAGGCGATTAATGACTGAGCCACCCAGGCGCCTGATACCTGGCTGCTTCTAATGAGAAAGAATTACTGACAGATATAAAATAGGTGAATCCCAGACATAATGTTGAGTGAAAGAGCCAAAAACAAAACAAGACATGTGTAGGTTCCATTTACCTTAAATTTAAGAACAGGTAAAACTAATCTATGGTAAAAGAACTTAGATTAGTGGTTACTGTTGGGCCAGGGAGAGTACTGACTGGAAGGATACAAAAGAAAACCTGGGGGTGTTGGAAATGTCCTACATCTTGATTTGGGTAGTGGTAACATAAGTCTATACACATGTAAAAATCCACTGAGCTGTGTACTAAAGATTAATGCACTTTCCTGTATGTCATATATTTGTTCCTATTTTGGTTTTTTTGGTCATTTTTCCTAGGAGGAGACAAAAGATTTTCTTAAAATCATTGTCTTTAATTCCACAGAGAGGAAAACCATAAAGATCTACTAAAATTAAGCCACTTAGCTTTCCTTCCAAATTAAGAAAAAAAACCCACTACCACTTAAGATTTCTGAAAGAGTAAGATATAAAGAAATGGAAACAAACAAGAAAGGCCCACCACCACACTCTAAGCAAGAAAACAATGCCTATGACCATCTGCAGAGATGCTGAATGGACTGAATTCAGACAAAAGAAAAGGTCTTCTAAGAACCAACAGCAATTAGCTAATCAGCAACATCTGTAACTGTTTCTGGAATCCCAGAGTTTCCTAATCTCTTATTTACAACACTACCTTATTTAAATAATCAGAAAAAGAACTGGGTCAAAAAACTCAAGATTAGGGATAATGAACCTGAAAGATAACTGGCCTCAATCCTTGTATTTTTTAAACTTAAAAGAAACCTGAAGAGTGTTTCTCACAGGATATTCTACAGAAATGGATTAAGAAAAATACTCCAATCTTCCCAAGTCATCATATCAGATAGAATCACTATAGTGAAAAAAACTTAATCTCTATGAATATTCAGTGACTTCTTTAAACACATTCTTTGTACAAGAATATTTGATACAAATCAAATAATGATTTTAAATGCAAATATTATCCAAATTTTCTGTAATTAACAGAACTCAAAATGATGCCCTATTGATAGAGAACCAGAAATGCAAGTAGCAATTCTGAAGAAGGCACATTGGGAGGAAAAGCAAAGGGAGCCTTCTCACCTGGTGTTTGTTTCTCACCATGTTTCCCCAGCTGGTCTTCTGGGCTTCTTGCATTCCCTCCTGAGGGAAAGCATCCATTAGATTTGTAGACGCTCTTCAGATATTGGTGATACCTATTAAGCACCTTTCAGACAACCCCAAATGCTAACAAATCCAAGTACTCCATCTTTTGCCTAAAATAATCCAGAAGGGTCATTCAGAAATAGAAGTTGCTTCCCTTTCCATTCAGATGATGATGGAATATCAACACCTAGATGCTGTGCCTTCAAATGGCTCTGAACATCAACTATGAAGCTACCTAAATGAGGAATGGTTAGGATAATCATTTGTATCGACTACTTTCTTACTCTGTTTCTTCCATTCAAGCCAACATCTCCAGCTCTTAAGTACAAGTTACTTCTCCACCATCACTTCCAGGCCTCTCGCCCTCTCTGGTAAGGTACTAAGTAGAGAATGGTGCTGAAGCCCATGGAAACTCATCAAGTTTTAGAAATTCTTCTCAGAGTCCTTGGAGGTCTCAGTAGCTTCTAGGTCACAAGCCAGTCTAACTCTTTAGCAAAAAGTTGGTTTTTTTTCTTTTTAAAGATCTAGGAATGGAAAAGATGTGCCCTGGGAATATTTCCAAAAATGCTTAGCTAACAAAGATGAGTAAGAACTTGAAATATTAAGAGCATGTATATATATGTGTGTGTGTATATGTATGTGTTTGCACAGAGAAATCAGAATACTGCAAAATGATCTTTCAACATTTATTAACCTAGTCTTGCCCCATGGTCCAATAAGCTTTCTAGGGATTTCTGCATTTGATCATTTCAGGCCACTCTCTGTGATGATCTAATTTCTCTAAGATAATCCAGTTATTAAGAAATCAATTTTTTCTTCAAATAGATGAACCTCAACATGACCACTTCTTGGATGACAGCTTCTTATGGTGAAGTTTACTCTAATAATTTGAGACGATAGCATTTAATCTGTTGTCCCAAAGACCATCATTTCATCTCTGTCACTACCTCACCTTATTAGAAACTCAATTTCTGTCAACAATATTCATTTGGAAGTCTGCACGCTAAACTCCATTGGGAAAGTATGTTTTAAATCCCTCTGCTTTTATAGGCTGTTTTGCAGATAGCTTGCTGATGCTGACCAAAACTAGCAACAATCAGTGATGAACATTACATTGCTCAAAATAAGATACAAAGATGAACCAAAAAGACGAACCACCCAGTGACCCAAGAATGGAATCTAGAAAAGATGAAACCCTTCAGGAAACTGCTAAGTAAAACCAAGCAAACCAAAGTCCCAGTATACTTGTTCTTACCTGTAATTGGAATTAGTTTCCAATGTATTTCAGTCTCTTCGACATTATTTGACTTAGATTGTCTGCGGAATCCATGTTCAATGGGAACAGTGGGACACAAACTGCAATCTTCAAAATTATTCATGCTAATTAAATTTGGATCCTAAAAATTAGAGTACATATTCAATAGCTTTCTTTTCAATTAATTTTTACGTCCAGAATAAACAAGTAGGCTCCACACCCAATGTGGGGCTTGAACTCACAACCCTGAGACCTAGAGTCGCATGTTCCACTTCTTTTTTTGATAGCAAATCCACAAGCTTCAATCTAAACATTACAAATGAGTAAAATCAGCATGGCAAAGTTAAAATACTCTGGTCTTTAATTAAAACACAATGTTTCCCCTCAAAACATAATTTGATGTTGATTTAGAGCACAGGTTGGTAAGCTTTTTCAGTAAAGCACCAAATATTTTAGGCTTTGTGGGCCAGATACTCAGGTCTGCCACTGTAGTGCAAAAGCAGCCAGAGGAAATACCTAAACAAATGGCTGTGTTCCTCTGTGTTCCACTAAAACCTTAATTACAAAAATAGGCAGTGGGTGAGGACACCCAGGTGGCTCAGTCACTTAAGAATCCGGCTCTTGATTTTGGCTCAGATCATGATCTCAGGGTTGCGAGATTGAGCCCCATGTTGGGCTGCCTAAAATTCTCCCTCTCCCTCTCCCACACGCACGCACTCTAGCTCTCAAAAAAATAAAAAATTAAATTAAAAAAGGCAGTGCGCAGAGTTTGGCCCATGCTCCCATCGACTCAATTTAGAGTATTAAATATGTCAGGAAATGTTAATAATATTAGTTACATAAGTTACATACTTCCCCAAGTGGGTCTCCTACCATCATCCTCCTAAAACAATGGAGAAAGCCTGGGGACATGCATATGACTTTTATTCAAAGGCAGGGAAGAGAAATCGGAGGGAAAAGTGAATTAGAAATAAACCCTTAGGAAAATGGGGCCATCCTGTTATTGTTATTCCCCAGAGATGCAGCCACTTTTTGGGGGAGACAAGGTTACTTCTCAGCTAGAGATCAGTACTCTCTAAGGTTGCTTCATAAACAAACTGGATGTCCTGTCAAGCAATGCTGAGAGACATTTCAGAGATAATCCTTAAAGGACACTCACTTTCCATTCTTACTTGCATGAAAAATACTAAGTACCTGATCTTGTTTCTATCACTTTTGGCCAGCAGAAAGCCAATCTTTTGAGGATTCAATTTTATTAGCTATATATAAGCTGATATACATAATCCTATAAGCAGGAAGGAAAACAGCTACTTCTGCATTTATCCCTTTGTAACAAGGAATAACTTAGAAATACTCCGCTGGACAGATACTTTCATTGCAATGTGTATTTTATTTCTTTTTGAAAGGGAAAAAATCCCACTGAAACAAACCTACATCCTCTTTCAGACACACGTTCACAAACCAACAAAGATAATCAAAAGACATATGCTTACTTCTTTCAAATGTAGTTTATGGTCAGTGCCTGCTTCACTGGTAGAAATAGCAATAGGATACTTTAACAATGATGTATCAACTTCTAGCAATGGGCTCTGAGTGCCCTTAAAATGCACATTTTCAATTTTTGCACAAGTAGGCTGCTCATATTCTTTCTTATCTGGGGGAGAGTTCAACTCATACTCATGCTTTTGCCTCAGCTCTTCATAGGCATCATCAGTGTTCAATCCTAAGGCTTTGTTGACTGTGTCTGTCAAGGATGCATCAGAATGACGTGCATTTGCCAGTGTTTCTGATAGCCAATTAAACAGCCGATGGATATCAGCAACACCGGAGTTAGAGGTATCCTGCTGCTGCTGTCTCAAATCAACATCATGCCCAAGAGAGCCAATAGGCTGCAGAGACTCTGAAGGGAAAGAGAAAGAAAACCCATCTCTTAAAGTCAAGTTTGGAATGTTTGCATAAAAATTTAAAAATCAAATATATCTAAAAATTAATTATCCTAAGATATTTATGGGCAGGAATCCAATCAGACCACTGGTTTAGACTGCACAAGTACATCCATCCCTTTCTTTACAAATATAACTAGTTCTAAAATTTTGCACACAGCGGGCACCCAGGGTCTTGGGATTGAGCCCCGCATCAGGCTCCTTGCTCAGAGGGGAGCTTGCTTTTCCCTCTCCCTTTGGTGCTCCCTCTGCTTATATGCTTTCTCTTTCAAATAAATAAATAAAATCTTTAAAAAATAGTAAGAAAAAATAAATAAAATTTTGCACATAGCTAAAAATTCCCATAAATGAAGTTTATTTTCATCATAATTTGAAAATTGTATTAATGGAGAAATGAGCTCAGACATCATGTTGGTAGTATGGATAATATATATTAATATATTAATACCTGTACTGTAGTTACCTTAAACTCTACTACCAAAATCCCAATCAGTTTAATCCGTTTTATCTGACTTGAAAACAGATAAAATATCTGTACTTGCTATTTTGCAAAATGTTAGAGAAGGATATGCAGATTACATTTAAATCTACTAAAAAAACAAACCATGGCTTAATTTGATTTCTATCTCCTCTACACCTATTAGATTTTGTCTTTAAGATATCGACATTCTTATAATCTAAAACCTTATCTTGAATGACTAATTTCATAACAAAACTAAGATACTAGAGATACAAAATCATCCTGAAACAAGCCATACCAAACTTGCACTAAGACCAAAAAGTACTATGAAAGAAAACATGTTAAGACATGGTTACAAGCAGGTATAAATCTGGGTAATCTGCATTATACCATTATTAAAAACCTGCAAAGGGAACAGACATTCAGAAAGTCATGTGCTTTTTAATGCTGAAGGAGGATAAAGCCTGGATAGATGCCAGGATTTCCAATTTAAGCAGGGTATAATGTACCACCGGGGGAAAAAAAATTTAGAAACAACAAAGTACATCCTGTATGATCCTACCTGTATGAATTATAAAATCATAGAAGTGGAAACACTAATACATAAAGACAGAAAGCACATCAGTGGTGGGGTGGGGTGAGATTACAAAGGAGTGTAAGGTAACATCTGGGGGTAATGAAAATGTTCTATAAATTGGAGTGGTAGTAACATAACTATCAAAATTCATCTTTAAGCTGTGCCTTTAAAATGGGTATATTTTATGTAAATCATACCTCAAAAAGGTTAATGTAAAATGGGGTAGGGAAGATAGGAGGTTACCGCTTATAAAATGAGTGGGTTCACCACCAAATCAAGATGAGGGTATTCTAAAAGTTAGAATCCAACCTTTAAATCTCTATTTTCAGAAATCAAAAATAAAGTGTACAAAATAACTAAAAAGAAACACAAATGAGGAACACCTAGAAATGCAAGTCTGACTGTCACTAGTTCCAGTTTAACCTATCTCCCCCTTCTCCCCTGCCCTACTTCTACTTTGGCCTATTGGCATGGCTTTCCCTCCATTTTAATTATTGATAAAGCCTGACTGTCACCCACAACTATTTTTTCACATATACAAAATTAGTCAATTATCAGCTAAAACAGTGCTGAAATTTAAATATCTTAACCATATGTGCCAGTGCTAGTAAATACAGCCAAGTTTAGGAAAAATTTTTTGTCAGTCACAACTAAGTTATGAATTAAACATGGATTAATGAACTACATGACTTTAGCTTCTACAGATTTTCTCATCTGTAAATTAAGGATAATAATGTCTACCACTCAAGAACTAAATGAGTCCATACATGTAAAGTACCTGGCACATGGTAAGCACTTAATTCTCAAGATACCAGGTCAACAGTGTAAGACAGTGCAGATCAGTAAATGTCAATAGGTTCAGCATGGCGTAAGCTAAAGGAAATAGAAACCATCAAGAAGTAGAACAGCCATAAATCTAGGGAGGGATATGAACTGCAAAGATATGCAGCTTGAGAGAAATGAAAGATGCTTCAGGAAGAAAGAGGAGTGTAAAGGGCTGACTATGACATATTCTGAGAGATGAACCCTAATCAAGGAATACGTGAAAAAAGAATGGGAAACATGGTTACCCAGGTGGTACATGCCCAGTCTATAAAAAACTTTTGAAAAGACGAATACGAAGCTGAGACTGGAAGAATATGAGACTGAAATGGTTGATGGATGCCAGGAAAGCCACCCAAGAGGTTAAGAACAAGATGAAAATGTTGGAAAGAAAAAGAGAACACAGGTCAAGTAAAGAAAAAACACTTGAAAGTTACTGAAGACAACAGCCTTGTCAAACAGAACTTTCTGCCATGATGGAAATGTTCTCTATTTGCGCTATTTCAATACAGTGGTACGGCTTATGAAATGTTCCAAGTATAATACATGAAATGAATTATTTCATTTTAATTTAAACTTAAATAACAACACGTGGCCAGTGGCTGCCATATGTGCAGAAAGAGAGGAAGTAAAGGAGAGCAGATAAGTGAAAAGTAACTGAGGATACAAGCACTGATTCCTCAGAGAACAGTAAAAAAACACTGATTTAACCTAGTCAGTTCTGAGACACACTGAATTTGAACATATACAAGTAAAACAGCTTAGTAAGAAACAGGAATGGCATACTGATATCTGCCATAAAGAAGAACAGCAGCAGCACAAAATTCAAAGGTCCATGAACTCAAAGAAGACATTTCATGCTTATTTTAGCAGTGGGAAGATATTAAAAATCTAGATGAAAAAATGTTTTAGAATACTTGCAATATTGAAACACACACTTAAAAGAAGGGTCTCCCATTTCTGTCTTTAACTGTCAACTAAAACAAAGAAAAATAGAAAAAAGAAAAAGCCAAACATATTACTGGACTGACTCCTGGGGTAGAAAAAAGTGTGTATGCATCTAAAAAATCGAATTTTAAAGCTCAGAAGGTTCCTTACACTAAGCAATATGCTAAAAGAACCCAATATTCAATGTACTTGTACTAAAAGGACAAGAACTCCAATTAATAGGATAACAGCCAAGCATACTTTATTTTCCTCATATTTGCCTAAGCTACACAATTCAGAAATCTGATGTACTTTCTTTACAAAAACGGGACAGGCTGGATTGGTTCTGAGGCTGTAACTTGCAGAACCCTGTACTAGGGGAAAGGACAGAACTACTTTACTATATTTTTGGTTGTTATTTTTATACTGTGTAAAAGCAACCTGATATTTTTACCTTCATACAGATGGCAATTTTCAGATAAATTACTGGTTTTGGCGAGCTTTCTCATATTTTCAGGTAGATCCTCAAGCTTCCTCTTCAAGACAGTTTTGCTTCTCATATCTTCTGTGTCTGAGTCCCCACCCACATTTTTTTTCCTACACTGAATTAAATTAATCAATTCTTTGACTCTATCCTTATCATAATCCAAAGAGTGAGAGGACTTCTGCTTTCTAGGTATAATAGTTTCACCCCTTGAGTTATTTCGTTTTCCAAATTTCATTTTTGTACCATTCATTTCTTCTTCTTGGCCTTCATAATCTGAGAGTGGACTGAACTGTTGAAGTTTCCTATTTTCTTCAAAAAGCTCTTTTAATTTACAAATTGGTAACTGATACATTTCAGGCCGAAAAATATAGGCATGCAAACAATTATCAATATGGGATTTATTTTTTGGAGCTGAGTATAAGAATTTTTTATCATCTAATCGTGAATCGTATGGAAACATGATAAACTCTCGTTTACCTGAACCAAAACCTCGCTTAAAAAATTCATTTACATACTTTTCAACAACAGAATGAAAATTTATAGTATTTATATTTTTGAATTCCTTTCGACACTGAATCAAAGCAAACTGTAAAAACTGAGTTATTTTTAATACATCTGTCATGCTCTCATGTCTCTTCTGTGGTGTTGCATTAGTTGAACCTTTTTGTGCTGTAAACAAACAAAAAAGCAAACCATGTTAGCAATCAAGAATCAAACACAGATCTACATTTTGTCAAAGAAATGCAACAACATTCATATATTAATGGTAAACCAAACCAGGAGTATGTACCCTAATACATATATGCAATATAGAAATAACTTCTAAAAACAGGCCAATAAGAAACTAAAACAAAATTGTAGGAGATATTTTTAAAGGGTAAAACACCCACTCATTAAAGATCTTCATTTCTTATTGTCCCTAGGGATTGAACTGGTGGCAAGCAAAATGTAAGGAGAAATAAAGAAGCAAGGCAAGATCTGAGACTCCTAGCAAGAGAATCCTGCAACTGATAGCAATGTCACTCCTTCCTGCTATACTGTAATAAGTTTAACTTTACATTAATGTTCTATCCCCATAGCAGATATCTAAACACCAAGTGGCTACAATTGAAAATGTCATTCTTAATCTAACAGTGAAACCCATCAGTGTGAATTCTACCTTAATATAGCATTGAAGTATGTTCTTAGAAACAGTGAATAGCAAATTTTCTCTAACACCAGTGTGAAAAATTTTTTATTAATTTTAAATGGCCTAAATTTAACCTAGCACATGATCTTTTATTGTTGCTAAAATTTGAATGCAAAAATGAACTCAGCTAAAAAATTCTAATAATATAAAACCCTAGAAGCCACTACGGTATTTTAATAATTACAATCAAGGTTTATTTAGTGAAAACAATGGTAACACCCAAAAATTTTCCACTAAAAAATAATCAGGTCATATATAATTTGTTTTATTTGCTAATACCTCTTAATACCCCCAGTATTTCCCAAAATATGATATAAGAAACAAAATGTTTACTGAGTTATCTGAAAAATTTCAATGAAATGTAAGTATCAGTGACTTGATTTAGATATTCAAAGAACTTACAAGTAACTATGCCTCTAGGTTCTTGAAATAGAAATAAAGCATGTAGCACTCGAGACTTGGCAGTCTGATGTTCTAAAAAAACAGAAGCCAAACTGATTAGCAATATGTTCTAACAAAAAAATTAAAAAGAACTGTAAAAATTAAAGAGATCACCTACCATATGGAGAAACCATTTGACAAGGAGAGAGAAGAAAAAGGTATCCGCGGTCTCCCAAAGGTTTAACAAGAACCTGCATTTTTGGAAGAGGGAAGAATTTGAATCTGCTTCATTATTACTCATCATAAGGCAGGCACATAGCAGTTTCTAATAATTGTAAAGAAAACAAGTTATTGATAGTCTTTCTTTAGGAAAAATATTGTTACCAAATTAAAAACTCTACCAATTCTGATTAACAGAATTCCAATCAAACAAAAATTCCCTAGTTTTCATACAAGTAAAAACAAGAAAATATTACTGAATAAATTTCCCTAATTAACTGTGAAACCAACTTGATTTTTCCTTGACACTAAAATACAAGGACCAAATTAAAGACTTCAAATACCTTCCTCAACAATTCAAAAGACATGTTATTAATTGCCAAGGCAGTGTGCTAGATGTTGGGGGTATAAAACAAGTATAGCACAAACATTACCTTTCATGAGTTCAAGCTAATCTCAAATGAAATGTGTTGCTATAATCTAGTTCTTCACATAGTTAATGAACACCTTTCAACCTAAGGCAATTTGCCTTGCCAGAAATAACTTCAAAGACAAGCAACACAAGAACCTTGATCATGAGAAATTTATAACTGGGTGGAGAGTAACACAAGAAATATCAATAATTATTCAAGACAGAAAAGTTCTCAAAAAAACAACAGGAAGAAAAAAAATATAGTTTATAGTTGGAAAAGATACTGAGAGTGTACTTCAGGTGGATTTTGAAGGATGGAAACACTGCCAACAGGTGGATTTTGAAGGATGGGAACACTGCCAAGAGCCTAAGATTATGGGAAGGACATTTCAATAGAGTCAACATCATGAGCAAAGGCAGAATTATAACTGATGAATGGTTTGCAGGCATTACAGTACTTATGACTAGCAAAAGGGTGATGACAGACTAGGACAAACATACAAGTCTAGAAGGAAAGATTGTGGGCTCGATTGTAAAAAGACAAGAATGCCAGGTTAGCCAGGAATGCCCTTAAGGGTATATGCCCTTGACAAAAACAGACACACAGATCAATGGAACAGAATAGAGAGCCCAGAAATGGACCCTCAACTCTATGGTCAACTAATCTTTGACAAAGCAGGAAAGAATGTCCAATGGAAAAAAGACAGTCTCTTCAAAAATGGTGTTGGGAAAATTGGACAGCTACATGCAGAAGAATGAAACTGGACCATTTCCTTACACCACACAAAAAAAGAGACTCAAAATGGATGAAAGACCTAAATATGAGACAGAAATCCATCAAAATCCTTGAGAACGCAGGCAGCAACCTCTTCGACCTCAGCCACAGCAACTTCTTCCTAGAAACATCGCCAAAGGCAAAGGGAAGCAAGGGCAAAAATGAACTGGGACTTCATCAAGATAAAAAGCTTTTGCACAGCAAAGGAAACAGTCAACAAAACCAGAAGACAACGGACATAATGGGAGAAGATATTTGCAAATGACGTATCAGACAAAGGGCTAGTATCCAAAATCTATAAAGAACTTATCAAACTCAACACCCAAAGAACAAATAATCCAATCAAGAAATGGGCAGAAGACATGAACAGACATTTCTGCAAACAAGACATCCAAATGGCCAACAGACACTGAAAAAGTGCTCAACATCACTCAGCATCAGGGAAATCCAAATCAAAACCTCAATGAGATACACCACCTCACACCAGTCAGAATGGCTAAAATTAACAAGTCGGGAAACGACAGATGTTGGCGAGGATGTGGAGAAAGCGGAACCCTCCTACGCTGTTTGTTGGTGGGAATGCAAGCTGGTGTAGCCACTCTGGAAAAACAGTATGGAGGTTCCTCAAAAAGTTGAAAATACAGCTACCCTATGACTCAGCAATTGCACTACTGGGTATTTACCCCAAAGATACAAATGTAGTGATCCGAACGGGCACGTGCACTCCAGTGTTCATAGTAGCAATGTCCACAATAGCCAAACTATGGAAAGTGGCCAGATGTCCATCAACAGATGAATGGATAAAGAAGATGTGGTATACATATATACAATGGAATATTATGCATCCATCAAAAAAAAAAAGAAAAGAAATCTTGCCATTTGCAACAACATGGACAGAACTAGAGGGTATTATGCTAAGCAAAATAAGTCAATCAGAGAAAGGTAAGTATCGTATGATCTCACTGATATGAGGAATTTGAGAAACAAGACAGAATCATAGGGGAAGGGAGGGAAAAATGAAACAAGATGAAACCAGAGAAGGAGACAAACCATAAGAAACTCCTAATCTCAGGAAACAAACTGAGGGTTGCGGAGTGGAGGGGGGTGGGAGGGATGGGGTAGCTGGGTGATGGACACTAGGGAGGGTAGGTACTATGGTGAGCGCTGTGAATTGTGTAAGACTGATGAATCACAGACCTGAAACAAATAGTACATTATATGTTAATTTAAAAAAATAAAAAAAAAAAGTATATGCCCTTTTGAACTGGAGTTCAAAAAACAACAAAGGAAACCTCAACAACACTGTGCAGGAGAGGGAAAGAAAACAATGTAATGCAAAGAAAGTTCATGAGCTACTGCAATCGTTCGCAGTATGTTTTAGATTAAAGAAAGGGGAAGTAAAGGAAGATCTAAGGATGACAGTTGAACACAAAAGGTTATCTGGGCTCTGAAAGGAAATATGTGCTACCTAAATTCCTATTAAACAATTCCAGTAAACAAAGTCCGTGTAAGAACCCGTAATTTAATGGACAAAAAGTGACTGCTATCAACTTACATTTAATAAAAACACTGAACAGCCAGAAGATGGACAATGTACATGCAAAATTCTTGTTTCAAACTTAAATACTTATGTCCAAAACGTTTCATTTTTATGTATTTATTTTGAGAGAGAGCATGCACAGGGGGGCAGGGGGAGTGGGGGCAGAGGAGAGAAAGAATCTCAAGCAGACTCCCTGTTGAGCACACAGCCTGACACGGGGCTCGATCTCACAACCCTGAGATCATGACCTGATCAAGAGTCAGACACTTAACCTACTGAGCCACCTGCACCCCCAAAACATTTTACATATCATATCCCTTTTAAAATTTTACCCAACTCTTGGTTTGTCAGAACACGAAGCTGGGAAGCATGAGTAAGATTTTCATGTTTTGTGGTCGTTAAGGAAAAACAGATTATTTTAATGTTTCACCCACTCCAATACCAGGTTTTTAAAAATTCCTTTGGCTCAGTGCCATAAAGACCCTTGTCTTCTAAGGAGCCTCAACATCCCCAGAGACCCATGGCCCACAGGGAATCCACACACAGAAACAACACTCCGGCAGACAGAGGCCCTAACAGTAGTATCTTTGCCTTTAGCTCCCAGAAACACTTTAAATGCTGTAGGAGAAAGAAAGACCTATGAACTCCGTGCTTCTGCTGCCTCTATTACACCTTACTGTTTTCTTCCCCTCAGAAAACAGTATTAACCCAGTCTGCCAATTTTTATTACTTGATTCTACTATTTTGACTTTTCAGATAAACATTACAGGTAACATGGTACAAAAACAAAAATGTTGGGGGACCTGGCTGGCTCAGTTGGTAGAGCGTGTGACTCTTGATCTTGGGGTTGTGAGTTCAAGCCCCATGTTGGATGTGGAGATTACTTAAAAATAAAATCTTTCCAGGGCACCTGGGTGGCTCAGCTGGTTAAGAGTCTGGCTCTTGGTTTTGGCTCAGGTCATTATCTCAGGATTCTGGGATCCAGCCCCATGTCAGGCTCCACGCTCAGCAGAGAGTCTGCTTGAGATTCTCTCTCCTCTCCCTCTGCCCCTCCACCCTGCTCACATTCTCTCTCTAAAATAAATAAAAATAAAATCTTTCCCCTGAAACTAATACTACACTATATGTTAACTAACTTGAATTTATATAAAAACTAAAAGAATAATAAAGTCTTAAAAAAAAATAAAAATGTTTTACAAATATAAAACAGCAAGCTCACAACCTAGAAGGAAATAAACTACCCAAAGTGAGATTTAGCAGCAACAACAGATTCCAATACCCAAGGACTTCAAATTAGAATTATAGATGTAACATATAAAACAAGAGGTTATGAGCGGCTTAAAGAAATAATTGGTAGAACTGAAGACATGTTCACACAAAAACTGGTACACAAATGTTCATAGCAGCTTATTTATAACAGCCAAAGAATGGAAACAATTGATGAATGGACAAAATGCGGTATTATCCACACAAGGAAATACTGTTCAGCCATGAAAAGGAATGAAGTACTGATACATGCTACAACATGGGATGAACCTTAAAAGTATTATGCTAATTGCACTACTGGGTATTTACCCCAAAGATACAAATGTAGGGATCCAAAGGGGTACGTGCACCCCGATGTTTATAGCAGCAATGTCCACAATAGCCAAACTATGGAAAGAGCCAAGATGTCCATCGACAGATGAATGGATAAAGAAGATGTGGTATATATATACAATGGAATATTATGCAGCCATCCAAAGGAATGAGATCTTGCCATTTCCAACGACATGGATGGAATTGGAGGGTGTTATGCTGAGCGAAATAAGTCAATCAGAGAAAGACATGTATCATATGACCTCACTGATATGAGGAATTCTTAATCTCAGGAAACAAACTGAGGGTTCTAGAGGGGAGGGGGGTGGGAGGATGGGTTAGCCTGGTGATGGGTATTGAGGAGGGCACGTTCTGCATGGAGCACTGGGTGTTATGCACAAACAATGAATCATGGAACACTACATCAAAAACTAATGATGTAATGTATGGTGATTAACATAACAATAAAAAATAAAAAAATAAAGTATTATGCTAAGAGGGATGCCTGCGTGGCTCAGTCAGTTCAGCGACTGACTCTTGGTTTCAGCTGAGGTCATGATCCCATGGGTCATGAGATCGAGCCCCACCTAGGGCCCTCCATGCTCAGCGGTGAGTCTATTTGAAGATTCTCTCTGTCCCTCCCCCCTTAATAAATCTTAAAAAAAAAAAAATTATTATGCTAAGTGAAAGAAGCCAGGCACATACTGCATGTTTCCACTTACATAAAATGTCTAGAATAGACAAATCCATAAAGAAAGAAGTAGATTCATAGTTACTAGGGACTGGAGGAGAACAAATGCGGAGCATATGCTTAATGGGTATGAGGTTTCACTCTGGGGTGATCAAAATGTTCTGAAAACACATAGTGGTGATGGTTGCACAACACTGTGAAATCTACTAAAAATCACTGAAAAAGTGTACACTTAAAAATGGCTAAAGCAGTGAAGCTTATTTCGATAAAAAGATACCAAGGGATATGAGAATATAACCTCCACCTCCTGTAACACTGCCTGGCACACGATAGGTATTCAGTAAGTATTTCTGAAAAAATTAATAAGAATCTGTCTAAAAACAAAACAAAACAAAAAACAGGCAGATCAAAAATAATCAAATATAACTTTTAGAAATCAAAAATATGTGAAATTAGAAACAATGAATTAAACAGCAAATTAGACACAGCTAAAGACAAAATTTGTAAACTAGAAGTTACTCAGAATGCAGCACACAGAGAAACAAGTGTATATAAAACACAAAAGGTCACAGACATCAAGTACAAAATGAAAAGATAGTTCTAGGGTCCTAGACAGTATAAACAGAATGAAGGAGAAATATAAACAGATAATAACTAACTGTAACTGTATTACAGAAATGAGTATGTAAATCAAGAAACGAAAGAATATACACCAAGCTGGATAAATGAGAAATTTACACCTTGGGGCGCCTGGGTGGCTTGTCGTTAAGCGTCTGCCTTTAGCTCAGGTCATTATCCCAGAGTCCTGAGATCGAGCCCCAAAATGGGTTCCCTGCTCAGTGGGAAGCCTGCTTCTCCCTCTCCCGCTCCTCCTGCTTGTGTCCCCTCTCTGTGTCTCTCTCTGTCAAATAAATAAATAAAATCTTAAAAAAAAAAAATCTACACCTAGATATGTAATTGCAAAATACCAAAGATGAAGATTAGAAAAGCAACCAGAAAAAAGATGACGACCTACAAAGAAATAATAATTAGACTAAGAACTGACGTCTCAACAAAAATAGAAACCAGAAGATAGTGTAATACAATCAAAGTGCTAAGAGAAAATAGCTGTCAACCCAGAGGATCTAACAATTAAGGAATACACTTTTTTGTGGGTTTTTTTTTTTTTTTTGGCATATCTACCAAGGGGGCATGTTCAAAGATTGACAACAAAGTCAGTTTTAGATCAAGTATCAATAAATTTCCAATCACCACCTGTTCTGATAACAGAATTAAATTAGAAAAAAACAAAAAAAGTACTGTAATATATTAGGAAATTTAAAAACAACCCTCTATATCATGTGTCAAAGTAGAAATCACAATGGAAACTAAAATACACAACTGAAGGATAATGAAAATCCTACATATTAAAAGCTGTGGAATGCAACTAAAGCAGTGGTTGGAACTCAAAATTCATTGATCATTCTTCCAACTTCCAAAGGCAGAAATAACAAAATGAAACTCCAAAGGTGGAAGTTAATAAAACAGCTAAAATTAGTAAAAGAGTAAAAAGAAGATATAACAGAAGGTTAAAACCATAATTTGATTCTTAAGACTAATAAAATAAACCTCTGGTGAAAGTGGTTAAACAGGGAAAGCAAAATGAAAAATTATCATGTAATTATGCTCAAAGCAGCTATTAATAAGAAACTATATGACTGTATTGCAATAAACACAAAAACACAGAAGAAATGGACAAATTCTTAAAAACCAAACAAAACCATATGTCCAAACTTAACAAGAAAAAATAGAAAACCTGAAAAGTTCAACTATTAAATCGAATCAGTACTTTAAAGTCATCCATAAATAGAAGACACAGTTTTGCAGTTAAGTGCTAGCCAACATCCAAAGAACAGATTTTAATCATATATACATTCATCTTGCAAAATGAGGAATACTACCTAATTCAATTCTGAGAAACTAGTAGAACGTTGATACAAAAACTAGACAAGGACAATATGAGAAAGAAAGATTGCAGGTCAATGTCACTCATCATCACAGATACAAAATTCCTAAACAAAACATTCACAAACCAAACCATGCATTTCAAAAAGAAAAAAAGCGGAGTTGGTTTTTTTTTTAAAGTAGGCTCCACGCTGGTGGGGCTCAAACTCATGACCATGAGATCAAGACCTGAACTAAGACCTGAGCTGAGATCAAGAGTCAGACACAACCAACTGAGCCACCCAGGTGCCACTGGAGTTGGTGTTCTTAACCAGCAACACAAATACAGTTTAATACAAGAAAAGATAAAATATAATTCATCTTATAAGTCTATAGGATAAATTCTACATGTGATGGTTTATTTTATGTGTCAACTTGACCGGGCTACAGGGTGTCCAAATATTTGGTCAAACTTTATTCTGGCTATTTCTGAGAGTATTTTTGGATGAGTGTAACATATAAGCTCTCCTGATGAGATCTTGCCATTTGCAACGACGTGGATGGAACTGGAGGGTATTATGCTGAGCGAAATAAGTCAAACAGAGAAAGACATGTATCATATGACCTCACTGATATGAGGAATTCTTAATCTCAGGAAACAAACTGAGGGTTGCTGGAGTGGGGGGTGGGGTGGGAGGGATGGGGTGACTGGGTGATGGACACTGGGGAGGGTATGTGTTCTGGTGAGCGCTGTGAATTGTGCAAGACTGTTGAATCTCAGATCTGTACCTCTGAAACAAATAATGCAATATATGTTAAGAAAGAAAAAAAGAAGAAGAATGTAGCAGGAGGGGAAGAATGAAGGGGGGGAA